>NC_052150.1:177996543-178296543 GCF_902713615.1 Scyliorhinus canicula
CGAGCATTTCTTCATCATTTTAACCTACATTCTTGTCACTATTGAAGTGAATCAATGTTGTACCCTTCCCAAAACTTTACGTATTAATATGCCAACTTTAATCTAACTAATATTTACATTAACATTTTTTCAACATAATATTAACATTCCTCCTTGCTTCTAACTCAATGCACCGATGTATCAGGTCCATTTATTAATTTAAACTTCCACCTTTATATTTATGTGTATGTGAGTTAGGGAATGGAAGTTCATACTTATAATTTTGTAAATTATTCCACAAGATAATAAGGTTCAAAAGCATTTATTAACTTTCATAGGAATTAAGCTTACAACGATAATCATTATTGCCAAAAAAAGATATCTGCAATTACTGATGGTAATAATACATATATTTGAGACCATTACTGATAGTAATGATACATATATTTGAGACCTTCACAATACAAGTTACAGGAGAATTTTACGTGCAACAGGTTTTGAGCTCAAAACGATTGACTGGCCAAACCTTGGAACTGTGACATATCTACTCTAACATCCTTCTTTATATACCTTTCATTCCAACTGCTGGAGGAGATTCATGCTTCAAAGTCTTACCTCATTCAATTAGCATAAAATCATAGAACCACTACAGTGTAGAGGGAGGCAATTCAGCCCATCTAGGTTGCACCAACCCTCTGAAGGCCCTACCTAAGGCCCAATCAACATAGAACATACAGTGCAGAAGGAGGCCATTCGGCCCATCGGGTCTGCACTGACCCAGTTAAACCCTCACTTCCACCCCATCCCCACAACCCAGTAAACCCTCCGAACCCTTTTGGTCACTAAGGGCAATTTATCATGTCCAATCCACCTAATCTGCACGTCATTGGACTGTGGGAGGAAACCGGAGCACCCGGAGGAAACCCACGCACACGCGGGGGGAATGTGCAGACACAGCACAGGCAGTGACCCAGCGGGGAGTCGAACCTGGGACCCTGGCGCTGTGAAGACACATTGCTATTCACTTGTGCTGCCGTGCTGCTCTCCAATTAAGATTGGAAATAATTTTTCATTCTTCCTCACACTGGTGTCAGGGATTGGAGAGCTGTAAACATTAGATCATTTTTCAAAAAAGGCTGTTAAGAAACAATAATGTGGGGCAAAGTTAATTGTGACATGGACAAACAAGGTTCAGCACGGTAGCACAATGGTTAGCACTGTGGCTTCACAGCTCCAAGGTCCAAGGTTCGATTCCCGGCTGGGTCACTGTCTGTGCGGAGTCTGCACGTTCTCCCCGTGTCTGCCTGGGTTTCCTCCGGGTGCTCCGGTTTCCTCCCACTGGTCCTGAAGGATGTGCTGTTAGGTAATTTGGACATTTTGAATTCTCCCTGTGTGTACCCGAACAGGTGCCGGAATGTGGCGTCTAGGGGCCTTTCACAGTAACTTCATTTTTAATGTAAGCCTACTTGTGACAATAAAGATTATTATTATTAATAATGTTATTTTATGAGGGAAAGTTAGCATGGATTTATCAAGGGAAAATTGCATTTAACTAACTTGTTGGAGGCTTTAAAATGGTAACAGAAAGGGTTGATGAGGGTAATGCTGTGAGGTGGTATGCGTGAACATTCAGAAGGCATTTGATACAATGATGTCAGATAATAAATTTGTGAGTTAAGTTATAGCTCATGGAATAAAAGAGACAGTAGCAACATGAATAAAAAATTGACTGAGTGACAGTAAACAGAGAGTAGTGATTAATGGGTGATTTTTCTGGCTGGAGGAAGGTGCGTAATGGAGTTCCCCAGATTTGAGTTTTGGGACATTTGCTTTTCCTGATATAGACCTTGGTGTACAATTTCAAAGTTTGCAGATGATACAAAATTGTGAACTTTGAGGAGGATGTATAGAACTTCAAAAGGACATAGATACATTGGTGGAATGGGTGAACAGATGGCAAATGAAGTATGATACGGATAAATGTGAAATGATTAATTTTGTTAGGAATAACATGGAAAGAAAATATAAACTAATGGGTACAACTTGAAAGGGGATAGAGGATCAGAGTGCCTTGGTGTACATGTCATTGAAGGTGGCAGAGCAGGTTGAGAGAGAAGTTAATAAAGCATACAGCATTCTAGGCTCTATTAATGGAGGCACAGAGTGTAAAGCAAGGAGGTTACATTGAATTTCTTGAAGGCAATGGATTGACTTCAGCTGGAGTATTGCATCCAGTTCTGGGTGGCACACTTTAGGAATGATGTGAAGATATTAGAGAGAGTGCAGAAAGGATTTACGAAAATGGTTCCAGAGGTGAGGTTTCAGCTATGTAGACTGGAGAGATTGCAATTGTTTTGTTGAATAAAAGGAGTTTGCGAGGAGATTTGGTAGAAGTATTCAGAATCATGGCCGCGATTCTCCGCAACCACGATGGGTGGGAGAATAGCGGGAGGTCCGCTCCCTCACCTCCCGCTATTCTCCCACCCCCCCAAAATGGCGTGTCCGGTTTTCCGACACGCTGCTCGGAGAAAGCGGGCCGCCGTTTTTCACGGCGGCCCGCGATTCTCCGACCCGGATGGGCCGAGCGGCCTGCCGTTCCTGACCTGTTCACAACGGCGGCAACCACACCTGGTCGCTGCCGTCGTGAACATGGCGCGCCAGGTAAGTGTGGGGCCTAGGGGGGCCGGATCGGGGATCGAGCACCACGACCGTGCTCGGGAGGGGACTGGCCCGCGATCGGTGCCCACCGATCGTCGGGCCGGTTTCTCAAGGGGACACACTCTTTCCCCTCCGCCGCCCCGCAAGATCAAGCTGCCACGTCATGTGGGGCGGCTGAGGGGAAAGACGGCAACCGCGCATGCGCGGGTTTGAGCTGTCCAACCCCATGCGCGGCTGACGTCATTAGGCTCCGCCGCGGCGTCATTCTTGGTGCGCCGGGCCTTGAAGCCAGGGACAAGGCTCGGCCGCCGAGTTTCCTGGTATGGCCCACCTATCCCCCCCTGGTAGGGGAGAATAGGGGGCCGGGAGAGGCTTCCGACGCCGTCGTGAACCTCTCCAGGTTTCATGATGGCGTCGGGCCTTGCGGAGAATTCCGCCCCATGAGTCTAGACAGAGCAGTTAGGGAGAAGATGTTCCGACTCATGAAAGCATTAAGAATGAGAGGGATCAGATGTAAAGTAATTGACAAAAGAAGGAAAAGCAACAAAAGGAGGTGTTTTCACATTGCGTGTTTTTAGGATCTGGACTGCACTGCCTGAGAGTATGGTGGAGGCAGATTGATTGAGGCTTTCAAAAGGGAATTGGACTGTTACTTGGAAAGGAAAAATGTATGGAGTTACAGTGAGAAGGTGTGTTGTGTTGTGTGAATCTGTAGGAGCTGATCACAGAGTGAGTGGCTGGTGGGGGACAGGCTGATTACTGGGTGCGTTTAAGGGGAGAGGGGCCGATCATTGTGTGTGTGAGGTATGACCGGACAGAGGGGCTTAATGGAGACTTCTGTCATCGGGAAATATGGATAGCTTAACGGAAACTTACGTAAAGGCACAACATTTTAGAAACGTACTTTAAAAACTCAAATTTTCATATTATATATTGATCTGTAAAAAGCAAATGTTAATGAATCAATATAGGCTGAATGTTAAAATGCTGCTTTATTTGATGTTTATTTTGCTGGCATCTCAGGTCACATTGGATTGGATTGGATTGGATTTGTTTATTGTCACGTGTACCGAGGTACAGTGAAAAGTATTTTTCTGCAAGCAGCTCAACAGATCATTCAGTACATGGAAGAAAAGGGAATTAAACAAAATTCAAGAAAATACATGATAATACATAATAGGGCAACACAAGATATACAATGTAACTACATAAGCATTGGCATCGGTTGAAGCATACAGGGTGTAGTGTTAATGAGGTCAGTCAATAAGAGGGTCATTTAGGAGTCTGGTGACAGTGGGGAAGAAGCTGTTTTTGAGTCTGTTCGTGCGTGTTCTCAGACTTCTGAATCTCCTGCCCGATGGAAGAAGTTGGAAAAGTGAGTAAGCCGGGTGGGAGGGATCCTTGATTATGCTGCCCGCTTTCCCCCGGCAGCGGGAGGTGTAGTTGGAATCAATGGATGGGAGGCAGGTTCGTGTGATGGACTGGGCGGTATTCACGACTCTCTGAAGTTCCTTGCGGTCCTGGGCCGAGCAGTTGCCATACCAGGCTGTGATGCAGCCCGATAGGATGCTTTCTATAGTGCATCTGTAAACGTTGGTAAGGGTTAATGTTGACATGCCGAATTTCCTTAGTTTCCTGAGGAAGTATAGGCGCTGTTGTGCTTTCTTGGTGATAGCGTCACATTAATTACTAAGTGTTAAAATGAGGTCACCTTAGAAAATAGTTTGGAAAACACAAAGTTAAAACATTGGGTGGAATTGTAAGCTCACTTTAATGGTCAGTGAGAACGGCACGCGGTGGGAATTATGGTGCAATTGCGTTTTCTGATTTTCCAGGCCCCTTGCTGGTGGTGTAACAAGAATCCTGCTACAGAAGGCCAGGAACCTCATTTAAATATTTAAATTATATCATTAGCAAGCCCTCCCGGTGGACCCATCCCCTCACTGAATGTTCATTGATCGCCCACATGATATCATGCAAATATATAACAGTTCTATAAAAAGGAAAACCTGGCGACCTCATCTCCGAATGGGATATCGGAGGTGAGCACTCAGGTCGCCATGGTTAATCCACAGGGTCAGCATTGGAGATGACTGTGAGGTTCTTCGGTTGGGGTCGCATGAGATGCCAAATGACATGGGCGGAATGCGGGACTCTGACAAGGGCTGTTTCCCAGCCACATGAGGCCTCACACAAAGGAGGACAGCCGACTGCAATAAGAATGAACCCTCATACTCAGGTAGCACTGTGAAAGCAGAGGACATGGGATGTATGGAAATTCAAGGCCACTGACTATTGAGGCTAGGCCATAAGAGGTTAGTGTATGGGTGACTAGCCGTTCAAGTTGGAAGGCTCGTTTAATCTGCTTCAGCAGCCACCCTGGTACCATGTTATATTGGTGGTAATATGTCATGTTCTTTGTCTTTTGTTCCAGAATGGTCAGTGGAGTTGATGACAAAGAATCCACCAATCATTAGATTGAAATAAAACTAATTTATTATGTAACAATTAATTAAATGAAGTTCACACACGCTACTGAGCTATAGTTAATAATAAAGTAATATTGAATCTGTCCAGCAGTAATCAGTAATCTAATAGTCACTAATAATATCCTCATGTTAACTCTCTCTAATCTAATACTCTCCAATTATGTTCTTCAGGTTTTCTTCTTCACTAACAACCCAGCTTCCCTGAGGTCTGATTTATGTACAGAGAGATGGTGGTGCACTCGAGTGTTTGAATTACACAGAGATGTAATAATTAACCCTTCACTAGCTTGCCTATATACATCATTACAGCAGCCTGCTGACTTCCATGCCCTGTGGCTTGAGATGATCTTGGTGAGCGTCCCCAAGGGGTCCATGACCTTGAGGGTCCCGGCCTTCTTTTGGGTAGCACAGGTATTGCAGTGCTGTTCTCCTTGGTGTGCAGGGCTGGAGGTGATTTGTTCACAGTGACTAGGATGTCAGATGTGCTGGACACCACCAAGGCCTCCTGGGTTGATTGAAGATGTTCATTCACCTTCTGTTGACATTGCCGCCCTGTCCTCCTTTGGAGTGATCTGGCGCTGACAACCGCGGCCACAGCCTCCCAGGCGGAGTTGGTCACATTGCTGGTTCGACATCTGCCTGATTGTAGGTAGAGGACTTCTCGTCACTGCTCGTCCCTATATGAGGTTTGCTGAGGACTCCTTCTGTAAAACGTGGCAATGCCTTTCTCGCAGCTATCCCACCCGATTGAACTTGGAACAAGTGCTGGGGAGGCGTTTAAAGGGTGCATCCCACTGATTATAGATATTAGGTTTTCCCAGGGTGAGCGTATCATGTCACAAGCTTGACATGAATCACAAGGAGAAAAAACATTTGTTAAAGAGGCTGAATATTCGGTGAGTTTTCCCACCGCCGGTATTGGCAGGAACCACAATTTGAAAAAATACGATAAGATTCCGCCTACTAACTGACTGAAATCCCTTTTACTAATGTAACACTGTGTGCAGCCACTCGCTTCAAAACAAAAATTAATATAAAAGGCAGAATTTACCCCTCCTCCCCCATTCCAGAGGAAGGTTGGCAGGCAGAGGTGGGGATTTGTGAATTACTTCTGATATTCCTTGCCACCCCCCACCCTTCTTACCGGAGTATGATCTAATGATATCCTCTCTCCAATTATCTTTGTATCCACTCCACAGATGATTGCCATAATGGACACTGCTGGGACCAAACATCTGCTGGCTACTTGAAGGGAGGACATTGTTCCCAAATGGCAGGAGGGTAAATGCCTGCCTCAAGCTAATTAATTATCCGCTGCCGATAAAGTGGCTACAGACAGCCAGCAGCATGGGGGCGGGATCACCCCCCGATATTTACAGAGGAGGAGGGTGGTGGGGAGGGACTGCCAGGATCTGGACCTCGGGCAAAATCCTGTCCAAAGTTTTAACTGGTTCCAAACATCTACATTCCTCGCTACTTTGAAAAGTAGTACATTTTTTATTCTTTCATGGTTTGTGGGTGCTACTGGCTAGGCCAACAATTTTATTGACCATCACAAATTGCCCTTGAGAAGGTAGAGGTGAGCTACTTTTCTAAACCGCTGCCATCCAGTGGTACACCCAGTGTTGTTCAGGAGAAAATTCCAGGATTTTGACCCAGTGACAGTGAAGGGACAGCAAAGTAGTTCTAAGTCAGAATAGTGTAGGACTTGGAGGGGAGGGTAACTTAGGGAGGAATTGTCTCATTTTGATAAGTGTAGTGGCAGGCGGCTCTGGTGACACCTGGCCTGCTGACCAGAATAGCGAGATCCGGTCTAGATTCTGCACTTGGAACGTCAATACTTGTGCACAGGTGAGCGTCCCTCTGACTCTTTCTTGGAAGGCCATCAGCTCAATTTTCAACCCCAGTTAGCTGGCAGATTGGAAGGTCCTGGTGCCATAAATTCCACCAGCTGCCATGGTAGGATTCCAACCTGTGTCCGTAAAGCATTAGATTGGGCCTCTTGGTTACTAGTCTGGTGAAATTACCACCACACCATCGCCTCCCCTATGGGGGTGAAAGACCTGCCTCAAGTCTATTAAAAGCTCGCTGTCTGTTAAATGGCAATGACCAGCTGGCAGAGTGGTGGCAAACTCACCCCCAACATTTAACCTGGGAATTGGGTAGGTGCTGGAAACCAAGTCAGCATAAATTCCTGGCCAGAGACTTTAACCAGCTCCAAACAAGTACATCCCTAGCCACTCCTCTGCCTTGCTAAAAGTTGTAATATAAGGGTTGAATGCATTTGTCATGCCTTTCCCGAAAATATAATGCTTCACTTTTTTTTACCATTGAACTACATTTTTCATCTATCAACCCACTCAACTAAATTAAAAGCAAAGTACTGCAGATGCTGGAAACCTGAAATAAAAATAGAAATTACAGTAAAGACTCAACAAATGCTGCCAGATAGGACAGGGAGCATTTGTGGAGAGGGAAACAGAGTTAATGTTTCGAGTCCATGTCACTCTTCCTAACTAACCGACTTACATCCTCTTGTATTCTTCCTCAGTTCACCATGCTTTCAATTTTCATTTTATCAGCTTATGGCCTATGGCCAAATCACTATGTAAATTGTTTCAAAGGTGGTCCCAGGGCAGTATCCAGGGGTACATCAGTATCCATAATCTCATCAATCCAAACAATATCCATTTACCCTCACCATTAGCTTTCTGTCATGCAGCTATCCGTGCACTCAGCAATGACATTCACTTCCAGGATGAGTGTCTTCACCTTCCCTTTGCTTGCAGGCCTGTAAAAAGTGTCTTATTCCTGAAGAGAAATGATTTACCACAAAAACCCTGGGGAATTGCTTAACATTTTAATGATGACAACTTCAATCCACATCATCTTCAGCTTTTGAAGGAAAATACACTAAATTGAATTTAGATTTCAGAAATGAACTATTACAGGCAATTCTCTTAAGGATAACTAATCTTGCAGAAAGATGCATATATTTAGATGCAAAATTAACTGTTTAGTCTGGGAGGAAATAGCAGAACATGTGCTAGATGTCTTCTTTGCTTAGAGTATAGTTGCACCAGCCATTTGAACAGGCTCTGAATCTGAGCCAAGCTACGTTGCTTGTTGGAAATACCATGGGTATTTTTTGCGATATGTTTTGCAGGGAGGTGGCAAGCAAAATCTATGTGTGCTCCTTGTTTAAAGTTGCACTCACCATTGTTGCCCCACCCCCAACTCAATTTTTATATTTCCTTGAAATTCAGAACACCAAATTGCATAGCTTCCAAAAAAAGAAATAAAGAGAACTATATTAAAATAGGCTTGATGAATAATTGAAAACCATCGCCCTTTCCTTCTGTTCTGCTCATACTGCAGCCTGTCAATCATAACCTGAATATATTACATGCCGGAGGATCAGAAACATGATACAATAGAAAAGCACGGCGAGGGGAAGATGGAAGATTCATTTTTATGAATCAATTTTTATAATTGGATTTCAGTTTCCTTTTCCTCCAATTTTAAGACATGACAGATCTCTGTAGACAAAAGGAAGTCCAAAGTGGGAATAGATCGTCTGCTCCATCCAACATTTGATTATCCAGTGGCTTATATCACCCCTCCCCACGATATGGTATCACTTCTGTTTCGAATTTCACAGAATATATCTCCATTTAATGTTTGCTGAGAGAAGAGGATTCACTCCTTCACTATTTACAGCAAAACCAATTGTGGCTCTTTTCTAATTGCAACAAATATCACCCAGAGGAAACCTTCTCTCTGGATAAATTACATTATCTTCTATGAATTTCAAAATGCCTGACTTTCGGTGGCGACCATTGAGTGAGTGGTCGCACACAGGGCACCTTCAGCTCGAAGGTGTTGGTTTGAGCTCTTTTTACCCAAAAATGGGGTTGTTTCGACAGGAAAGTGTAGCTGAAAGTGTGGAGAAGAAGTTCCCCACCCCCGAGAGTGGCATGCCTGCTTGATGTCAGACCCAGCAAAAAAAGGTTCAGGACATGGCCAAGGAACTGGAGGAGATCTATGGTGCAGTAGCAATTGTAAAGATGGTGGAGGGGGAAGGGTCATCATAAATTGGAAAGCCCCAGGTGGAGCAGTTTATTAAAGAAGAGTCCTGCCAGCAACAAAAGGATATCTACGAGGACCGGTCGAAGGCCATTGAGGGAGCAGTAGCTCCGCTGAAAGGGCCGATAGACCCTCGAAGTGCAGGGGTCGTAGATACGGGAGATGGAGAAGGTGATGTCCGACCACTATGATTGGGTGGTGATGTTGGAAAAGGAGGTGGGGCTTCTGGGGGACCTTTATAAGTTATTGAGGGCAAAGGTACAGGAGCACAAGAACAGTTCCAGAAGACAGAATTTACGTATCGTTGACCTGCCAGAGGGAGTGTAAGGTACAAGGTCTATGAGATACATTTCAAGGATTTTGGCGGCAT
The DNA here is from genome assembly GCF_902713615.1 of Scyliorhinus canicula. Lineage (NCBI taxonomy): Eukaryota > Metazoa > Chordata > Chondrichthyes > Carcharhiniformes > Scyliorhinidae > Scyliorhinus > Scyliorhinus canicula. The sequence goes on from NC_052150.1 coordinate 178,006,126, forward strand.
TGGTGGCGGAGGGGATGCTGGACTAGGCCACAGAAGTGGACAGGCCGCACAGGTTCCTAAGGCAAAATCCGAGAGCGGGCCCAGACATTGCAGGCAGCTATTGTGAGGCTGCATAGGTTTGTGGAGGAGGAGAATATCCTGCGAGGGCATGGGAGAAGCGAAACTGTGACTGGAAAGGGAACCGGGTACGAATTTACTTAGATATTAGTGCGGAGCTGGCAAAAAGGTATGCTAGATTTAACAAGGCCAAGGTGGTGTTATATTGATGGCAGATTCGTTTCGGGCTACTGTACACAACAAAACTTTTCATGATCGGGAGTATTATTTTGAAACGCCAGAAGAAACCAATGACTTCATAAGAGACCATAAACAAAGGAAGACCTGAATGTCGATGGGGACGGAGGAGCTGGAACAGCAGAGGTCAGAAGGTGTGCGTATTGTGGGGGGCCAGAAGGTGTTTTTTTTTAGGTGGGACGATTTTGTTGCTGTTGTTTCTAAGGGGGTTACTGGGGCAACACCACCCCCCCCACCCCCACCACCACCATCTGTTGTGGGGTTTTTTTATGGAGTGGGTGACCTGTGGATTTGGATTGTCTTTGTTTGGGTGGGGAAGGGTGGGATCCACAGGGAGCCATTTGCACAGACCAAGGAAGGAAAAGGTGGGAGGAGTGGAGGGGAAGTTAGGAGGGGCCTTCGGGCAGGAGCTGCCACACTGACAGGTAATGCTGGTGAACCAAAGTGAGGTGGGGAAGTGGCTGTGCGGGATGGCCAGGAAGAGAGGGGTGGGGGAAGGAGGGGTCGGGAGGGAGGGGTGGGGAGGGGGGTGACGCAACGTGGCAGAGTTGGAGATTGAACATGGTCATGGACTGAGAAGAGAGCAGCCTGATGGGCCCAGTTCAGGGCGAAATTCAATGAGGTAGAGTCGGAAGGAGATGATGGCGGACGGTAGAGGGGAGTGAAGGCGTAGATTTGTGACATGAAAGTCCAGGGACTGAATGGGCCGGTGAAGAGGTCTCGGGTCTTCGTGTACTTGAGGAATTTCAAGGCGAGGGTAGACTTTCTGCAGGAGAAACACCTCCGGTTGAAGGATCAGGTCAGGTTGAGAAAGGGATGGGAGGGTCAGGTATTTCACTCGGTGTTTGATTCAAAGTCGCAGGGGGTGGCCATCTAGCTGAGCAAAAAGGCAGGGTCTGCAGGGGCAAAGGAAATGCGGGACCCGGGTGGGAGGTATGTGAATGTGAGTGGGGTGTTGGAGAGGATACCAGTGGTGCTAGTGAATGTTTATGCGCCAAATTGGGATGATGTTGGGTTTGGGACGGGGTTGCTGGGAATGATTCCGGACCTAGATACGCACAGTTGATTACGAGGGGCGATTTCAACTGTGTGCTGGAACCGAGAGGGGACAAGTCAAGCCCTAAGTCAATGGAGAGGTTGAGGATGGCGAAGGAGTTGAGAGGGTTTGTGGAACGCATGGGAATGGATCCATGGAGGTTTAGGAACCCGGGAGGGAGTACTCCCTCTCGCATGTGTCAAAGATGTACTCCAGAATTGCTTTTTTTGTAGTGAGCCGAGCGGTGCTGGTTGTGGTGGTGGGGGCGGAGTGCGCGGGAATTGTGATCTCGGATCATGCACCGCACTAGTTGGAGGTTAGACTGAGTTTGAGGCATGACCAAAGGCCGGGATGGAGGCTGGATCTGGGGATTTTGGCAGATAAGCAGTTCTGTGAGACGGTGAGGTCGGTGATCAGTGATTATCTGGAGTTGAATCAGAATGGGGAGGTGTTGGGAGGCGTTGAAGGTGGAGGTTCAGGGGAAGTTATATCATACAAGGTGCACAAGGACAGGAGGAGGAGGGAATAGTATGGTCGGTTGTTGGTTGAGATGCTCAAGGTGAGTAGGAAGTATTCAAGAGCTCCCACCAAAAAGGGGTAGGTGGAGAGAACGTTATGGGGCAGTTTGACAGGCTGACAATGGGAAAGGCAGACAGCTCTCCAATGGGCAGCTACAAAGGGCAAGGGGCATGCAATATGAATATGGAGAGGAGGTGTGCCACATATTGACCCACCAGCTACGGAGGCAGGCTCCATCTAGGGAAATTATGAGGGTGCGGACAGGGAAGGGGGAAATAGTGACGGAGCCAGGGAAGATTAAAGAAGCATTTAGGGAGTATTATGATCTGGAGTTCCCAAGGCTGGATGAAGAGAGGAGGCAGGTGCTGGAGGAGCCGGTAGGACAGAGGGACGTGAATGACAGCATAAGGGGAATTAAATCGGGGAAGGTTCCGGAGCTGGATGGCTATGTGGCAGAGTTATATAAGGAGTTTGTGACGAAGTTGGCACTTCATTTGCTGGTGATTTTTAGCGAGGCGCTGGAGAAGGGGGAGCTACCGGAGAAATCGATGCAGGCGATGGAGTGTCGGTCATATAGGCCCATTTCAGTGTTAAACATGTATGTGAAAGTATTGGCCAAGTTAGCGGCGTGGAGAATGGGATGGTTGCTGAGGGCCAAATGGGCTTCGTAAAGGACAGACAGCTCTCCAGCCTCTCAGGAGGCTGTTAAACATGATTATGACCCTGTCGGAGAGGCGGGTACTGGAGGTAGTGGTCTCTATGGATGTGGAGAAGGCCTTTGATTGGGTGGAGTGGGGATACCTGTTTGAGATCATGGGAAGGTTTGGGTTTGACCCGAAGTTAGTGGTGTGGGTGTATGTGGCCCCGGTGGTGAGTATACGGACAAATGAGGTGAGTTCATGGAGTTTGGGTTGCACAGGTGAATGAGGCAGGGGTGCCCGCTGTCTGCATTGGCGATAGAACCTTTGTCATTAGGGGGTCAATGGAATGGCAGGGGATCATGTGGGGGAGTAGGGAACACTAGGTGTCACTGAATGCAGATGACCTCCTGCTGTTCGAGTCGGACCTGCTGGAGAGAATTATGGACGTACTGGAGAGGTTCGGGGCCTTCTTGGGATATAAGTTGAATGTTGAAAAGATTGAGGTGTTTCTGATGAATGTGGTGGGTTGGGGGGCCAATCTGGGGGCATTGCCATTTCAGGTACTTGGGGGTCCAGAAGACGGGGGAATTAGTGACAATGCACAAGTGGACTCTGATGACATTGTCGGAGGAGGTTCAAGGGAATTTTAAGAGGTGGGATACGCTGACCTGACACTGGCTGGGAGGGCCCAAGTGGTTAAGATGAACTGGCTGCTGAAGCTCCTGTTCGTCTTCCAGATGCTCCCAACTTTTATCCCAGAGGCCTTTTTCTGGAAATTGGACGCATCGATCTCGGAGTTTCTTTGGGCGGGGATCGTGCCAAGGGTAAGGAGACCCTGTTCCAGAGGCAGAAAGGGGGACCGGCATTACCAAACTTGCTGCATTACTATTCAGTGGCAAATGTGGAGAAGGTGAGACGGTGATGGCGGGGATAGGAGGAGGGGGTGGTGGAAGGGGGGGTGGGCCAGAGTGGGATAAGTTGGAAGGGGAGTCCTGTAGGGGTCCAGCTTGGGGGCCACGGTGACGGCGTCGCTTCCGCTGGTGCCGGGAGGTACACATGAGCCCGGAGGTGCAATCCAGAATGAGGGTGTGGAAGCAGCTGAGGAGACACTTTAGGATGGAAGGGATATCGGTGCTGATGCCGCTATGTGAAAATCACAGGTTTAAGCCAGAGGAGATGGTCGCATGTACGGGAAGTGGAGGGAAGCGGGTCTGGTGAAGGCGAGGGACTTGTACTTGGAAGAGAGGTTTGTGGGCTTGGAAGAGCTGTGGGAAATCATGGAAATGCCGAAGGGGAGTGAATTCAGGTATATGCAAGTGAGGGATTTTGCGCGGAAGGAATGGAGAGAATTCCCCAAGCTGTCGGCGTATACCCTGCTGGAGCGGTTGCTGCTCCCGGATGTGGAGGGGAAGAGCAGAATTGGTGATATATATAGTTGGCTAGGGGGAGCAAGGGGGAGCGCAGGTGGTGAGGATCAAGGATAAATGGGAGGCGGAGCTGGGGGGGGTGGGGGAGATAGGATGGAGAGTGTGGAGTGAGGCGAAGCATTTGATCTCCTGGTGAGCGAGAAAGATCTTGATTCAATTCAAGGTGGTCCACAGGGTGCATATAGAATAATAATCGCTTATTGTCACAAGTAGGCTTCAATGAAGTTACTGTGAAAAGCCCATAGTCGCCACATTCCGGTGCTTGTTCGGGGAGGCCGGTACGGGAATTGAACCCGCGCTGTTGCCTTGTTCTGCATTACAAGCCAGCTGTTTTAGCCCACTGTGCTAAATGCGTGAGGAAGAGTGGGTTCTTCCAGGGGGTGGCAGACGAGTGTGACAAGTGTGGGCGAAGGCCAACGAATCATGCGCACATGTTCTGGGGCTGTGAGCAGTTGGAGAGATATTGGGAGGGGGTACTGTCAATGCTGACGAAGATTGTGCGGGTAGAGGTCAGACGAGACCTATAATTTTTGGGGTATTGGAAATGCCAGAGTTGATGGGGGAGAAGGAGGGCGAATGTGTTATCCTTTGCCTATCTAATTGCCAGCGAAGGATATTGCTGGATTGGCGGTGCCACCAGGGGTGGTGGTGGCCTTGCTGGAGGACCTGTATGACTTCTTTTGGCTGGAAAAATATCAAGTTCGCATTGAGGGGATCAGCGGAGGGCTTTGAGACACGGTGGGGAATGTTCATGACAATGTTTGAGAGAGGGCAGCACGGCAGCACAGTGATTAGCACTGTTGCTTCACAGCCCCAGGGTCCCAGGTTCGATTCCCGGCTTGGGTCACTGTCTGTGCCGAGTCTGCACGTTCTCCCCATGGCTGCATGAGTTTCCTCCGGGTGCTCCAGTTTCCTCCTGCAAGTCCCAAAAGACATGCTGTTAGATAATTTGGACATCCTGAATTCTCCCTCTGTCTACCCGGAATGTGGCAACTGTTTGGTTATATATAAATGTCAACTAAGTTCTTAGAATAAAGCTTATTTTGATTAAAGTGTCTAGGAAGACTGTTAAATCACACCTCAAGTGAAGGCTTTTGTGCTGATCCTAGCCATATTCAACAAAAAGAGGTTAGGTGAACTCTATAATATACTTTGGAATTTTAACTCCAACAACTTCCGCGTCAACAGCCCCGAAAGTGAGGAATTCTCACCCGTCTAGGGGGCTAGGTTGCCGCCGGAGTCGCCCCGCATCTCCATCCGGTGCCAAAGGGGCGGCGCGAGTTTGCGCGTATGTGGAACGGCCGGCGTGATCTCGCGCATGCGCGGACCGGTTGGCGTATTTCCACACATGCACAGGGATTCCCTTCTCCGTGCCGGTCTCTGGGCAATATGGTGGAGCCCTATAGGGGCCCGGCGCGGAGTAAAGAAGGCCCCCACGGAACCAGCCTGCCCGCAGATCGGTAGGCCCTGATCGCGGGCCAGGCCACCGTGGGGGCCCCCCCGGGGTATGATCCCCTGGGCCCCAACCAGCACACTTGCCTACGAGGGCCCGCCGTGTGTGACGTGAGTAATCCACGACGGTGGGACTGGGGCCCGGAGGGGCCCAGAGAATCGGCGGAGGGGCCGCTGTCAACGGCTCACGACTGGCGTGGCGGGCATCCCGGCGGCGCCCAAAAACGGCGCCGGAGAGTAGGAAAGCCGGAGGCGAGGCGGGATTCGCGCCTCCCCCCCGGGAATCCCGGCCATAACATTTAGTTTCCATTACAAAAGTATATAGAACTAATGAATCAATGACTCTCTAAAGCTGCTGGTACACCCAGATTTTGTGATGGTAACCTTGTCTGGAGTTTTCTTTAATTGCTCACAGTGATCTGTGGGATTGTCATTCTTGGATGTTATTCCTGGTTGCATTTGTGATCTTGTCCGAGATCCAATAGAACTGCACGATGTTTGAGTTGTTGAAATGGGTCTGATTTCTCCTCGGTTACACCTCACCGTTGTTTTATGTGTAATGGCTTCATAAGATCTTGATTCTGAACAAAATCTCTCTATCACCTTGGCTGGCTTCCAGTAACTTCTGTGGGATCCTGGATGCGAACCTATTGTTCCAACTGTAAACTGGGCAGTTCTGTTTATCGTGCATGTTAGTGATCTTCTCTTCCAGTTTTAAAAGTTTTTCTCTAGTTTCTGAGTGAGTAGAATAGTGAAGGGTAGGTAGATTGAACTAACCTGCCAAGCATGAGCTCAACCTATGATGGAATGGTTTCACTTAAAGGTGTCGCTCTCAGATGTAACACGGCAATGTGTGGATCTTGCTTGGTCTGTCTACATTTAAGAATTAGGGATTTCACCATGCAACTCGTTCATTCAGTTTGGCTGTTAGACCCAGGGTAGTGAGGAGAAGAAATATTGTGATCCATGTTCTACTTCTCATGTATATCCTGAAATGGCTGACAAGCGCTGACAAGTAAATTGAGGGACTTAATGGATAATGATCTCTCTCGGCATGATAAGCAAACTGAAAATAGCACTTAGAGTGTGCACGGCAGATGTGATTGATGTATTGTCCAATTGGCAAATAATGGGGTACATGGTGAAGTAGATGATCACTGATGATAAAGTCATTGCCATGGACAGGAAAGAGGTCAGCTGTGATTTCGAACAAAGGATGAGTAGGATCCTCATGTGGAATTAGTAGTTGTTTGTGTTGACTTGGTATTTGCTGCTGGCATGACATGACTTCTTGACGACGACTTCAATGTCATTGTCCTTTCCTAACCAATAGACTTGTGAGTTTTCTCATCTGATCTGTGTCCATGAGTGAGTAATAAACTGTTGAAGACCATCAGGTCATAATGATTCCGATATGATAACCTGCCTGCTTTTAAAAATTATTCCCTGGGAGATGCTTAACTCATCACGGTAAGATCAAAATAATCTCACGTGTATGTGGGCATGCTGAATTGAATCAGGCCATCCATCAATGATGGTTTTCCACAGTTTCTATGGTGTGAATTTTGTTTTAATTTCTTCTTGTATCTGCTGGAATTTGTGTCACACGAAATGTAACAGATCAATTGTCACACTTGCATTCTCCTGCAAGTGTAACATTGCAGCTTCCTGAAATTGTTAATTTTATTGAAAATTTCTGGGCATGATTCTCCGGCCTCGTTATGCTCTTGCTCAAGCGAAGAACGGTCAGTGAATAGTGGGAGAGGCAGAAAACGAGAACCGTGCCAGGCACCAGTTTGTGATGCAACCGGCCCGCATCCATAGGCGAAATTGGGATCTCGTTGTAGTGTGGCAAGAAACCAATTATCACCACTTAAGCCCTATTTCTATTCAATTAACAAGAGCCACTCCATCCAATGGCCTCCCATCATTCAGCGGCTTCCCCAGCAAGTAGTCACGTTATCTCCGATTAGTACTCCTTTTGAAAAACGTGAACCTGGTGGAAGGGCCTCTGTGGAGAGTGAAGAAGGTCAGAAGCCATCTTTGCTCACAGGCAACGAGCCTGGGTGTGCTGGGCTTGGAATTCCAGTGCTCAGCAGGGGGTGGGGCCCTCAGCCGGGGCTGGGTGTGGGGTACCCTCCGCAGGGGTGGGCTGCCATAGGTGTGTGAGGGGGATTGTTGGGGGGGCAACTGAGGGAAACCGCATGCAGCATCACCGTGCCAACCCCTGGATCATGTGTGCCCATACCGGGGGCAACACTTGTCCCTGCCCAACTGTCCCACCAACTAGCCAACGCCCCCACCAACTGCCGAGGTCTCTGGCCGTGCGGCTGAACGTTATTGCTAATAGGCAATTGGCAATCGTGTTTAAGTGAGCATTATAGGAAGGATGTGATTGCACTGGAGCGGATGTAGAGGCATTCTCCAGGATGTTGCTTGGGATGGAACATTTAAGTTATGAAGAGAGGTTGGATAGTATTATGGACCAGGGTTTAGAGAACACCAAAGTATATCATGGAGTTCACCTGACCCACAGCGTTTAATAGATTTTGGATATAGGGGGCACAAGGGCCCACTTTACAGTTGTGATGCAACAGAGATCTAAAGTATTGTTTAAACAAAAACAATGTTTATTCTATTAATTCAGTTAACATTTTATAAACACACAGTGAACATCTTATCAATCACCAACACTGATACTCCCCCCAAAGATACAATACTCTATAGGTAACCCTTAGTAACTTTCCTAACAATATCCATAAGTCGAAAACTCTTTTTAACAAACAGGTATTACTTTGAAATCATCAAGTGATCTGGAGACATTCTTTTTTAGGCAGAGAGAGAGAGAACACATCCTTGGTTTGAATGCAGCTCCCCAACTAAAAACGAAACCAAGACACAAAGCAGCTTCCAACTCAAAACAAAAGTAGAAGACAGAATCATATTCCAGCTCCACCCACACAATGCCATCACTGCAGCTATATGATAAACACCCATTTCTTAAAGGGACCCGCACATGACAATAGAGGTGGGTTGTTTTCGCTGGTGCAGAGAACACTGAGGGGCGACCTGATCGAGGTGTACAAGATTATGAGGGACATGGTCAAGATGGATAAGGAACAGCTGTTCACAGTGGTTAGTACTGTTGCTTCTCAGCCCCAGGGACCCAGGTAGGATTCCTAGCTCAAGTCACTCTGTGTGGAGTCTGCACATTCTCCCCATGTCTGCATGGGTTTCCTCCGGTTTCCTCTCACAAGTCCCGAAAGACGTGCTTCTTAGGTGAATTGGACATTCTCAATTCTCGCTCAGGATACCCGAACAGGCACCATAGTGTGGCGACTAGGGGATTTTCACAGTAGTTTCATTGCTGTGTTAATGTAAGCCTACTTGTGACACTAATAAAGATAATTAGATAACTGAGTTGAAGGGTTGGTTACGAGGGGACAAATGTTCAAGGTGAGGGGTGGAAGGTTCGGGGATATTTGAGGAAAAACGTTTTCACCCAGAGGGTGGTGGCGGCCTGGATCGCACTGCCTGGGAGGGAGGTGGAGGTGGGTTGCCTCACATCCTTGAAAAAGTACGCAGAAGAGCACTTGACATGTTTTAACATTTGAGGCTCTGGGCCAAGTGCTGCAAATGGGATTAGGATTGGCAGATGAGGCGCCTTTCATGTTGCAGGGCAGACTCGATGGGCCAAAGGGCCTTTTCTACACTGTATTTTTCTGTGGTTCTGTGATACTTCACACAACCCAAGTGGCATGTGGGGCTCATTGTCTAGAATCCCAATCACACCTTTATGCCTGAATACTGTGCAAGAACACTGCAGCAGGCAACACCATACACTCAACAGACAACGTTCGAACACCCAGGGGATGGGATATAGCTCTGGGGACATGTCCATGGCCGGAGGGTGGGTGAGTGCAACAGGGAGGGGGGAATGCCTGGAGAGATGGGCAAAGGGTTCGGAGGTTGGCCCGCATTGCGGAAGAAAATGTCAGGTGCATCATACTCGTTGTGCACAAAGGTATTTATAGTGTGTAACAATACCCCACCCAAGGGCAGCATGGTGGCGCAGTGTTTAGCACTGGAACTGCGATGCTGAGGACCCGGGTTCGAATCCCGGCCCTGGGTCACTGTCTGTGTGGAGTTCGTACATTCTCCCCGTGTCTGCATGGGTTTCACCCCCAACCCAAAAGATGTGCAGGGTAGGTGGATTGGAAATGCTAAATTGGTCCTTAATTGAAAAAATAATAATTGGGTATTCTAAAATTTTTAAAAAACAGAAAAAGAAAAAAAAACAAATCCCCCTCCCGATGGTGCTGCCCCCTCTAACCCCCCCCCCCCCCCCCCCCCCCGGCCCTCTCCAGTGCCCTCAGTGATCATCGATATGCTTGGCTTCCCAGCTTTACCACTACGCCTAAGTTCATTCCCAGGATGCACATCAGAGGTGGAGGCAGCCAGCTGCTTCTCACATCCCGTGGCCTTTGATGCCTCTGGCAGCCATCCTCTGAGGGCTCTGAAGCCAGAGGGCCTTGCCTCCCTGTCCCGTGTTCTGGCTGTACGACGGGGTCACATCAGGGTGGCGGAACCTGGGGGAGCTGGTGGCCACTGTTGCCACTCTGTGCGACGGGTCCAGTTTGGCACCTTCTCCCGCTCGGTGCATAGAGTCCTGTGGGTTCACCTTTTCACCTTGGGACAGAAGGCAGCTAGTTTGAGCCCCGGCTGCCCCTGCATCATCTGGCTCTGCCAGCCCTGACAATTCCCCATGGTCCGCACCATCATGTCGACGCCCTCGCGATGCTCCACCTGCGACTGGGACAAGCTCCACATCGCATCGGCCATTCCCATGGACATGTCTCACAGCACATCATCAAGGTCAGCCTGGTACTCGGTGACCCCTCAGCGAGTCAGACATTCTGCCGAGACCCTCAGCCATGGGCGTACTGACTGCACGACGCTTGGACTCCTTCACTAATGGTGCCAATGTCGTGGATCAGGCTCTACACTATGGTTGCCACCCTTGCAGTGTTGACCTCAGTGCCATGCATTGCCGGTGACATCTCCAGTGCCCGTAGCCTCTGGGATTCTCCAAGCAGCTCTGTATCTGCTGGAGTGTGATTGACATCTCCCTTTCAATGTCCCGGCCGCACCCTAATGTTTCCATCAGCTCCAGGATGACCTCTTCCACAGGCTCAGCATCCTGTTGGGACCAGATGGGTCTGGGGATCCAGCAAACCTCCGACTGCTGTCTCGACTGGAGGTTCCTGCCTCCCCCTGATGTACATCAGCAGCAGTGTGGTGCTCACCAGATTGTGCCCCAGACACCTGACCACTAAGATTTACCACCAAAGTGTGTGTATCTGCACTGGTGGAGAGTGGGGATCAGAACTGCGATGCAACTATTATGGAGGCATCCTCGGAACTCTTCTCCGAGGTGGTCTCATGGGAGGCAGGGGAGGTGGCCATCCAGGATGGGGTGGTGCCGTCAGCTGTAGGACCTGCAAGACAATGGACATGTGGTCAGTGGAAGGGATACGTCAGTCAGTAAGGCCCATGTTTGACAGGTCCTCTGGGTAGAGGCTAGTGCTTCCTCACCTCTGCAGCTTCTGACAGCCTCCGTGTTGGTGACAGTCCTGTTCCTGGCCACACCAGTCACTTTCAGGGCACGCTTCTCAAAGGTGCTGAGGATTCTTATGTCCCACACACCACTGCCAATCTGGGCCCTCTCCTGGAGTATGTGGGAGAGCTTTCCCTGAGGAGACACAGAGAAGGCATCATCAGCCACAAGAGCCACATAGGGCAGGGAGGTCTCGGGGGATGGGGAGTGCGGTGGTGGGGGGGGGGGGGGGGGGGGGGGGCGTGGGTGTCTACTCACTTGTGTTGCCCAGTCTAGGTCATTGACCTTTTTCCTACAGTGGAAGCCAGTCCTCCTGGTCATACTCCCAGCGTTTGCAGCCACTGCCACCTCGTCTGTGCAGCTTGGGCTGCCCTATGGCCCTATCCTCGGGGAAATAGGACATCCCCCCTGGCCTCTACTGGATCTAGCACCCTCCACAGATCTGCATCCCCAAATCCTGGGGCCAGTCTCTTGGGCGTCACTGTTGTGAGCTGGCTGGGGTTAGCTGACCATGTGCTGCTTAAGTGCTGCTCAACCTTATTAGCAGGGGGCTGGTGAGCGCAGTGCCGGCGAATTGGCTAGCGAGTGCCGGCGAATTGGCTAGCGAGTCTTCAATTGTCGAGAAGCCCATTGGGCTTCCCTTAATCAGTAAGGGAATCAAGAGATATGGGGATAAGGCGGGAGGTGAAGTTAAGAATTATCACAACGGATCAATCATGATTTTATTGAATGGTGGAGCAACCTTGATGGGCCGAATGGCCTATTTCTGCTCCTACGCCTTATGGCCTTCCATGTCTGGATACTTGTCTTTCAGAATTGACAGAGGTTGTATATTGGTGCTTGCCCCAGAGTTAGTCCTGGCCAATATTAAATAGTTGTCAACTTTCAGCAGACTGATAATTTTAATCTTGGCAAAGACGTCAGGTGGTGTGATGATATTGATGTTTTCGACAAGATTGACGGTGTGAAACATGTTCATTGCTTTTCTTCTCATCGTACACATTATTGTTGTTTTCTGGTTTGTCAATAATGTAATTTATATGTTTCTGACAGAATGCCGGATGGTTATACATACTGTTTACAGGTACCCATTGTGTACAGTCCTTTGGGATCAGTGCATAGTTCTTTGCAGCTGCATCAGTTTTTGTTCTAGAACAGAATGCCGAAGGTCATCTCATGCCATGTAGCAGGATCTAAGGTTGTTCCCCATGTTGTACCTGTACTCAATCTTGCTGTGAGGCAAGGAAGGAACCACTGCTGTACACCATGGCATGTGTTTGTAATGCTATAAAGGCATCAATCATGTGAACATATAAATTAGGAGCAGGAGTACACCATTGACCCCTCAGGCTTGCTCCAGCATTCAATAAGATTATGGCTGATTTCATTGTAACCTCCACTTCACATTCCTGCCTAGAACAAAGAACAGAGAAAAGTACACCACAGAAACAGGCCCTTCGGCCCTCCAAGCCTGCACCGACCATGCTGCCCGTCTAAACTAAAATCTTCTGCACTTTCGGGGTCCGTATCCCTCTATTCCCATCCTATTCATGTATTTGTCAAGAAGCCCCTTAAACGTCACTATCGTCCCTGCTTCCACCACCTCCTCCGGCAGCGAGTTCCAGGTACCCATGACCCTCTGTGTAAAAAAACTTGCCTCGTACATCTCCTCTAAACCTTGCCCCTCGCACCTTAAACCTATGCCCTCTAGTCATTGACCCCTCTACCCTGGGAAAAAGCCTCTGACTATCCAATCTGTCTATGCCCCTCACAATTTTGTAGACCTCTATCAGGTTGCCCCCCACATCCTTCATTCCAGTGAGAACAAACCGAGTTTATTCAACCTCTCCTCATAGCTAATGCCCTTCATACCAGGCAACATCCTGGTAAACCTCTTCTGCACTCTCTCGAAAGTCTCCACATCCTTCTGGTAGTGTGGCGACCAGAATTGAACAATTCTGTGTGGCCTAACTAAGGTTCTATACAGCTGCAACATGACTTGCCAATTTTTGTACTCAAGACCAAGTGTGGCCTAACTAAGGTTCTATACAGCTGCAACATGACTTGCCAATTTTTATACTCAAGACCCCGGCCAATGAAGGCAAGCATGCCATATGCCTTTTTGACTACCTTCTCCACCTGTGTTGCCCTTATCAGTAATCTGTGGACCTGTACACCAACATCTCTTTGACTGTCAATACTACACCAAGATCTCTCTGACCGCCAATACCCCCGATAACCTTTCACGCCATTGTAAATCAAGAATTTAGATTTCCCTTAATAATATTCAAAAAATCTGCTTCCATTGCCTTTTGAGGAAGAGTTCCAAGAGTCGGACATGGTCTCGAACTGGAAACCCACCAAAACCCCAATTAAAGCCATTTAAGGGTCTTTACTGGCCAGCCTCAATTTTGAGGCTAGCGAGTGGCCACTGACTGAGGGTGGAAAACAGAAAAGGTTCTCGCCCTTGATCTCGCAAGAGGGGGTGCCTCCATTGGATTGGGGCTGCCCATCCCTTACGGATTGGAGGCCTCTGGCTCTCCTTCCCTCCAGCCTATCCCACGATAGAACAATAATAATAATAATATAATCTTTATTTGTGTCACAAGTAGCCTTACATTAACACTGCAACGAAGTTACTGTGGAAATCCCCTGGTCACCGCACTTCGGCACCTGTTCGGGTACACTGAGGGAGAATTCAGAATGTCCAATTCACCGAACAAGCACATCTTTCGGGCTTGTTGGAGGAAACCGAAGCACTTGGAGGAAACCCACGCAGACACGGGGAGAACGTGCTCTGGGAGAATGACTCCCCTGAGAACATCCAACCCTCCCCTCCCCAGGGACCCCTGGTACTTACCAGCACTGTGGTTTCCAGGATGTACTCTCAGGCAAGTATCTTTTCTAGCCACTTACATTTGCAATATTGTGAGCAGTTTTGGACCTCCGTATCTCAGGAGGGATGTGCTGGCCTTGGAAAGGGTCCAGAGGAGGTTTACAAGAATGATCACTGGAATGAAGAGCTTGTCATATGAGGAGCGATTGAGGACTCTGGGTCTGTACTCATTGCAGTTTGGAAGGATAAGGGTGGATTTTATTGAAACTTCCAGGATATTGAGAGGCCCGGATAGAGTGGACGTGGAGAGGATGTTTCCGCTTGTAGAAAAAGCTAGAACCCGAGGCCACAGCCTCCGACTGAAGGGACGATCCTTTAAAACAGAGATGAGGAGGAATTTCTTCAGCTGGAGAGTGGTGAATCTGTGGAACTATTTGCTGCAGAAGGTCGTGGAGGCAAAATCTCTCAACGTCTTTAAGATAGGTTCTTGATTAATAAGGGGATCAGGGGTTATGGGGAGAAGGAAAGAGAATGGGGATAAGAAACATATCAACCATGATTGAATGGCGGAGCAGGCTCAATGGGCCGAATGGCCTAATTCTACTCATGTCTTATAGTCTTATGGATGGGTTGGAGAGCTAATCCAATTGCCAACAGGTCTCCGAGGCAGTACTTCCTTCCAAATGGAGACTGAAGTCCTGTCTGCTGTAAATCAACACTCATTTCAATATGAAATGGCAGCAGGGATTCATTTACTTTGGATAGCAGGCACCGAGCACTCACCATCCTGAAAATTCAGGTGACTTGACTTGAACCCACACTGAATATAAAATTCAGTCATATTTTGATTGATGCTATCTAGAGGTGCTTTCACGATGAAGTTATCAATGAATCCTATCTCATTGCACAGTACCAGGTCCAGTATAGCCTGCCCTCTGGTTGGCTCCAGACGTGCTGTACCTGGAAACTAGCCCGTAAACATCCTATGAATTTTTCACTCATGCTACCTTTGCCCATTTGATTATTCCAATCTATAAATTAGAGTTCCTTATGATCACTGTATATTTCTGGCAAGCTCCCATTATCACTTCCTTTATACACTGTCCTTATGCATGGTTACAATTAGAGGGCCAGTACACCACTCCAACAGTGACTTTTTGCATTTATCATTTCTCATCTCAACCCAAACTGGTCCCACATTCTGGTTTCCTGAATTTGGGTAACCCCTCTCGAATGCACTAATACCATTATTAATTAACAGAGCCACCCCTCCACCTTTTCCTAATATCTGGACCTTCCTAAATATCATGTACCCTTCAACATTCAGGTCCCAGTCTATGTTTTCCTGCAGCCATGTCTTTGTAATGGCTATCAGATCGTACTTATTTATTTCTATTTGTGCCATCAGTTCACCTGTTTTGTTTTGACAGCCATGTGAATTTAGATACAGAACCTTTAATTTTGTCCTTTTGCTATTTTTGTAACAACTTGTTTTGTCTGCTGATTTACTCTTAGATATGTACTTTCTGTCCCTTCCTGTCACATTCTGTTTATCACTTCCCATATCAGTACCTTTCTCTCTTGCCTTTTTTCTACTCTTTGGTTTCCCACATCAATAAGACCATAAGACCATCAGACATAGAAGCTGAATTAGGCCGCTCGACCCATCAGGTAAACTCCACCATTCAATCATGGCAAATATTTTCTCATCCCCATTCTCCTGCTTTCTCCCCATAACCACCGATCCCCTTATTAATCAAGAACCTATCTATCACTGTCTTAAAGACACTCAGTGATTTGGCCTCCAAAGCCTTCTACGGCAAAGAGTTCCACAGATTCACCACCTTCTGGCTGAAGAAATTCCTCCTCATCTCTGTTTTAAAGGATCGTCCCTTTGGTCTGAGATTGTGTTCCCTGCTTCTAGTTTTTCCTACAAGTGGAAACATCATATCCACATCCACTCTATCCAGGCCTCACAG
Source organism: Scyliorhinus canicula (assembly GCF_902713615.1). Taxonomy (NCBI): domain Eukaryota; kingdom Metazoa; phylum Chordata; class Chondrichthyes; order Carcharhiniformes; family Scyliorhinidae; genus Scyliorhinus; species Scyliorhinus canicula. The sequence continues at coordinate 178,021,927 of NC_052150.1, forward strand.
TACCTGTAAGTTTCAATAAGATCCCCCTCATCCTTCTAATCTCCAACGAGTACAGACCCGGAGTCCCCAACCGTTCCTCATAGGACAAGCTGTTCATTCCGGGGATCATTCTGGTGAACCTTCTCTAGACCCTTTCCCAGGTCAGCATATCTTTCCTTAGATATGGGGCCCAAAACTGCTCACAATACTCCAAATGGGGTCTGACCAGAGTCTCATACATCCCTGGTATTGTATTCTAGCTCTCTTGACATAAATGCTAACATTGCATTTGCCTTCCTAACTGCTGACTGAACCTACACGTTAACCTTAAGAGAATTGTGAACAAGGACTCCCAAGTCCCTTTGTGCTTCTGATTTCCTAAGCATTTCCCCATTTAGAAAATAGTCTATGTCTAAATTCCTTCTTCCAAAGTGCATAACCTCACATTTTCCACATTTTATCATCTGCCACTTCCTTGCCACTCTCCTCGCCTGTCCAAATCTTTCTGCAGCCCCCTTGCTTCCTCAATACTACCTGTCCCTCTGCAGATCTTTGTATCATCTTCAAACTTAGCAACAGTGCCTTCAGTTCCTTCTTCCAGATCATTAATGTATATTGTGAAACATTGTGGACCCAGCACAGACCCCTGAGGCACACCACTCGTCACTGGCTGCCATCCTGAAAAAGACCCCTTTATCCCCACTCTCTGCCTTCTGCCAGTCAGCCAATCTTCTATCCATGCCAGGATCTTACCCTTAAAACCATAGGCTCTTAACTTATTTGACAGTCTCCTATGCGGCACCTTATTACAGGCCTTCTGGAAATTTAAATAAATCATGTCCACTGGTTCTCCTCTGTCTAACTTCCTTGTTACCTCCTCAAAGAACTCTCACAGATTTGTCAGACATGACCTCCCTTTGACAAAGCTGTGCTGACTCAGTCCTATTTTATCATGCACTTCCAAGTACTCCGCAATCTCATCTTTAATAATGGACTCTAAAATCTTACCAATGACCGGAGTCAGGCTAACCGGTCTATAATTTCCCGTCTTCTGCTTCCCTCCCTTCTTAAACAGCGGTGTTAACAATCTCCTAAGCGGCACCTTGTCAAAGGCATTCTGGACATCTAAATAAACCATGGTTCTCCTTTGTCATCCAACACGTGATCGCTTACCCCCTCTATCACTCATATAGGGGATTGGGTAAACAGTTGTGGTTTGTTTATGAATATTAGGCACATGAAAACAGATATACATGAATGAGTAGAATACTTGAAGACACCAGCAGCAGAGCTGTCAGTGTGTGCTCGGCTTTAAAATAAAAATGAAACTAAAATTCGATCCCATCACACACTTCCTTCCAGTGATGTCATGCTGCAAACCCTCAAAGGTACATTAGAATAGAAGATGCCTCCAGAAGCTGCTAGTCCACCAGGACAGCATCACTCTAGTCTCAGTACCTGTTGAACCATGGATTGCCCTGGAACAGTAGCCAAGGAGTAAGCACCAAAAGTCTCTTTGGGGCTAGTTCAGCCAGTCCCATCAAGATTTGGGGGAGGATCATTGTGGTGGACAGTCATGCTCTTTCATCGAAGGTGCTTTATGCAGCAGGGGGACCTGCAATGGGGCACAGCATGTTCTGAGGACCCCCCCCCCCCCCCCCCCGGCAGAATACCTGTCATAGCAGGATGAAGCCCTTTAGTGCCATTCAGAGCCTCCATTGGCCTCCAGGTGAGGAAGCTGGTCTCAACCTTCCCTGCCCCAGATTAATCAAGGGGAGTTGGGAAGATGATGGGCACTCTCCCTGTGTCTCTAACCAAATGATATGGTCACAGAGCTCCACCTCCCAGCCCATTCCGAGGAGGGGGAGATTAAATTTCCCCTTAAGTGTGAGCAAGGAATAGGTTGGCCTGTTGAACTCCTGACATCAAAGAAAAACCTGCACTTACATTCTGTTGCGTTGTTCATGAAGATTATATGCATGTAGGAAATAATATACCTATTTCGTGCTGATGAATCCATCAGATGATTGACTATTGGTCAGATCAGAGGCCTGATACATTATAGGATTGTCAGTGGATTAAAAGATGTGTCCTTTATTTAGAAGTTTAGAAGAAGGACTTCATGAGCGTCGTGACAAAAGAATCTTGTGTTAAAAAGCTGACAGCATTTCACTGATCAGGTTTTCTCGATCCTCATTGTACTTGCCACTGAAGGGTCCTCCAAGTGTTAAAATATGATAATAAGATCCCAGCAACATCAGTAAGTGCACACAGGGAAAGGTTAGATCCATGGGCACTCAGCTAAATGGAGCAGGGACATGAGTCCCACATGCGAGCACACCGAAGATATTACTGGGATACAGATTTTATGACAGAGTGGGTGTAATTAAGGCCGATTGAATAAAGGTCAGATTGTGTATTTTGTGAATGGATGTCAGTATTTACATATTCTGAGGTCCCTTATGGCAACATGAATATGTAATTATTGTCATCAGCAATCTGCAGTATAACTGCACTGTTGCCAGTTTGACCTACCTCATAGCACAGCATCATAGATCATTGAATTCCTACAGTGCAGAAGGAGGCCATTCAGCCCATCGAGGGCCATACACAGGCCCACTGCCCCGCCCTATCCCTGTAACCTAACCTGTGGATTCCTTGACATTAAAGGGCAATTGATCATGGCCAATCCACCTAAACAACCCACCTTTGTGCAGTGGAGGAAACCGGAGCACCCAGAAGAAACCCACGCAGACACAGGATGAATGTGCAAACTCCATACAGACATGATGTGGAGATGCCGGCGTTGGACTGGGGTGAGCACAGTAAGAAGTCTTACAACACCAGGTTAAAATCCAACATGTTTGTTTCAAACACTAGCTTTCGGAGCGCAGCTCCTTCCTCAGCTCGTGTTTGAAACAAACATGTTGGACTTTAACCTGGTGTTGTAAGACTTCTTACTGTCCATACAGACAGTCACCCGAGGTCAGAATTGAACACGGGTCTCTGGTGCTGTGAGGTAGCAGTGCTAAACACTGTGCCACTGTGCTGCCCAACAAGGGTGGATCAAATCTTACCAAAGAAAAGTGATCTTTTAAAAGTAAAAATATTCAGTAAAAATGTTAAAAGGTGTAAAATCAGCCAGCTTTAAAAGTGTCACATTACCCATGAGTATGAGAAGAAAGGGTCAGAATGCAGTGAACTGAACTAGCCATCATTGTATTGGATCCTAGCAGTTATTACCTCCAGGCCTGTAGTACAAGGAGGTAAAATAATTGTTCCATAAAAATGACATGTGTGGCATTTAGATTTTTCCATCTCCACAATAGCAGATCATTATGATCAGTGAATGTAACAGGCAGTCAATGAGGAACGATGTAATTTCTTGAATGAAACAAAAGAAGGAACATTGTCCCTGGCATTTACTGTAAATGGTATACAAGTATTGCAGAGTCAAGAGGTGAGTTACCCGCCACAAAATTCCCAGCTGTAGCCACTGCACTATATTGCAAAATGTGAGCATTCTGTGATATTGTGCACTCGGTTGGAGAGATGTAAATAAAGATATAGCAGTGGGTGCCTGCAGTTGATCACGTGCTGGTCTTGCTCAGTGTAATGCACAACAGAAAGATGAAGATGAGGCTGGGACAGTGTGATAACCTGGATGGAACATGCAGGGCTGGGCAGATTGTTTTCCCCATGTAGCTCGAGGAATATGAGTTCCCCCGCTAACTATCATGTTGTATGTAATATCGGTCAGATAGGAACCGGCCAAGAGAGTGAGGACCTAGTGAAGTTCAATCGGGTACTGTAAATAGTACGTATTATAAATAACGTCTTCTTTATGTTACTCGTCTGACTCCCTTCGCCTTTATTAAATTGGCGACGAGGATAGTCTCCCACCTACGCCATCTCTCTGTGACTTTGCTTCTCCTGGGACTAAGGTACGACGATGAGTGCTGCACCATGCCTTTGTTTGGTCGGTTAGATGCTTTTTACCCTTCAATTGAGTCTTGGAATCAATATGCAGAACTCTTGCAATGTTTTTTCCGTGCCAAGAACATAACCGAAAATGACCATCAGACTGCGATCCTATGGTGTGCACACATTCAGCATAATTTGGAGCCTCACATTTCTGGCAATGCCAGCCGTGGTCACATTTGACCAGCTCATCGTATTGGTGGGGAACCATTTCAGCCCGACACTGTCCATCATTGTGCAACAGTACAGATTTAATACGGCCGAAAGCCTTTGACAAGGTGCCACACAAAAGATTGTGGATAGCACAATCGCTTCACAACTCCAGGGTCCCAGGTTCAATTCTGGCTTGGGTCACTGTCTGTGGGGAGTCTGCACATCCTCCCCGTGTGTGCGTGGGTTTCCTCCGGGTACTCCGGTTTCCTCCCACAGTCCAAAGATGTGCAGATTAGGTGGATTGGCCATGCTAAATTGCCCTTACTGTCCAAAATTGCCCTTAGTGTTGGGTGGGGTTACTGGGTTATGGGGATAGGGTGGAGGTGTTGACCTTGGGTAGGATGCTCTTTCCAAGAGCTGGTGCAGACTCGATGGGCCGAATGGCCTCCTTCTGCACTGTAAATTCTATGTAAATAAGATAAAGATGCATGGCATTAAGGGTAAAGTAGTAGCATGGATAGAGGATTGGTTAATTAATAGAAAGCAAAGAGTGGGGATTAATGGGTGTTTCTCTGGTTGGCAATCAGTAGCTAGTGATGTCCCTCAGGGATCCGTGTTGGGCCCACAATTGTTCACAATTTACATTGATGATTTGGAGTTGGGGACCAAGGGGAATGTGACCAAGTTTGCAGATGACACTAAGATGAGTGGTAAAGCGAAAAGTGCAGAGGATACTGGAAGTCTGCAGAGGGATTTGGATAGGTTAAGTGAATGGGCTAGGGTCTGGCAGATGGAATACAATGTTGACAAATGTGAGGTTATCCATTTTTGTAGGAATAACAGCAAACGGGATTATTATTTAAATGCTAAAATATTAAAGCATGCTGATGTGCAGAGAGACCTGGGTGTGCTAGTGCATGAGTCACAGAAAGTTGGTTTACAGGTGCAACAGGTGATTAAGAAGGCAAATGGAATTTTTTCCTTCATTGCTAGAGGGATGGAGATTAAGACTAGGGAGGTTATGTTGCAATTGTATAAGGTGTTAGTGAGGCCACACCTGGAGTATTGTGTTCCGTTTTGGTCTCCTTACTTGAGAAAGGACACACTGGCACTGGAGGGTGTGCAGAGGAGATTCACTAGGTTAATCCCAGAGCTGAAGGGGTTGGATTATGAGGAGAGGTTGAGTAGACTGGGACTGTACTCGTTGGAATTTAGAAGGAGGAGGGGATATCTTATAGAAACATTTAAAATTATGAAGGGAATAGATAGGATAGATGCGGGCAGGTTGGGCGAAATTCTCCGCACCCGCGGAAAGTCGGCAAACGGTCGTAAAAATCGGGACCGTTTTACGACGGTCGCGAAGGCTTCATTTCCCGACCGATTCACTTCCTGGAAATGGGCTAGCAGCGCGGCCGCGTCAATTACGTGCGTGATGACGACGGAACGCGACGACGACACGAACCCGCCCATGTGACGCCGCCCGACACCGTAAAAAGGCGCGGGCGACCACAGAATCTGTCGGGCAGGATGTCGGAGCCGAGGAGAGCTGCTCCTCGCTTTATTGATGCAGACGTCGAGGCGCTGCTCGATGCCGTGGAGCAGAGGAGGGGCATCATCCGCCCGCGGAGAGGGCATCGCCAACCTGCCAGCACGGTACGCCAGGCCTGGCGTGACGTGGCTGCTGCCGTCAGTGCTGTGGGGCAGACCCCTCGCTCAGCAGAGCAGTGCCGAAAGAAGCTACACGACCTCACCAGGTCTGCCAGGGTAAGTGCCATGAGGGTGCCCCCTAGTCACAACCATCCCTCCCCCTTAACTGCCCGGGGGGGGGGGGGGGGGGGGGAGAGGGATTGGGGCAGAGTTATTTGAGGGTGGTTCACAAAGTTGTCACAGACCCAGCGCTCTGGCCCCGAGGAGAGATGCAATCATCTGATGACAACTTGCCCCCCCCAAACTGTGCCAGTATCAGAACGGACTTCTGATACCTACCGTTTTGTAATGATCTACCTATGTTCCCTCCCCCAACAGGCCAAGGCCGGTCATAACCACCGTGAGCGGCACAAGACTGGAGGGGGTTCGCCCAACATGCACCCCCTCAGCACCTTTGAACAGAGGGCACTGGACCTTGTTGGGGGGTCTGCCACCCGCGATATCGCGCAATGCGAGGTTGGCGGAACTGCAGCAAGTGAGACAACCCTCCCTGACAAACACCCCCCCCCCCCCCCCCCCATCCTCTGTCCCTTCACACACCCTGCCCACTGGGACACCTCCCCATCCTCTGTCCCTTCACACACCCTGCCCACTGGGACACCTCCCCATCCTCTGTCCCTTCACACACCCTGCCCACTGGGACACCTCCCCATCCTCTGTCCCTTCACACACCCTGCCCACTGGGACACCTCCCCATCCTCTGTCCCTTCACACACCCTGCCCACTGGGACACCTCCCCATCCTCTGTCCCTTCACACACCCTGCCCACTGGGACACCTCCCCATCCTCTGTCCCTTCACACACCCTGCCCACTGGGACCGTCCAGCGGCCTGCCGAGCAAATCGAAATAACCCATCTCATTCTCTTCCCTAGGACGTGATGCCGAACGACCAGGGCCGTCTGGCTGCAGACGGAGACAGGAATCTGCCGCCACCTCACCCGGGGCCTCACAACAGAGGGTGCCCGATCAGCGGGCAGACCTATCCGCCCCAACCCAATCTGCGGACCAGGACGCACAGAGGGTTCGAAGTCCACCACCACCACCAGAAATGGCCAGGGACAACCCTCCTGTCGCTGAGCAGCCCCACACCATGGACGAGGACCTAACCATTGAGAGCGTCGGGCTTGCGGCACTGCTTTCTCCCACCACATCCATCATCCCAGAGATACACACCCCGGCGGGCCTATTTAGTGATGAGTCTCCTGGGGCACAGTCTGGTTGGCACATCACAGATGAGCAGGTACAGCAGGTGGAGGTCGGAGCAACAGAGGGCCCGGACTCGCGGAGGCCAGACCAGGCCCAGGATGCAGCTGGCTCCCAGACGTTTTCGGAGTTCCTGGAGTTTCTCAACCCACCCGCACAGCCGATGCCTCAGGAAACCCAGGGAAACAATGACGGGATGAGGGCTTCCTTCCAGACTCTGCAGACGCTGTTAGAGGAGTCGAACCGCGTCCAAGAGCAGGGAGTGGTGCCGCTCATGGCAGAGACCCAGTCCGACACCGCACGGGTGGCATCCGCGGTGGAGGCAATGGGTCAGGTTATGCAAGACGTTGGGGTTAATGTGCACGCGTCATCCTCGGCCCTGGACAGGGTTGCCCTCTCACAGGCAGCAATGTGCCAGAGCCAAACCGACATTGCCGGCGCCCTGCGGGCCATGGCCGAGTCTCAGCAGGTCATTGGCCAGTCGCAGCAGTCAGTCGCCGAGAGCATCAACCGCCTGACACATGTGCTGGATGGCGTCGTGCACACTCAGGTTGAGATCGCACAGTCCCTGGCGGGAATGTCTAACTCCCTGGACTCCGTCTCTGCAAACCTTCGGATCCTGGTGGATACCGTTGCAGGCCTCCAGGACTGGCAGCGCCAGGTGTCGGTGGTGCGACGGGGAACCTCCCCGCTCGCACCTCTGTCCCAAAGTGAGGCCCGGGGGCCACCGGGCTCCCCGAGGGAGGAGGAGGTTTCGGGGCCCGTCCCATTAACTCCATCACGGGACGTCCCGGAATTCTCGGCCTCCCCCCGTCCCATCCCTGGTGCATCGGGTGGGCAGCAGGCAGAGCAGGGTGGCACAATGTCACCCGAGACGCCCGCAGAGCAGCCTGGCCCATCAAGGCCGGGTCGCCCCAGGAAACGCTTGGCCAAGGAGAAACGAGTCGAGGGGTGCGATTCGCAGCAATCCTCCTCCACTCCTGCTGTATCATCTGGGGATTCACTTAGACGTAGTGGTAGAGCCCGTAAGGCAACTAAGATAGACACTGAGTAAGTTGGCACGGGTGAAGGGCACAGTTTAGTTGTAGGGGCTAGGGCACCTGTAAATAATTGTTAATATTAAACGCACTGTTCCACCTTACTTGTAATACCGTGTGATTGTTCCACAGCCACAGGAATCGTGATGGTGACCGAGTGTCGCTGGGGGTGACGGGTGGTGAAACCTCGGTGCCGGGTGTGCAGTCCCTGCCCCTACCCCCCTCCCACAGCTAGCCCACGCGGGCACGTGATGGAGTGTCAGTGACGAACTCAGCGGCCACCAAGGTGGATGGTTCAGCTATTGCCATGGGTCAGACTCTCTCTAACGATTCTGAGCTCACAGCTCTTCGCAGAGCGGGCTGTCATCATTCCACATGGCACTGATCACACCCGCTGACACAGCCATCAATGTTGTGCCATTCGGTCTGGACCCAGTGATAAGCGTCATGTCGAAGTGGAGCAGTGTACACTGAGGGGGGGGGGGGGGGGGGGGGTTGTGGTGGTGGCAGTTGTGTGGTGACCCTCTGCATGACTAGCGATGCAGGTGGTGGTTTGGTGTTCATCGGGGACGTCACATGCGATGAGTGAACCGTGCTGCCACCATGGCGTCGCGTGCCCGCCGTCCTTGCCGGGTCCGTCGTGCCGCCTCCTGGACATCACCAGAACCTGGGTCGTGTCTGCGTGCTGCGCCCGCCACTCCGCCAGCGTCCTCCTCCTCCTCCTCCTCCTCCTCCTCCTCCTCCTCCTCTGTGCTGGCACCACTGCCACTAGCTTCTCCCTCCGCCTCCTGCAACAGGTCATCTCCCCTCTGCATCGCGATGTTGTGCAGCGCACAGCAGACCACTACAATGCGAGCGACCCTGTTGGCCTGGTACTGCAGGGCCCCTCCGGAGCGGTCCAGGCACCTGAATCTCATCTTCAGGAGGCCAAGGCAGCGCTCCACCACACCCCTGGTTGCTGCATGGGCCTCGTTGTATCGGGTTTCCGCATTGGTCTGAGGCCTCCGTATAGGCGTCATCAGCCAAGACCTCAGCGGATAACCCCTGTCACCTAGCAACCAGCCCCTCAGCCGGGGGGGACGTCCCTCAAACATCGCAGGGATGAACGACTGCGCTAGTATGTAGGAGTCATGCACACTCCCTGGGAACCTTGCACAGACGTTCATGAACCTCATGTGGGGGTCGCATACCACCTGGACATTAATGGAGTATGTCCCCCTCCTGTTTGTGAACACGTCCCTGTCCACAGCAGGCGGGCGCATGGGGACGTGAACACAGTCGATTAACCCCTGAACCCTCGGTATCCCGGCCACACTGGCAAATCCACGGACTCGTGAGTCTGGACTTGCTCGGTCCTCGGGAAAGGTGATGTAGCGATCGGCGATGGCATAGAGGGCGTCGGTCACAACCCGGATGCACCTGTGCACCGATGACTGGGAGATCCCAGAGACGTCCCCGCTCGGAGACTGGAAGGAGCCGGTAGCATAGAAGTTCAGAGCGACCGTCACCTTGATGGCTACCGGGATCGCGTGTCCTCCCCCCGTTCCACGTGGGGCGAGGTGCGACAGGAGTTCGCAGATATGTATCACCGTCTGCCTACTCAGCCGGAGTCTTCTCCTGCAGGTGATGTCCGGCATTGTTAGGAAAGAGACCCGGACACGGTACACCCTCGGCTTTGGTCGTCGCCTCTGACGCCGTGGCTGCACCCTCACTCTCTCCTCTTCCTCTTCCTCCTCCTCCTCCTCCTCCTCCTCCTCCCCCCCCCCATGCTGCTCGACGACTGGCAACTCCTCGGCCCTTCCCTCTGCTGCTGCAGCTGGCCCTGCAGCCACTGCGGGTTGTGGGTGTGGATGCTGCTGCATCTCCAAATCCAGTAGAGCTGCCCCAACCACTGCGCAGAACATAGCCGTTCTGTTCCCATGCATCGTGCTAACCTACAGAAGGGTAGTGGGGGGCAGAGAAACGGGACATGTTAGACGGACGTTAGTCGACACCTCGGCAGCCGCCAGCCATGGGATACCAGTGTGTCCCGGTGGCCTGGTCGCGCTGCTGACACGCGGTCAGCCTAACCCCTGGTCACTTTCTGCATCCAACGGCCAGTAAACTATGGCCTCCTCACGGGTGCGTCAGTGGCCTGTGGCCGGAAGCCACAGGGGAACCAGCGGCCGTGTCCTCGTCACCTGCACACCATGGCATGGTGGCAGACATTTTGTTACGGGTTGGACGGCTCACTCTCTACCTAACCCCCCCCCCTCCGTCGCCCCCCACTGCCCCCTCCGTCTCCCCCACTGCCCCCTCCGTCTCCCCCACTGCCTCCCCCGTCTTCCCCCACTGCCCCCTCCGTCTCCCCCACTGCCCCCTCCGTCTCCCCCACTGCCCCCTCCGTCTCCCCCACTGCCACCTCCGTCTCCCCCACTGCCCCCTCCGTCTCCCCCACTGCCACCTCCGTCTCCCCCACTGCCCCCTCCGTCTCCCCCACTGCCCCCTCCGTCTCCCCCACTGCCACCTCCGTCTCCCCCACTGCCCCCTCCGTCTCCCCCACTGCCCCCTCCGTCTCCCCCACTGCCTCCCCCGTCTCCCCCCCACTGGCCCCGCTCTGGACCCCCTCCCGTTCCCAGGGATGCCTTCCCCGTTGTGGCCAGACTCGAGCGGTGCGCTGAACGGTGCGCTGAGCGGTGCGCAGAGTGGTGCCCTGACCTCCTCCAAGCAGTCGTCAGCCAGGCCGACTGGTTGACGAATTTAAAAAGCAGGTGTGTTTCACGACGTCCAAACAGGGCGCCATGACGTCGGGACTTCGGCCCATCCGGGCCGGTGAATAGCGGGGGGGCTCTCAGTGGCGATTCTGGTCGTGTCAGGGGCGGGAAGGAGGCGTTTGTCGGGAAACGCGACTCCGACAATTTGCGGGGTTCGGAGAATAGCGGGAGGGCATCGGAACAGCGTCGCCGTAAAAATTTCCGACGCCCGCTATTCTCCGACCCGTCGTGAGTCCGGAGAATCTCGCCCGTTGTTTCCACTGGCAGGTGAAAGCAGAACTAGGGGACATAGCCTCAAAATAAGGGGAAGTAGATTTAGGACTGAGTTTAGGAGGAACTTCTTCACCCAAACGGTTGTGAATCTATGGAGTTCCTTGCCCAGTGAAGCAGTTGAGGCTCCTTCATTACATGTTTTTAAGGTAAAGATAGATAGTTTTTTGAAGAATAAATGGATTAAGGGTTATGGTGTTCGGGCCGGAAAGTGGAGCTGAGTCCACAAAAGATCAGCCATGATCTCATTGAATGGCGGAGCAGACTCAAGGGGCCAGATGGCCTACTCCTGCTCCTAGTTCTTATAAGATACAAAAAGGCTTCTCGGTGAAGGTTCCTTAACAGTCCAGCAGGCTTTGCAGATTTCTCTTTCAAAGGAAATTACCACTCAGCGCATGCAGGAGTTTCAAGGAATGGAGGTAAATGTCGTTCGATGCCGCCTTTCAGCGACTAGAACGGATCACCGGGATGCAGTGGGCATGAGGTCTGGAGGCCCTAATCCGTGGCACACACCTTCTCTGGATTCGGGAGAGGCCGACTCCAGCCCTTGTGAGAAGTGCTAACGTCGAAGTCACCAAAGCCACTGGCAGTGCAAGGGACAGTGCCCTGACCACCAGGGACAAGTTAGGCATTGGCCCTGTGCTAGGGCCCTACATTTAACCGACCCTGAAGAAGCTGGGGACGAGTCAGAAATGCAGCTAAACTGTGTGGCAGCGCCGCCGGTGGCTCCTATTTGCATCCGGGTATGCTTTAAGTGGCCCTACTCATACTTTCTAGGAACAATGCAATTAAATGGAGAGCCGGACTCAACTCCTAGCAGCACCATTGAGAGTGGTGGGCTCTACTGGGATCACGGCAGCTCCTAATATTAAGGTAGAGGGCTGTATCACTGGGGATCGGCTGGAAGATTCCAGGAACTAGGAGCTGGAATTGACAGGCCAGGAGAGGAGGGGATAGGAACCAGGATGTGGGGCTGGGGGAAGGGGAGATTGCGAGGGTAGGGGTTGGTATGCGCAACAGCCTGCATGGTCTCCTTCGATGGCAAACCCTTGCCCCTACTTGCACTTCCCCTCATCTTCCCTTAAGTAAGTACAGATCTCATCTCGTCTGGAACTCCTCCACCAGGCGGCATGGTAGCACAGTAGTTAACACTGTTGCTTCACAGTTCCAGGAACCCAGGTTCGCTTCCTGGCTTGAGCCACTAACTGTGAGGAGTCTGCACATTCTCCCTATGTCTGCATGGGTTTCCTCCGGAGATCCAGTTTCCTCGCACAAGTTCCGAAAGACGTGCTTGTTAGGTGAATTGGACATTCTGAATTCTCCCTCAGTGTAACTCGAACAGGCGTCGGAGTGTGGCGTAACTTCATTGCAGTGTTAATGTAAGCCTACTGTGACACTCATAAAGATTATTATTATTTTCAGTGCGGTGTTCGGGAACCAGTGCTCCTTCTGTCTGTTTCAGAGCCAACCAGTTGGCGCACGACACACTTTAATTAAAAGTAGTGAATGGAGGCAGGTGCAATACATACAGATGGCAATGTTAACATTTCCAAATATGTTTAAACCATGGTAATCACCAATTAGCTCTAAAATTATAAAAAAAACCAGGCTTGTAAAAGTTTTATCAGCACAGCACCTATCGAATATGTGTTTTCATCCTCTCCCCAAAATAACCTCAGAAGAATTGGAGAGGGGCAGTTACAGGAACACAGAAAATATTTTTCATTTTTGTCAACAAGCAATACAGCAGATCAAATAATGTTAAACCTTTAGCTATAACAAACTAAGCTTGTACGGTTAGGCACAAACATAATCTATAATCTTGTTTCATGCTGTTTTGGTATACATGAAGAAGGAGAACTCTTTGTTTTTGTAAGATTACATTTATTTGTACAATATAATCTGGGATTTGTTTCCAATTCCCTTTGAAGTACTTTTGTGGAAATGTCACAAAAATGTCATTGATACGCATTATACAATCTGGTTAAATCAAAGTGGTAGCTCGGTTGCAGAGGCATAAATCACACTCCAGTTATTAAAATAATTGTCAAATTTTTGGGAGCTTTATTTTTGTTGAAACATTTATGCACATGAGGAGACCACAGGTCAAAATTACCCTTTCATGCAGACCTACAACTTTAGCAACTTGAGTTTGGACGTGGCCTAGACTTTCACCAAGTCAGGATGAATCGGAAGCCCTTAAAAAAATGTCAGGCTTATTCCGATTCCGGGATTCCCAATGGGTTTCCTGGGCCTTTTAAGATGCAGGGGTTGGTTTGGGTCACGAAATATCATAAATAACACAATTTTTTTGTAATTGCTTAAGGAAAGACGAGAATGATCAGGAGCAATGCAGGCCTTAGAAAACTGATGAAAATAGCAAATATTGGAATGTTGACTAATTTCAGGGTCAGTATTTACTGTAGAGGCAGAGGAAACTAATATTGAATCAGGGTCTCTTCCAAATTAATAGAAGCAGAATAGGAGTAATGAGGAGAGAAATGGTACTAAAGAGTGACAAAATCTCAAGTGCATATGGGGCTGGATTTTTCTAGGGGCTGGGGGGATGGGGGTAGAGGGTTGGTGTGGCATTGGGCAGCAATCTGGGTGGGGTCCTTTGCTAGCAAACCCCTGATCCCAACTCCCAACCCCCCCCCTCCCCCCACATACCACACCCACGCCAAAAGCCTGTTCCACAGAAATAACGCCGACTATCAAAAGCTGCAATCGATTGGCCAGCAGCTCTAGCAGCACCAGCAGTGTCAGAACTCAGTAGGCACTGCTCATGATTGCAAAGACGCCACAGGAAGAAGATCATGGAGACTACAAACAAACATGTGCAAGGCCTATTAGGGCGAGGCGGAATTGGAAAGCCTTAATTCACTCCAGGATTGATGAGTGTTGACCCACCCCCCCACCCCCCTCCTCCCCACCTTGCTTCCCACCTTTGCAAAGAGCTTGTTCCAAAAATGACCTCTCCAGTCCTCATGCCGCTGCCTGGCAAGTTATGGCAGTGGAAATAGATTGAGGCCCCCAATTGCCAATTCATTTGTCAGTTCAGGGCCATAATAGGCCGAAGGGCGGAAGGCCTATTGGGCGACTTACCCAAATCCTGTATTATGGGAAGCAAGTTGGTCGTGGGCAGGAAGGAAGTGGGCTGCTCACCCGGAATATTTCACGTAACTTCCCCCCTCCCCCCCCTCAGCTGCTGAAAATACGCCTGGCGGGAATGGGGAGGGGGGTGATGTGAAATCCAGCTCATGGTTTCCATCCAGAGTTTCAAAGGTGACATGTGAAAAATGTGAGTTCATCTATTTTGGAGCTTAAAAAGAGAGAAGAGAACTCATTCTAAGTGGTGAAAAGTTAGAAACAGTGAAGGCCTAAGGAGATGGACACATCCAGGGACATTAATCATTAACATGTTAGATTGTTAAAATGAAGAATCACAAAAATAATCAGACTAAAGGAATGCTGGTCTTTATACATAGAGGACAAGAATAAAAGGTGGAAGAAAACATGTTTCAGCTATGCAAAACCTTGGTTAGACTACACCTGAGGAACTGTGAGCTGTTCTGGGCACCACACCTTAGGAAGGCTGTGTTGGGCTTGGAGGGAGCGTAGGTTTAACAGAATTATATCTGGACTCCAATGGTTAAATTAGAAAGATATGCTGCACAAAATGTGACAGTTACAATCCCAGTTCATATTTATACTTAATGGGAAGATCCCAAATCAAACCCTGGCTCAAAAGAACGTGGGCAGGATTCTCTATGAACCGACGCCGGAATCAGGAAACACGATTGGGTGGAAGAATCGGTTCCGACGCTGAAATTGCAGGTTGCACCGATTTCTCACCAAATCGCAATTCTCCATTGCCTCAACAACGGCGAAAATGCATTCCAAAACACACTTACAGTAAACGCCGTTGTAATATAATTAGCAGGCCTGACCCTGTATTCTCCAGGACCACTGCGATTCTCTGCCTCTAATGGGCCGAATTCTCAATGCCAAGGTTCACTTGTGCTTTTAAAAATCATGGCTACTGAGGGAGAGAGAGGGGGTAGGGAAACATCGCCGTAGTTTGCTGACAGTTTTGCCACTGGACGGGGGGGCTTCTGCCAGGGCCGGGGGGAGTAGCAGGGGTGGCCTGGACGTGAGCTGTGGGGCCGGGATGGATGGGCATGGAACACCATTGCCGTGGCCTGCAAGGCAGCCATGTAGCTGTGCACACCACTGACTGCGCACTGTGAACTTAGGGACACAGGTCACATGGGTGTCACCCCCGGCCACCCCCCTCGGTGTCCTCTGGCGCCAGTCGACCCATCAGCCATAGGTGCGCGCTCCAGCACAACCAGCGCCATCTCGTTGGCTCGGATGTCTGTGTAGGGAGTGAAGTGTGTACATAGAACGATACAGCGCAGTACAGGCCCTTCGGCCCTCGATGTTGCACCGACATGGAAAAAATCTAAAGGCCATCTAACCTACACTATGCCCTTATCATCCATATGCTTATCCAATAAATTTTTAAATGCCCTCAATGTTGGCGAGTTCACTACTGTTGCAGGTAGGGCATTCCACGGCCTCACCACTCTTTGCGTAAAAAACCCACCTCTGACCTCTGTCCTATATCTATTACCCCTCAATTTAAGGCTATGTCCCCTCGTGCTAGCCACCTCCATCCGCGGGAGAAGGCTCTCGCTGTCCACCCTATCTAACCCTCTGATCATTTTGTATGCCTCTATTAAGTCACCTCTTAACCTTCTTCTCTCTAACGAAAACAACCTCAAGTCCATCAGCCTTTCCTCATAAGATTTTCCCTCCATACCAGGCAACATCCTGGTAAATCTCCTCTGCACCCGTTCCAAAGCTTCCACGTCCTTCCTATAATGAGTCGACCAGAACTGTACGCAATACTCCAAATGCGGCCGTACTAGAGTTTTGTACAACTGCAACATGACCTCATGGCTCCGGAACTCAATCCCTCTACCAATAAAGGCCAACACACCATAGGCCTTCTTCACAACCCTATCAACCTGGGTGGCAACTTTCAGGGATCTATGTACATGGACACCGAGATCCCTCTGCTCATCCACACTACCAAGAATTTTACCATTAGCCAAATATTCCGCATTTCTGTTATTCTTTCCAAAGTGAATCACCTCACACTTCTCCACATTAAACTCCATTTGCCACCTCTCAGCCCAGCTCTGCAGCTTATCTATGTCCCTCTGTAACCTGCAACATCCTTCCGCACTGTCTACAACTCCACCGACTTTAGTGTCGTCTGCAAATTTACTCACCCATCCTTCTGCGCCCTCCTCTAGGTCATTTATAAAAATGACAAACAGCAACGGCCCCAGAACAGATCCTTGTGGTACGCCACTCGTAACTGAACTCCATTCTGAACATTTCCCATCAACTACCACTCTCTGTCTTCTTTCAACTAGCCAATTTCTGATCCACATCTCTAAATCACCCTCAATCCCCAGCCTCCGTATTTTCTGCAATAGACGACCGTGGGGAACCTTATCAAACGCTTTACTGAAATCCATATACACCACATCAACTGCTCTACCCTCGTCTACCTGTTCAGTCACCTTCTCAAAGAACTCGATAAGGTTTGTGAGGCATGACCTACCCTTCACAAAACCATGCTGACTGTCCCTAATCATATTATTCCTATCTAGATGATTATAAATTGTATCTTTTATAATCCTCTCCAAGACTTTACCCACCACAGACGTTAGGCTCACCGGCCTATAGTTACCGGGGTTATCTCTACTCCCCTTCTTGAACAAAGGGACCACATTTGCTATCCTCCAGTCCTCTGGCACTATTCCTGTAGCCAATGATGACCTAAAAATCAAAGCCAAAGGCTCAGCAATCTCTTCCCTGGCTCCCAGAGAATCCTAGGATAAATCCCATCTGGCCCCGGGGACTTATCTATTTTCACCTTGTCCAGAATTGCCAACACTTCTTCCCTACGCACCTCAATGCCATCTATTCTAATAGCCTGGGTCTCAGCATTCTCCTCCACAATATTATCTTTTTCTTGAGTGAATACTGGCGAAAAGTATTCATTTAGTATCTCGCTTATCTCCTCAGCCTCCACACACAACTTCCCACCACTGTCCTTGACTGGCCCTACTCTTACCCTAGTCATTCTTTTATTCCTGACATACCTATAGAAAGCTTTTGGGTTTTCCTTGATCCTACCTGCCAAAGACTTCTCATGTCCCCTCCTTGCTCGTCTCAGCTCTCTCTTTAGATCCTTCCTCGCTTCCTTGTAACTATCAAGCGCCCCAACTGAAACTTCACGCCTCATCTTCACATAGGCCTCCTTCTTCCTCTTAACAAGAGATTCCACTTCTTTGGTAAACCACGGTTCCCTCGCTCGACCCCTTCCTCCCTGCCTGACTGGTACGTACTTATCAAGAACATGCAATAGCTGTTCCTTGAACAAGCTCCACATATCCAGTGTGCCCAACCCTTGCAGCCTACTTCTCCAACCAACACATCCTAAGCCATGTCTAATGGAGTAGACATGTGGCTGCCGCTTGTCGGCCTCCTGACTGTCAGTCACGAATCTAGCGAATCTGCCACCGTTTATCATTGGAGTAGATTGTGTTCTGCTTGCTGCTGGTGCTAACCCCTTAATAGTCGCTGAATCAGTTCAGGTGTGGCATCAATTTTGCTGTCATGAAAGTCCACAAACTCTGTCTCAGGAATGGAGAATCCAATCGCGTAACTTTTACTTTTGTTAGAAAATGTGGAGGAACAGGGTCAGAGGACTGAATGAGTTTTAGCAACAAGAAAAAAAATTAATAAACATGAAAAGGTTGATTATGATACAATACTCCTTTACTCTCTCATTAGCTTCACAAACATACATATATTTTACTGTTGACATGGGTTACAAAGTATATCCTTAAGCTACAATGGTAGTAAAACAAAGTTTAATTTTTTTTAAATAACCTTTATTGTCACATGTTGGCTTGCATTAAAACTGTAATGAAGTAACTGTGAAAAGCCCCTAGTCGCCACATTCCGGCACCTGGTCGGGTACACAGAGGGAGAATTTAGAATGTCCAAATTACCTAACAGCACGTCTTTCAGGACTTGTGGGAGGAAACTGGAGCACCCGGAACAAACCCACGCAGACACAGGGAGAACATGCGGACTCCACACAGTTAGTGACCCAAGCCAGGAATCGAACCTGGGACCCTGGAGCTGTGAAGCAACTGTGCTACCCACTGTGTTACCGTGCCACTCATTTTGGACTTAAAAGTTCTTTTAAGCATACAGCCTGGTTGAGGTTAAATACACTCCCCACTCTACACCCTAGTGAATTTCTGTGGATTTATCCTCAAAATCCCCTCAGATGATTCTTATACAGTGAGCCACATTATCTCACTGAACTCCAGCTTCCACACAATTGAAATTCAGCTTTCAAAAAGACACACTTTCAAGACTTTCCCTCCAATTGTCGATCAAGGATCTGCTTACAGGGTTTACACCTTCCCCTTCAGGATTTCTTGTCTTCACAGTTGCTTTAATTGTCGATTCCCAGTCTCTATTAAGACGGCACCAGACTTTGGATTTACCTCTGGGTTTACTTTTCCACTTTAAATCTGGTTACTGAAGCTGTCTACTTAACTCAGAACACAGCTTTTCCCGTGAATTCTCCTCTGAACAGTACCATGGTTAACCTCTTGGTCTCTGCTCCCTTAACTTCAGTCTTCCCAAGGCATTCTTTTTGTCCCAATTCCCTAATTGCCTAGACTTTATCTGGCTCCTTGGAAAGTCTGCCTTTTGCAGTCTGCTTGTCCTGTTCAGTCTTTCTTCTGGCAGAGTTGGGAAATGCTCACTCCCCAGTGTCCTATCTCCAACTACAAACAAATTCAGCTAAAACTATATTCAGAGGCCTTTCTACTTCAAAAGGGCTCCCAGTTGCTAAGCAACGATCACGTGCTTCTGCTAGCTTTTATTTATTCTTCATGTCATAACCCTCTCTAAGCACAATAGAAACACAGTTTCATCTGAACCAATTCCCCACACATAGAAACACTTTTGACCAGAAGGAATCAAACTATAGGTTTATCCTTTCTTACACAGAAACACTAAATTGAACCCACTTAAAACTATACCTTGGCTGGAATTCTCTGGCTGTTCACTAGCGGTAGGATTCTCTGGTCCCGCTGGCAACGCACCCCCTCCTGCAGATTTTCCGGTAGGCTTCAATGGGAATTCCCATTGACAGCAGCTGGAACAGAGAATTCCACCACCAGCAAACAGTGCGCCGCCTCCCGCCACTGAGAAACAAGCGGCTGGGAGGCCAGTGAATTATTTCCAATGTTATACCAATATGAAAAAAACCTTAAAACGATCTATGTTTTCCTAACAATACTGAATTTGGAAGGTTAAGGGGGTTATCAGTGTGTTCAAGATATCTAGGAGAAT
This sequence comes from Scyliorhinus canicula, assembly GCF_902713615.1. Taxonomy (NCBI): domain Eukaryota; kingdom Metazoa; phylum Chordata; class Chondrichthyes; order Carcharhiniformes; family Scyliorhinidae; genus Scyliorhinus; species Scyliorhinus canicula. Next base: position 178,041,471 of record NC_052150.1, read on the forward strand.
ACAGGACAGACAGAAAGATATTGGGCAGGATTTTCCATTTGGGGTCTGCCTCGCTACCGCTGCCAGCGAGGACGGAGAATTTGGCACTCTGTCAAATCCCCGTTCACCGCAGCTGGGACAGAGAATCCCGCTGGCGTGAAGGAACAAAGAATCAAACTCACATTTTCCATTGGTTGGGGAGTCCAGGACTGGGGTGAACAGTCTTGAAATAAGATGCATATTTTTCAGGAGTGAAATTATGAAACACTTATATACGCAAAGGGTGGTAAGTTAAAACCGTCTTCCACGAATGGTAGTTGATGCTAGGTAAATCATCAATTTTAAATCTGAGATTGTTCACTTTTTTGTGGAAAAGCCGCAACTGCGTGATTTTCTGCTGCTACCCACCTGCCTTTATGCCATCTTGCTGTCTTCAGGTGGGAGTCACGTCATTGCGGAGGCGAGGCGGACCCCAAGCGGAAAATCCTGCCCAATATTTTTCTGTCTGTCCTAGATTTACGTCACGTCATGTCATTTAAGTAGTATCCCAGGAATAAAACAGGCTCTGATCTCATCTTGCATTTCCCTCCTGCTCCAACCACAGAGAAGGTGCCATCCCAGATTAAGATTGGAGATAAGGGATCAGCTTTGTGATCATTCTGTGCATTAATGCTTGGATATTTTGCTTGAGTCTGTATGGCCAAACCGAATGCTGTATTCCGGGTGAGCATGATGTGGAGATGCCGGCGTTGGACTGGGGTGAGCACAGTAAGAAGTCTTACAACACCAGGTTAAAGTCCAACAGGTTTGTTTCAAACACGAACTTTCGGAGCGCAGCTCCTTCTTCAGGTGACTGGAGAGGTATGATCCAGAAACATTTATATAAACAAAGTCAGCGATGCCAGACAATGCTTGGAATGCGAGAATTTGCAGGTAATCAAATCATTACAGATCCAGAGAGAGGGATAATCACAGGTTAAAGAGGTGTGAATTGTCTCAAGCCGGGTGAGGCCTAACTAGATAGCCTTACATTTTCAGCATTACAATCTCGCACTTTTCCTCGCATGATCTGACAATTGCCAGAATCCTCCAGCCATTGAGATTCACTTCTCCCGCTGCAACGCACCCCCGCCCGGGTTTCCCGATGGAGTGGGGTTGCTTCAATGGGAAATCCAATTGACAAGAAGTGGAAGTATCGAATCCAGCCCAATATCTCTCAGCACTGGAATTGCTCTGTTCATAAATGTTCTGCAATTATAGTTTTGAGCCTGCTATTGCTCTCAAACATGGGCATTACTGGGAAGGTTTGCACCGCGCTAGGCTTTGTGCTGAAGATGCTGCCACAATGGTGTTGAGGAGGGAGCTGCTGGCATGCAGGTTGGAGATAATTGTATTCCCAAACTTCCCAGGACTAAGATGAGGAGGGGATTCTTCACTCAGAGGGTAGCGAATCTTTGGAATCCTCTACCCAAGAGGACTATGGAAGCTCAGTCAAGACTGAGATCGATTGATTTCTAGATACGAATGACATCAAGGAATACGGGGATAATGTGGGAAAATGGCATTGAGATGGACACTCAACCATGATCTCGTTGAATGGTGAAGCAGGCTTGAGGGGAAAATGATAATAATCTTTTTATTGTCACAAGTAGGTTTACAGTAACATTGCGGTGAAGTTACTGTGAAAAGCCCCTAGTCCCACATTCCGGCACCTGTTCGGGTACACAGAGGGAGAATTCAGACTGTCCAATGCACCTAACTGAATGGCCTACTCCTGTTGCCATGTTCAATGCATATGTTGCTCTTGCTTATCTACATGGTGGGTATCATGGATTTTGAAGGTGCTGCTGAAGAAGCTTTGACAACGACCCAACATTCCTCATACACTAGTGGTGGAGGGGTACCTCGGGAACCTTTTTTTGGTGTGAGCAGACATTTGATGACGAAATCCGATATTGGCTCCAATATGCCAGTGCGTCCTTGCCGGGATCCTCCATTCCAGCATCCGGCTAATGGGATTTCCCATTGTGGCCATTCCACGCCATCAGGAAACCCGCGCTGCAGGTAGATTGGAGGATCCCGCCGATGGAGAATTCTGCTCAGAGTATTCGAAGACTGAGACCTCAAGCGCAGCACCAGGCTAATGGTCTACAGAGCAGCAATGGCCCCATCTCTTGTATGCATCAGAAATGGGCGAAATTCTCCACTCCCCACGCGGCGTTGGAGAATCGTGGGAGGGCCTCCCGACATTTTTTACGCCCCCCGCTCGGCAAAATCGCCGCTCACCGTTTTTCACGGCGAACGGCGATTCTCTGAGCCCGATGGGCCGAGCGGCCGGCCCTTCACACCCGTTTCCCCATGGCAGCAACCACACCTGGTCGCTGCATTCGTGAAACGGGTGCCAGATGCCCATTTGGGGCATCTAGGGGCCCGATTGGCACGGGAGAACCACGACTGTGCTCGGGAGGGGACAGGCCCGCGATCGGTGCCCACCGATCATCGGGCCAGCGTCCAAAACGGACGCACTCTTTCCCCTTCGCCGCCCAGCAAGATCAAGCCAACACGTCTTGCCGGGCGGCTGAGGAGAAAGACGACACAGCGCATGCGCGGTTCGCGCCGTCTGCGCGATGAAGTCATCCGCGCATGCGCGAGTTGGAACCGGCAACCCGCGCATGCGCGGATGACCTCACTAATACGCCGTTTTGGGCGCGACGAGGTCGCAGCCGCAAAAGACGGAGGCCCGCTCCTAGCCCCCCGGCTGGGGGTGAATTAGTTGCGGGGAGCGGGCTCCAAGGCTGTCGTGAACCTCGGCTGATTTCACGACAGCCATCCCAATTTTTATCGGGAGCAGAGAATACCGCCCCTCAAATCCTTGGAGAGATGTCACCAATGCTGCCTCTGCAAAATCCTGCAAATCGACTAGAAGGATCGGCATAGCAATGTGAGCATCCTCTCCCAGCCAATATCCCCAGTATCGAGACACTGGTCAGGTTCAACCAGCAGCGAAGGACGCACCACATTGCCCGCATGTCCGACACAAGACTTCCGAAACAATTGATCTACTCCGAGCTCTGCAATGGCAAGCGATGACCAGGAGGGCAAAGAAAACGCTACAAGGACACGTTGTTACAGTGGTTAGCACTGCTGCACCACAGCGCTAGAGGCCCAGGTTCAATTCCGGCCTCGGGTCACTGTCCGTGTGGAGTTTGCACTTTCTCCCCATCTGCGTGGGTTTCGTCCAGTTTCTCTGGTTTCCTCCCACAATCTAAAGAGGTGAGGTTATGTGGATTGGCCATGATAAATTTCTCCTTTGTGTCCAAAAAGACTAGGTGGGGTCACTGGGTTACGGGGATAGGGTTGGGGTGCGGGCCTAGGTAGGGTACTGTTTCCAAGGTTCGTAGCAAACTTGGTGGGCTGAATGGCCTCCTTCTGCACTGTAGAGATTCTATGGTTCTATGACACTCTGAAAGCCACCCTAAATAAATGCAACATTCCCACCGACACATGGGACTCGCTCACCTTAGACAGCACAAGCTGGAGAAAAAGCAACCATGAAGTTGTCAGTCACCTCGAGTATCATCGGGTGGAGCACGCGTGAACCAAGAACCTAGAACCAAGAGTGAACAATGGAAGGAAAGCGCAGAATCCAGAGTGTCCCACCCACCTTATTGAGCACCACCTGCTAAACCTGTGGCGGAGTCTACAGATCCAGGATCGGTTTTTCAGCCAGTGTAGAACCCATCCACCCAGTGTGGAAGCAAGTCATCCTCGACGCTGAGGGACTGCCCAAGTGAAAAGGATATTGATGTTGGTGGATTGATTTAGTTCAGTGATTGAATATTTCTCCCATTTGCTTTTCTTTCAGTGTAGAAGATCTTTTATTTACCGGCATTACATATTACAAGCCGTAATTCTCCCCACTTGCAGAATTTATTTTGGGCCTTCCGTAACTCCTTAGGTACCTTCACCTACTCCGCTTCTCTGCTCCTTCAGATGCTGTGGTCTGAGTATCTACCCAGCTTGCATTGTGTTTCTGAATGCAAGTCATTGGGGTAGAGTCTAAACAATATGGGATGAATTCTCTGCCGTCGGGTTTCTCTGTTTTGCCGGCAGCCCAGGGGTTTCTCGATGGCGTGGGGCTGCCCCACAATGGGAAACAGCATTGACCAGCCAGCGAAATTGAGAATCCAGAAATCTGGGCCGGGATCGGGTCAGAGAATCCCCGGCGGGGTGGTGGGGGGGCTCTATTCCGCCGGCCTCCCTATTCTCCGGCGCCGTTTTTAGGGTGTCGGCGGGATCGCCGCCACACCAGTCGGGGGGCGTTAACCACGGCCCCCCCGGCAATTCTCCGGGCCCCAATGGGCCGAGTGGCTGACGAGTTTTGCCCAGTCCGCCGGCGTGGATTACTCACCTCCCACACGGCGGGACTGGGCAGGTAAGTGTGCAGGGGCCGTCCTGGGGGGGTGGAGGTGGGGGGATCCGACCCCAGGGGGGAGGAGGGGGCCCATGGTGGCCTGGCCCGCTATCGGGGCCTACTGATCGGTGGGCGGGCTGGTCCTGTGGGGGCCGACTTTACTCTGTGCCAGGCCCCTGTAGGGCTCCGTCAAATCACCCGGGGACCGGCGCGGAGAAGGGAACACCCGCACATTTGTGGAAATATGCCAGCCATTCCGCTCATGCGTGAGATCACGCCAGCCATTCCACGCATGCACGGATTTGCGCGGGCCGTTTTCCCTCTGGCTGGAGCTGTAGAGACCATTCCAGCGGCAATCTAGCCCGCTAGAAAGGTGAGAATTCCTCACTTTCGGAAGCCCACAAAACATTCTCTTTGCTTTTGTTCCATCAGGCGCATGTTAATGAATTTGTTTGGAAACTTGGACATATTTTCGCCTTGGTAAAATCAACACCGTGTTCACCACATTTTTCTGATCGTGCCATGAGCCAAAACTCCATACCGGTATTTTTAACTGGCCCACGGGGAAATGCCTCTGCTCCTTTCACACCAGAAACCAGAAGAAGCTCGAAAAGGGACGTCTGTCTCTTTCTGTTGTGTTCCTGCAGGTCCCACAGGAAAAGCTTAGACATTACCGCCCCACACTCCTCTTCCTTTGTGGACGTGGCACTCATGCATGGGGGATGAACCTGACAGTGGGCAGCCTTCAGGCCAAACAATCTTCCACTGCTTTCTGTCCAGAGTGGGTGGGAAGCTGACTGACTGCATACAAATGAAGTCTGAAAGGTAAAGTAGGATTTTTACATCAGAGGATGAATTTCCAACTCACGATAAATGCTGGTCGAACATTAAGTTCTGGCCTAGCCAGCAACACCCACATCCCATAAATAAATTTTAAAACCCTGACATCACATCCAGTTGCCCAAAATTCACCTGGACTTAAAATTAGAACCTGACTTGTTTGACTTGCACAAGAAACAATCCCCATCTACCAATACTGTACAGTGAAAGCTTTCTAGTTTTTAGGTCGTTTACTTTCCATCTCCACATGACACCTGAGGTCTGCCTATGGTGGACACTGGGTGAGTTGGCACTGAGTTAGCGTGGGTGGGTATGTGGAGCTGTGGGGAGTAGGTAGGAGATATTGGATGTGCATTAAGTTTGCATGCATTCGAGGCTATGTCCAAAGTGGTGGGGGTGAGGGTGGAGCCATGCCCGATAGTGGCGGTCTTCGGGGTTTCAGACCAGCCAGATCTATTCCTGGGGAGGAGGACGGACGCCCTTGCCTTTGCCTCCCTGATCGCCCGCCGTAGAATCCTGTTTGGCTGGCGGTCAGCAGCACCGCCCAGAGCTGCAGACTGGCTGTCCGACCTCTCGGAATCTGTCCAAATGGAGAAAATCAAATTCGCCATCCGAGGGTCAGACAACGGCTTCCACAGAACGTGGGAGCCATTCATGCAATTGTTCCGGGACCTGTTTTTGGCCAACGAACAAGAGGAAGAATAGTCGGGTGGCCAAGAATCAGGGGAAAATGGACGGGAATCGGGGGAAGGTAGCCCGGGGGGGAGGGGGGGGGGGGGGCTACGGGTTCGTTATGGGGGTTTGATGGCTTGCTAAGGCCCAAAACCAAACTGTAAATAAATGCCTATAAACATGTGCCTCGGCCATATTGGGGAATGTAAAATATGTAAGCTGGCTAAAGGGGGCGGCCACAGCTGTTATTACGAAGATGCTTACCTGTAAATATACATGTTAATTTTTGCGTGTTTTTTTTTTCTCTCTAATAATTTGTTATTTGTTCAATGTAAAATATGAAAACTCAATAAAAAACATTTAAAAAAAAAGTTTGCATGCATGGTTGAGGTGCCATGGAGAGTGAGGGCTAGATAGGATAAAACCTTCCAAAATAGTTGGGACCAGGGACCAAGTCCGGGAGAACCAAAGAATCTGCCTCACCACTCGCCCCCACCCTGCATCAACATCTAGGGTCGACAGACCCAACCTGACACTGTATTGGCCCTTGCCACAGTGATAATTTCACAATTCAGGGCACTTTTATCAACATGGATCCAGTGAGCCAGGAAATTTCCCAATTCAAGTTACCCAAAATCCAACTGTGATAATCCATATGTGAGTATTTAAGACCCTGCCTCGCAGGTACAATGTTTTACATGAACAGGAAGAGATTTCACTCTATCAAGGTGTATATGGCGAATGACCACCAACACTGGAATACACAAGTCAGTGCTTGCAGATTTGGCCTGGGTCTGCTCCTCCACAAGCTTCACTACATTGTTACCCTTGCCAATATACTCAGCATTGAACTATGTGTAAGGAAGTGAATTTGCGAGACCTCGCCACTAGTTACCCAACAAACATGCCAGAGAAAGTTGGAGCCTGCCCATTAAAGTGTAATTTAATTTTTTTAACAGTGCGACAAGTTGTAATTACTGCCAAACAATCATACTGGCAGTGACAATTAACTTTCCTAAGTGTAGACTCTCATGCTTTCAAATTTAAATTATTGCATGACCTACATAAAATCTACTGCACATAAACTGACAATTCAACCCTGCGCCATATTTACAGTTCACATGAGCCCCTTCCAACTGCAGTCCATCTCATAATATTATTATATCCTTCTATTCACTCGCATTTGAATACTTACCAAGTTGCCCTTTAAATGTGTGTATGCTAGCTGCCTCAACTACTCCGTATCTCAGTAGCTTCCACTTTTAACCATTCTGAGTCAAGATGTTTCTCTCGGATTTGTTATTGTATTTATTTTTTTGGATTAATTAATCCTAGTTTTGGACTTCCCTTACAAATGAAAGGACCTTATCATCATCTACCTTATCATAGAATCCCTGCAGAGTAGAAGGAGGCCATTCAGCCCATCAAGTCTGCACCGACCCTCCGAAGGAGCGTCCTACCTCGGCACACCTCCCTGCCCTATCCCCATAACCTGTACATTATTGGACACTAAGTAGCAGTTTAACACGGCCAAACCACCTAACCTGCACATCTTTGGAATGTGGAAGGAAACCGGAGCACCTGGAAGAAACCCACGTCGACATAGAGAGAATGTGCATACTCCACACAGACAGTCACCCGAGGCCGAAATTGAACCCTGTGCCACCATTTTGCCCCTTATCAACCCCTTCATAATTTTGAAGATATCTGCGAGGTCATGTCTCAGCCTCCTCTTTGCTGGAAAACAAATAGTTGGGAATTTTAATAAGAATAGAAACTAACATCATTCAGTTTTTACTTTCTCCCTCTTTTTCTGTCTTAATCTCACAATTCGTCCCTTCTTTTGCTTTCAATACATGAATTTACACTGAATCGTATGTTCTAATTCACACATCTTGCACTTCTGAGCTGAATATTCACCAGGTTGACCTGCTTGCAGCAGAGTTGTTGGGGGCTGGAATGAGGGTGTGGGGAGGGAGTGGTGGGGGGAGTGTAGAGTGCGGAGCGGAGTGGGAGGTGCCACTGTCATTGAGACTGAAAAATAATGACACTGAGAGCCTCTGATGCCTCATTAGTCACACTTTGGGAACATAAGATCAATGCAAAGACAATCCTCAGATCAGTTCCAATATGATAAATAGAATCACAGTTACCACTACTGTCTGCAGGAGTTTAAGTAATCAGCCAATAAGTTATTGATCAAAGCATTCTCATTTAGTTACATCACCTGGCATTGTAAGCTTCCCATTGTAAGAAGCATCAGGGCTGTGAAATATTTCCAGTTACCTTCTTTCTGTTGAATCCAGCTCTTCAGTATTGACACTGTAACAATGAAATCCCCCACTGATGTGCAGCATTGTAATTATTCCTATATTGATAACCTGATGTTGATTCACAGTAAGCATGCATATGATTCAGACTACACCAAATAATTATGCTCCAATTATTTGTAATACTGCATGTAGAGACAAGTAAACAGACAACAATAGTCTGGTTCACGTCATGTAATAGCATGTGGTGCCTGCCTCAGGAAGCTAATTGTATAAGAATGACTCGTAGCAGAGTGACTTAACTTCCTTCATTTCATTTCTGAAGTGAGATAGTAAAATCTTGCAAGAACACTCTTTGTGACATATTTCTATATATTATATAGGGCAAAATTCTCCAACTCCCAGCAGGGTCGGAGAATCGCCTGGGGCCGCCGAAAATCCGGCCCCTGCCGTGGCAGAGATTCTCCGCCACCCGGGAAGTGACGGCAGCGGGAATCACGCCACTCCGATTGGCGAGGCTCCCTACGGCGATTCTCCGGCCTGCGATGGGCCGAAGTCCCGCCGCTGGGAGGCCTCTCCAGCCGCCGAGGTTTGAATCACCTCTGGTGGCGGCGGGATCGGCGGCGCGAGCAGGCCCCCTGGGTCCTGGGGGGGGGGGGGGGGCGATCGGACCCCGGGGGGTGCCCGCACGGTGGCCAGGCCCGCAATCGGGGCCCCCCGCTCAGACGCTGGGCCAGTGCCCTGGGTGCACTCTTTCTCTTCCGCGGCCGCCATGGCGGAGGCCATGGCGGAAGCGGAAGAGAAACCCACATCGCGCATGCACCGGTGGTGACGTCAGCGGCCAGCTGGCCGCTGACGTCACCGCCGGCGCATGCCCCGACCGGCGAAAGCCTTTCGGCCAGCCCCGCTGCCGGGGGCGCCGGTTTTTTGCGCCAGTCTTCTGGTGCCAACCGCTCCGGCGCGGGGCTAGCCCCCAAAGGTGCGGAGAATTCCCCACTTTTGGGGAGGCCCGACCCCGGAGTCGTTGGCGCCATTCCCCTACGCAGGGACCCCCCGTCACACCGGGTAGGGGAGAATCCCGCCCCTGGTTAGTAACCCATCAAAAAAACATTTCCAAAAGAAATTGTTCTTGGGATGTGGCCGTCGCTAGCTGGGCCAGCATTTGTGCCCATCCCTAATTGCCCTGGAACTCAGTGGCTCCCCAAGCCATTTCAGAGGTGGGCAGTTAAGAGTCAACCACATTGCTGTGGATCTGGAGTCACATGTAGGCCAGACCTGGTAAGGGCAGATTTCCTTACCTGAAGGATATTAGTGAACCAGAAGGGTTTTTAACGACAATCAGCTTCATGGTCCTCAGCCCAACGTATCACACAAGCTTGTCATCCTCCCATTGATTCTGTATACACCTCCCGCTGCCTCAGAAAGGCAGACAGCATTGTCAGAGACCCCTCACACCCAGGCTTTGCCCTCTTCCAGACCATTCCATCAGGCAGAAGATACAGAAGTCTGAAGACCCGCACATCCAGATAGGAACAGCTACTTCCCCACACCTGCCAGACTCCTCGCTGACTCTCCCTTGGACTGATCTGTTCCCTGCAAGAACTATTCACGACGCCCCATGCTACTCTTGTTTGGACCATGTTTCGCACTGTAACCAATCACTATTTGTTGATGCATCATTGTCAATGTACTCTGTCAACTATTCTTTTGTCTGCTATGTACGTACTGTGTACGTTCCCTTGGCTGCAGAAAAATACTTTTCACTGTACTTCGATACATGTGACAATAAATATCTATCAATCAATCAATTAGACTTACAATTCCAGATTTGTGTTGAATTTAAATTCCACCTCATTCAAAAGAGTGTAACTTTTTAAAAGATTTTTCCAGCAGGGCTAATTCCAGGTCTCCATAGACAATAGCTTCCAAACCCACAAACACTCCCATCTGGAAGGCTGCAGATGCACAGGAACGCCACCCCACGATAGTTTTCCCCCAAGCCACTCAACTATCCTGATTTGCAAATATATCAACGTTCCTTCACTGTTGCAGAGTCAAAGTCTTGGAATTACCTCCAGAACAGCGCTGTTGCTGAACCTACAACACATGGACTCCAGCAGTTCAAGAAGGCAGCTCACCAACCTCATTCTCATGGGCAATTAGGCATGGGCAATGAATGCTGCACTAGCCAGTGGAGCCCACATCCCATGAACAAATAAAAAATAAATAAATCAGTTCAGTGATTTTGATTTGTTTGCAGTCTGCGGGGGTCTCACAAATGCCCCCTCAGGAGAAGCGTAAAATCATTTGAACAGCAACTCTGCATTTCTGTGTTTTTCCACATGTGTGAAAACTCCATTGTCAGTTTCAGTGCAGTAGTGACAGTGAACACCGACAACTTCACCATCATTACCATCATAAAATCCAAATTTTTGTGCTTTCTTTAAATGGCTATCAACATGATGCACGATCAATTGGACAAAGACTAAGGTTGGATACAACTGTGGCCTTATTGCAGTAAGATGTGTGGCCTCCCACAGCAGCTGGCGAAATGGCTGCTGAATAGAAGACATGCCTATTTATACTCCTCCTACTGGGCGGAGCCAGCAGACAGGGGCTACCGGCGAACCTGTAGTACAGGTCCTACCTTACATCAGGTGGCCTGCAAACGGTACCAGTCGACCATTCGGTCCATCTCCCTTTCGAGTCTCCGTTAGTGATGAGGGGGCTGGACAAGATGGCGGCGCCCATGGGCTGCACGTTGCCGGGGTTTGACAAAATGGCGGTACCCATGGACCACACGTGGACTGAGGGGGGGAGATGGCGGCGCCCACTGGCCGCGTGTGGCCCCGGGAGGTGAAGATGACGGTGGCCATTGACTGCGTGTAGTCCGGGGAGGTGAATATGGTGGCACCCACTGGCCGCGCGTGGTCCTGGTCGAAGATGGCAGCGCCCATTGTGTGTAGGTCAGGGGGGAGGGGGCAATAGCGGCGACAGCGCGGGCCTGGTACACGGCGGCGTAGTGCCCCTTTTTGCCGCAAGCCTTGCAATGGCAGTGCGGGCCGGGAAGCGTTGGCGGGGGTGCTTCTGCTGATCACAGAAGTAACATTGGGGACCCCCGGGGTGCGCAGGTTGGTGTGTGGCGCAGGCATACTGGTTGGGTAAAGCCCCTGCTGGGGCGGCCGTCTGTGGGGTCCACGAGGGATAGGAGGGATGGGCCAAGCAGCCGAAGGGGTAGGCCTGAGCTTTACGTGAGGCAACTGTCATGGAGAGTGCAAGGTTTTTTAGTCTCAGCTAGGTCGAGCGTGGCCACTTATAGCAGACGGTAGCGTATGAGGTCTGACCTAATCCCCGTTACAAACGCATCGCGCATAAGAAGGTTGGAATGTTAGGTGGCCGTAACGGCCTGACAGTCACAGTTCCAGACGAGTGGGATTAGGGCCCGCCAGAAGTCTTCTATGGACTCATCACGGAGTTGAGAGCGAGTGGCGAGTACGTGCCTGGCGAAGAGTGTGTTCGTTTTCTGTGCGTAGTTTTCTTTGAGGAGCGCCATGGCGTCTGCATAGTTCGGGGCGTCCTGGATCAGCGGAAACACGCTGGAGCTCAACCTTCAGTACAGAATCTGGATCTTCTGAGCCTCCGTCGGAGGGGTTGTCGCTGAGTTGACATAGGCCTCGAAGAAAGCTAGCCAGTGATTAAATGCCTTTTTGGCGTCACTTGATTGCGGATCCAGCTGCAGGTGATCTGGTTTGATTCGGAGGTCCATCGTGTGGAAAATCTTACTGCAATAAATTGATGATTGTACAAAGACTAAGGTTGGATACAACTGTGGCTTTATTGCAGTAAGATGTGTGGCCTCCCACAGCAGCTGGCGAAATGGCTGCTGAATAGAGGACACGCATACTTATACTCCTCCTACTGGGCGGAGCCAGCAGGCAGGGGCTACCAGCGAACCTGTAGTGCAGGTCCTACCTTACATCACCTATTACAGGTGTAACAGTGGTTTACCACACAACAGAAAATGATTTATCACAGTTACTGTGCTCAATCAGAAAAATGTCCCCTCCCTCACTGCCCTGAGCTGTGTTTTCTGGCAGCATAGGCAATTCGCCAATGGTGGCTGCTGGGATATTCCAGCCCCGCCGATGTCTACCGCATTTTGCGTGAGTCGCCCATCCCACTGCCAAGAAACCCGCCTGGGAAATCTCCTTCAGCAGGAAAGGCAGATCCCTCCAGCGGGAAAAGCTGTAAAAGCTCGCCAGCTGGATTCTCCATTCCTGAGACTCAGAGCGGGATTCTCTGTTCCCCGACACCAATTCCATAATCGGTGGTTGGGCGGAGAATCACTTTTTACGATGGAATTGGGTGTGGCGCCAGTTTTCAGATGCTCCACCCTCTCCAAAATGGCTTCATTGTGGAGCGTGCCGCACGCCGTTGGGACGGCCTGATCACGTCACCTGAGGCCCTCCCTCGATGCTGTGCATCCTCTGGGCCGAGTTCCCGACCGTGCGGAGGACATGTGGTCTCAGCGGTCGGGATCCCGGAGTGGCAGCTGCAGACTGTGTCCAGCACCACCACAGTCGGACGGGAACCGTTCTGCTGGCCAGGGGGGCTTTGGCGAATGCCAGGGGATGGCGAGGGGGTGTCCAAGGGGGCACTATATGACAGGTCAGGTCAGTGCGTGACTGGCGCCATGTTGTATAGCGCGACCACTGCAGGCCGTTGCCGTGCACATGCGTGGTCATGGTCCGGTAATCCTCCAGCTGTTTTTGTGGTGGAGGCCAGATGTTTTACGTTGTGCGGCTGCTAGCCCCTCACTGGTCGGAGGAGTGGTGTTGGGGCGGCGCCAATTTTTTTGATGTAAAATGCTACAGATTCTCCGGATACAGCCTGGAAATCGGGGAATCCAGTCCTAAGCATTGACGCCGGGACCCAGTTGGTGGACTTCCACGACAGCAAAACCGGCACCACACCTGGACCAAGTCAATAACCATTAAGGGGCTCGAACCGACGCCACGTGGAACACAATCTATGCCAATGAGAAACGGTGGTGGATACAACGGATTTGCGATTGACAATCAGGAGGCTGACAAGCTGCAGCCGCATATACATATTTCACTCCCCACACACCGTTCCAGCCAACAAGATGGCAGCCAGACACCTGGGAGTAGATTCTGCAGGGGAATAGATACTCCGACGGGGAACGGGAGACCCTGCTGCTCACCATAGTGGAGAGGCGGGCAGCCCTGTATTCCGAGGTGGAAAGGAGGCTGCCAGTTGCCTCCATTCACTGTGTCTGGGCACAGGTGTCAGAGGTCGTCAGCACTTTGGGCAACTCCGTCCCGACCGATCAACAGTGCTGGAAAAAACTGCACAACTGTGGGAGGAAACGAGAGCACCCGGAGGAAACCTACTGATGAGACCATCAATTCATGAGACACGTGCTTTAAGATATGAACAGTGGTTTTAATCTACTTACAACAGAGCCAGCCTGCAACACAATGAACCGTGGATGAACTGGTCGGCTGGCTCTGGGCATCGATCTTTATACAGCAGTCCAGGGGGAGGAGCCGTGGGCGGAGCCACGGGTGGAGCCCTGTACAAACTCCTATGCATTTCCAGTGCTATTCCCACTAGTGGTCGGGCAACGCAACTGCGCTTACAATAATATGGTATCATATATATTACAGTGTGAATTACATTCACTACATTCACTCCCTACAAAAAAATCAAGTCCGGCGCGGGTGGTGGTTCACAAATTGAGTCTGTCCGGTGGTCGAGTCGTCCGCTGCGATCTGCGGAGCACCGGGGTTGCAGCCTCTTGTGGTGGCTGGATGGGTGTTGTGGGTTGGGGTACGATGGCGGACTCCGGGGGCGATTGCGTCCGAGCTCCATACCCGTCTGGTTGGACTGGGAGCGCTGGGAGCTAGCCGGTGTGGGTGCGTGAAACAATTGTAGCGGGCTAGTGGGCTCAGGAGCGCGAGGGGGCGGGTGGGTGGGGTGTAGAGTGAGGGGTACCTCTGCAGTGATAGTGGGGGTGCTGGATCCTGCGGGTGCTAGGTCCCAGAGGGATACGGTGTCCTGACGGCCGTCAGGGAACTCTACGAAGGTGTACTGGGGGTTTGAGTGAAGCAGGCGCACCTTCTCTACAAGGGGGTCAGTTTTGTGCGCCCTGACGTGCTTCCTGAGGAGTACAAGGCCCGGTGTCTTCAGCCATGCCGGGAGAGAGACCCCCGTGGTAGTGCCCCTGGAAAAACTAAAGAGCCGCTCGTGAGGGGTCTGATTGGTGGCGGTACACAAGAGGGACCAAATAACGTGGAGCGCGTCTGGGAGGACATCCTGCCAATGGGAGACTGGGAGATTCCTGGGCCGGAGGGTCAGTAGGACGGTCTTCCAGACCGTCGCATTCTCCCTCTCCACCTGCCCGTTCCCCCTGGGGTTGTAGCTGGTAGTCCTGCTCGAGGCGATGCCCTTGTCGAGCAGGTACTGACGCAGCTCGTCGCTCATGAAGGATGAACCCCGGTCGCTGTGTACGTAGCTGGGGAAACCAAACAGGATGAAGATACTATGCAGGGCCCTAATGACTGTGTGGGAGGTCATATCGGGGCACGGGATAGCAAAGGGGAAGCGGGAGAACTCGCCTATAACGTTTAGGAAGTAAACGTTCCTGTTAGTTGAGGGGAGTGGTCCTTTGAAATCGATCGCGAGGCGTTCAAAGGGCCTAGAAGCCTTGACCAGGTGGGCCCTGTCTGGTCTATAGAAGTGCGGTTTGCACTCCGCACAGATCAGGCAGTCTCTGGTGACAGCTTTTACCTCCTCAGTGGAGAAAGGCAGATTTCGGGCTTTGATGTAATGGGCGAGCCGGGTGACCCCCGGGTGGCAGAGGTCGTTGTGGATGACTTTTAGTCGGTCGCTCTGTGCGCTGGTGCACGTCCCATGGGATAGGGCATCTGGGGGCTCGTTGAGCTTCCCTGGTCGATACTTAATATCGTAGCTATAGGTGGAGAGTTCGATCCTCCACCGCAGAATTTTATCGTTTTTAATTTTGCCCCTTTGCGAGTTGTCGAACATGAAGGCAACCGATCTTTGGTCGGTGATGAGGGTGAACCTCCTACCTGCGACGTAGTGCCTCCAGTGACGAATAGCATCCACGATGGCTTGTGCTTCCTTTTCGACTGCCGAGTGTCGGAGTTCCAAAGCAGAGAGGGTTCGGGAGGAAAATGCGACTGGTCTCCCTGCCTGATTTAATGTGGCTGCAAGAGCTACCTCTGAGGCATCGCTCTCAACCTGAAAGGGGGTGGATTCATCCACCGCCCACATGGCCGCTTTGGCGATGTCCTCCTTGATGCAGTTGAAGGCCTGGCGCGCCTCAGCTGACAGGGGAAATAGTGTGGCCTTAAAGTGTGGGCGGGCTTTGTCCGCATATTGAGGGACCCACTGGGCGTAATAGGAAAAGAATCCCAAGCACCGTTTGAGGGCCTTGGGCCAATGAGGGAGAGGGAGTTCTAAGAGGGGGCGCATACGGTCCGGGTCGTGGCCCAGGACTCTGTTTTCCACAACATAGCCGAGGATGGCTAGTCTGGTCATGCGGAAAACGCATTTCTCCTTGTTATATGTTAGATTTAGTTTCTGAGCCGTCTGGAGAAAACGGTAGAGGTTGGCATCGTGGTCCTGCTGGTCATAGCCACAGATGGTAACGTTATCCAAGTACGGGAACGTGGCCCGCAGCCCGTACTGGTCCACCATTCAGTCCATTGCTCGTTGGAACACCGAAACCCCATTTGTGACGCCGAAGGGAACCCGGAGGAAATGGAAGAGGCGGCCATCGGCCTCGAATGCCGTGTAGTGGCGGTCCTCCGGGCGGATTGGAAGCTGGTGGTATGCAGACTTCAGATCCACCGTGGAAAAAATCCGATACTGGGCGATCTGGTTAACCATGTCTACTATCCTGGGGAGGGGGTACGCATCGAGGAGCGTAAATCTATTAATGGTCTGACTATAGTCTACAACCATGCGGAATTTTTCCCCGGTCTTGACGACCACCACCTGAGCTCTCCAGGGGCTGTTGCTGGCCTCTATGATCCCCTCACTGAGGAGCTTTTGGACCTCCGATCGGATGAACACCCTATCCTGCAGGCTGTATCGCCTGCTGCGGGTGGCTACGGGTTTACAGTTCGGGGTGAGGTTGGCAAAGAGAGGAGGGGGGGAGATTCGCAACGTGGCTAGGCTGCAGATAGTGAGTGGGAGTAGGGGTCCGCCGAAACTGAGGGTGAGACTCTTGAGATTACATTGAAAATCGAGTCCCAATAAGAGTGGGGCACAGAGTTCGGGCAGGACGTAGAGTTGGAAGTTAGAATAGCTAGCACCTTGGATTGTGAGAGTCGCGGCGGTGCGCCCTTGGATCTGAACAGAATGGGAGCCCGAAGCGAGGGAGATAGTTTGCCGCGCAGGGAAAACAGGAAGCGAACAGCGTCTTACCAGATCTGGGTGTACGAAGCTCTCAGTGCTCCCGGAGTCGAAAAGGCACGGCGTGCTGTACCCGTTGATTTGGACCGTCGCCATCGAGTTGTGGAGGTGCTTTGGGCGCGATTGGTCCAGTGTGACTGCGCTGAGTTGCGGGTAGTCGGTGGCTCGATCAGCTGTGCTGGAGTGGCCCCGTGATGACTGCCCTCTGAGTTCGTAGTCGTCGAGGTGAGTTTCAGAGTTTGGAGGGGATGGATCCCAAGATGGCCGCCCCCATGGTTCGCACATGGCCGGCCGCATGGAGGAGGATTGCCAAGATGGCCACCCCCATGAGCCGCACATGGCCAGCCGCATGGAGGAGTATTGCCAAGATGGCCGCCCCCATGAGTCACACATGTTGGGTGGGGGCGGAGTCGGCATACAGGCTGCGGCATTTCGGGGCCTGCGGGCCTGTGAATTCAGGGAACGAGTGCTTTGAGCCATGGGAGGGTTAGAGGCTGGGGCTTTCTTTGCCAGACACACTCTGGCATAGTGTCCTTTTTGCCCGCAGCTGCTGCAGGTCGCGTTGCGGGTCGGGCAGTGCTGCCGCGGGTGCTGGGGGTGGCCACAAAAGTGGCAGGCTGGGGCAGCATTGTGGCTGGGTGGCCGCACAGCACAGGCCCGGGGGAATCGCTGGTCGGGGGCCCATGACGGGGTCGCGGCGTCCACAGGGAACGAGGTGAGGCTGCAAAATGAGACCTCCATAGTCGTAGCAAGTTCAACAGTATTTTCAAGATTTTGGGCCCCCTTTTCCAGCAGTCGCTGGCGCACGTAATTTGATCTCAGGCCTGCAACAAAGACATCGCGGACAGCAAGTTCTCTATGCTCTGCAGCAGTTACAGCCTGATAGTTACAGTCCCGAGATAGAGTTTTTAGTTCTCTGAGGAATTCTTCGAGTGATTCCGTAGGCCGCTGGCGGCGAGTAGTAAACACGTGTCGCGCGTAGACCTAATTTACAGGCCTCAAATACATTTTGTCAAGTCGCGCTAGGGCTTCAGTATATGAGCCGGTACAGTTTAGTTGAGTGGAAATTCTGTGGCTTACCCTCGCGTGCAGTAGGCTAAGTTTCTGCTCCTCTGTCATTTCAGCTGTGCTTGCTTCAGCCAGGTAGGCTTTAAAACATCGGAGCCAATGCGAAAAGATTTATTTTGCCTCTGCATCCTGTGGGTCGAGTTCCAGTCGCTCAGGCTTGAGGGCTGATTCCATGATTGTTCCTTACTGTTTCTTAAGTAGATTAAATTGATGAGACCATCAATTCACGAGACACGTGCTTTAAGATATGAACAGTGGTTTTAATCTACTTACAACAGAGCCAGCCTGTAACACGATGAACCCTGGATGAACTGGTCGGCTGGCTCTGGGCATCGATCTTTATACAGCAGTCCAAGGGGAGGAGCCGTGGGCGGAGCCAAGGGTGGAGCCGTGTACAAACTCCTATGCATTCCCAGTGCTACTCCCCCTAGTGGTCGGGCAACGCAACTGTGCTTACAATAATATGGTATATATATTACAGTGTGAATTACATTCACCACACCTACGCAGACACGGAAAGAATGAGCAAACACAACCTAGCCACCCAAGGCCGGAATTGAGCTTGGGTTATCTGGCGCTGTTAGGCAGCAGTGCTAACTACTTTGCCACCGTGCCGCCCACCGCTAATGACAGCCTGCTGTGATTATTCAGCATTAGGGTTTGATCTATGATGTGATCCTGTCAAGTTTTCCATTTCAACTGCCTCACTGTTAAGGTTCACATATGAAGAGTCCTCATTTAGTGGAGGATGAAGGTCTCCAGGTGAATCACAAAGTGATACTTCCAGGAGAGAGCATGACCGAATACTGGAATAAGGAAAATTTGTTTTCAGTGTTCTCCTCATAATCCATGTTGGGGCCTCATAAACTCATGAAAGAATTTAAAAGATTTTGAAGCAGGCACTGAAGCTTGAAATTGAATAGTCTTCAATTATTGACTGCATGTTTTACCTTACATACAAGTCGATTTCCAAAGCATTCTTACAGCAAATTGGAGAATGTATTGTTGAATAATGGTAGGAGTGTTATAACATGCAGTGCACAATTCAATATTTTGCTTCAAATGTGGAACTGAATCTGGCCCTTTAAGAACGAAGAAAAGAAAGCTCTTTGGAGCACAATGAGTTAGCCAATTAAAATAAATTAAACAAACCCAGGGATAAATCAAAAGAGGGATACTGAATCAAAGATAAACAAATCACAAAGGAAATTTGAAACATTCAATAAAATGCGATTAAAGGGATTGATAAAGCACCCCAGTCCTCGCGGTGACCACCGGGCATGGAAGGCCTCAGCAGACAGCACGTGCTCCCGCTCCAGGCTGCAAATATAGCCGCTGTAGAGGAGCAGACAGTTGGGTTGGATCATCCTCTCGATCACCTACTGCCTGGACCTGCTGATCATGATATTGGTCAGGCCCGGGAGCAATTGCTGTTAGATAGACCTTAGAGTTAAGCAGAGGTTACTTGGCTCAATTTCCACCTCTGTGAAATAGCAAAACGCAAAACTGGATTGTTAAGGAGCTTGATAGCTATTCTGTAGCAAATGCTACTGCCTCATTATTAAGTGCCCTAACCATTCAGTTGTGTTCCGTTGCTATTTTAGAAAGATGGAAGTTCAGCTAATCAGTTCAAAATTCTAAAGTTTTGCAATTTAAATATCACAAAATTAATTAAATGAAAAAGGCAATGGAAAGCTAAATATAAATTATGCATGCAGCTACAATAACTGTTAAATCTTACATTTAGTGTACCCCCTATGTAAACATACTATAATACTTCATACTTTTTTTTAAATCCCCCCCCCCCCCCCCCCCCCCCCCCCCCCCCCCCCCCCCCCCCCCCCCCACACACACTTGCTCATTTTGTATCTCTTCACTGGGACCATCCTTGCCTTTCACATCATGCTCTCCTCCCTAAGAATGAGTTGCCATGCGCAGATGGCAGAGCCATGTTCTCTGTTTGCCCACAGCTTTAACAGGTCTCAGCACTCTGACTTGTTGATCTCCATTCTCCCGCTTTCAGTCCCAGTGCAGACTGAGCAGCATACCTATGTTGCAGATTAATTTTAGACAGTACATTTGAGGCTTAATCAGACCTTTCACAACCTGGATGTCACATTTGATCCTTTAGATGAGCACATACACATTAGCAAAACTGGCAAGGTTGGTCTGTGCACATTCAGGACCCAGACCTTCCCATTACTTGCCATTTTAATATAAGACCCTGTTCCCATGCCCACATGTCTGTCCTTGGCCCGCTGCAATGTTCCAGTGAAACTCAACGCAAACTGCAAGAACAGCATCTCATCTTCCAGTTAGGCACACTACAGCCTTCCGGTCTCAACATCAAATTCAATAACTTCAGATGATTAGCTCTACCCCACCTCGACTCCTTTGTTTTCATTCCATTTTATTTTAATTGTCTTTTGCCTTTATTTCTTTCTTGTCATTCTTTATATATTCCCCCCCCCCCACTCTTTGCCCCTATCTTATTCACCCTTTCCTGACCTTTTCTCCCCTTTGTTTCCCCTTCCCCCCTTTTCTCATTTTATCTCTCTCCCACCCATGTCCCCCTCCCCCCATATCTGTCACAGTTTACCCTCTGATTTTAGTTTCTCTGCAGTTTGGCCTGTCACACCTTTTATTCTCTCTGGGGACTGCCATTAGCACTCTTTTCCCTAGATTTCTGGGGTGATGACTCATCTTTCTTTCCTTCACCCTATAGTATAAATATCTCTCACTTTCTATACCTTTTAGCTTTGTCAAAGGGTCATCTGGACTCGAAATGTTAGCTCTTTTCTCTCCTTCCAGATGCTGCCAGACCTGCTGAGATTTTCCAGCATTTTCTTTTTGGTTTCCCAATTCGCCAATCCCCACAGACGGACTTTGGCTTCCAGTCAGGTAGTGGCATGATTTTTAAATTCTTATCCTCATTTTCAAATCCCCCTATCCCGGAAACCTCCTCCAGACCTATAAGATCTCCTTGGCCCTCCAAGTCTGGCCTCTTGTCCACTTCTGATTTGAATCACTTCACCATTGCCAGCTGTTCTTTAAGTTGCCTTGGCCCAAAGCTCTGGAAATCCTTCTAGAAACTTCCTCAATTTCTACCTCTCTTTCCTCCATGAAGGAACTCCTTAAAACTTACCTCTTGGCCAATCTTTTCATTGTCTGTCTTGATATTACAATCTCTTCCGCTGTGTCAAATTTTGATTGATATTGCACTTGTGAAGCACCTTGAAGAATTTTCCTCCATTAAAGATACAATATAAAAGTTGTTGCTCTTCTAAATCTTTTTAAAGTGTACAATTATCAGTTTGTGTATCCCATTATCTGAACCTGTTGACTCTGTTGGTGATTCAACCTGTGTCTGTGAGAAGTAGAAAAGATTTTTTTTTAAGTGGAACATTGTAAAGATTTTGGCTTTGTGGCTCATATACAACTTTGCCAATTTGAATTAAAATGTAAGAAACCCTTACTCCCAAAGCTCTGATTCAGCCTTAAGTACTGAACAGCGGGTGAATTCCATACAAATATACAAAGGAATTTAGAACTATAGAGGAAAAGGCAAATTGAAGCATTTGAATTAAGTCTTCATCCATCTCCCCCACCCAAATTGAGATGGAAATGTTCCTTATTTACAAATAATGTCTAATGCTGATCAATTATTGCATAACCTCATGGCACTGTGATACTTCACTCTTTGCCCCTCCATTCCTGCTGACTCCAACAAAGACTTTCATATTTAGAGTCCATTATCGCACTTGTGAAATAGAGAACATTGATCACAAATAATTTTATCAGTGTGTGATCGATGGAAGTAAGAACGCTGAGGTCTATCTTTCTAGTGCAAATCATTTTTGCATCAATGAGGCAGTCTTGCTAATACTTCCTTTATTGATCACCCTTAAACCTTTTGCATTAAACTGAGGAAATGGCTTAAAATTGAGTGTTGTCATCATGTACCAGGCCACTTTTATGAAGCGCAGTTTATTTAGAAGCAATCTTTAACTTGTACCTCCTCTCCTGCCCTGCTTGTAGCTGCTCCGACCAGGAGATCTGCTGTCATGGCATGTTACGCTCATCTGTCATGATCCATTCACACATGTCCACTGTAGCTGGTCTGTGACTACTCTGTGATGTCAATTATCCAACTGTGCCTAGGTTGACCCCTCTTGCTGCTGCCCTCCACTTTCCCCTCTGGAAGAAATCTCTGGAGCTTTTCATCTGTGATGAAATGGTTGAAATATTGACATTTTCTTTTCTGGATGTCACTTTTAAGAGTTATTTTTATTGTTGCAAGTCCAAGCACCTCTTCATTTGTCTTACAGTCTGTCTATGGAATTTTAAGCACAAGTTTTAGTTTCCTCATTTCAAAGGCCTCTATTTTCTTCCGCAGATCTGTATTCATTGTCTGGCTTTCTGAGGCATACAGGTAGCACCTTGTGCATTTTTCTTTGTTACAAGATTAAGTTTTCTTGTTGTTAACATATCCATCATCTTCACAAAATTACTTCTGGCTAGCTCTACTTTTCTTCTGATTTCTGCATCAAATCCACGATCTTCTGATTTCATTTGTCCTGAATAGACAAACCTATCTACACATTCCAGTGTGACACCATCCACTTCAATCTGCGTTCTAGTTTCTGATAATGCATTCCATCCAACTACCACCATATTTTTTGTCTTTTTGGTGTTCCTATTCAATCCATATTCTCAACTTCTAGATTTTCTCTGATCTGTGATATTTTGTGGGGCTTCTTCAGATGCTTCAAGTAGCACTGTGTTGTCAGCGTACCGTGGATCTGTTACGTTCAGTGCTGAGTTCAACCAGACTCTATTTTCACTAGATTAAGGGCCTTTTAGTGAAGTCATAAGTACTCATGAAGTGGTAGCACGGTGGCGCAGTGGTTAGTACTGCTGCCTCTCGGCGCCGAGGTCCCAGGTTCGATCCCGGCCCTGGGTCACTGACCGTATGGAGTTTGCACATTCTCCCCGTGTTTGCGTGGGTTTCGCCCCACAACCCGAAGATGTGCATGGTAGGTGGATTGGCCACGCTAAGTGGCCCCTTAATTGGAAAAAATGAACTGGGTACTCTAAATTTATTTTTAAAAATAAGTGTTCATGAAGGACAGATAAGGGGCGGGATTCACTGACCCCCCGCCAGGCCCGGAGAATTGCCGGAGGTGGCGTGAATCCCACCCTGCCGGCTGCCGAATTCTCCGGCGCCGGGGTTTTGGTGGGAATCGCGCCGCGCCGGTCAGCGGCCACTGGCAGCACCCCCCCCCCCACCCCACCAATTCTCCGGCCTGCAATGGGCCGAGTGGCCGCCCGTTTTCGCCCGGTTCTGCCGGCGTAAATCAAACCAGGTCCGTATCGGCGGGACCTGGCTCTATGAGCAGCCTGCAGAGTCCGCAGGGGGATCTGGCCCCGGGCGGTGACCCCAAGGTGACCTGGCCCGCGATCGGGGCCCACCGATCTGCGGGCAGGCCTTTGCCGTGGGAGCACTCTTTTCCTCCACGCCGGCTACTGTCAAGCTCCGCGATGTCCGGTGCGGAGAAGAACCCCCCTGTGCATGTGCTGGGATGACGCCAGCACCCGCTGCCGCTCCCGTGAATGCGCCAACTTGCGCTGGCCAGCGGAGGCCCTTTGGCGCCGGTTGGCGCGGTGCCAAGTCCTTTCGCGCTGGCTGGCGAGGCGCCAACTTCGCCGGCGCCGGCCTAGCCCCTGAAGGTGCGGATGATTCCACAACTCCCGGGCGGCCCAACGCCGGAGTGGTTCACACCACTCTCGCCGCCGGTAGGACCCGCCCCGCCGGGTAGGGGAGAATCCCGCCCAAGGTCTGTAGAACCCTCAGCTGTCAAGTTATTTAAATGGCCAGTTCTTTAAAAATTGAAAAAACTGCCAGCCGGTGCCTGTGAGAGTTGAAAACAAACATGTTCTAGCAGTTTCAATAGCTGCTCGACATAACCCTAAGTGCTATCATTCTTCGGCCATCACTTGCTAACGAGTATAATTGTTCACTTAAGAAACTCATGTTACTGGTGATGGATTCTGTGGTCCTTGCGGTATGATGAGCCCAGTCCTTGAGCCACATCTTCTAACGTACACCTGGCAGGCAGTTCCAGGAGGTGGGATCGGTCCTTGGACTCTTGATTGCTGGTATTCCTTTCTCAGACTTCTTTTCCGGGCCTCCTCTTACAGTCGGATGTCCTCAAAGAATTGTGTTCCTTCAATCAGATGGTTCCTTCAAGTAGGTCTCTTATGAGCAGGGGTCTCCCAGGCATTGACATCTATGTTGCATTCTTGAAGTAAGCCTTAATAGTGTCTTTGTAGTGCTTCCTTTGTCCTCCTCTTTTTTGGGAGACTTTCTTGAGTATTGTGAAGAAGATTTGCTTTGACAGTCTGGACTCTAACATCCTAAGTACAAGGCTAGACAACATAGTCTATTTTGGATGATCATGGCTGACACTCAGGCTCCTGGGTGAGGGCTGGAGAGAATGTGGAGGAGAGGTCTAGAGAATGCAGAGTACAGTTATAGATAGAGTGTAGAGACAAGTGTTAATAGAATCTAATTTGTAGATTACTAGATTATTGCTTGCTATAGGAGTAAGTGATCAAACTTTAATAAATAGTGCAATAAATGTTAGCTTTTTTATTCAGCTTAGCTTCTGTGGTCTTTGTGAACTCTACGACATCTATCTTAATAATAAGAATCACAAAGAAACCCACAATGATGTCCATGCTGCTGCTCTTGGTTCCTTGAAGGACGCTGATGTGCTGATGTTAGTATACCTGTCACCCCAGCTAATGCAAATTATCTGTCTCAGTCAGCGTTGATGGTACCACTCCAGGACCTTGAGATGGTGTCTGTATGCGGTCCATGTTTCTGAGTCATATAAAAGAGTTGGGAGGACAACTACCTTATACATTAAGATTTGGTGTTATGACAAATGCCATGGTCATCAAAGATTCTCATCCTTAGGCGTCCAAAAGAGGCACTCGGATTGGATACGATGTTGGGTCTCCACATCATTGACAGCCTTTGCAGATAGGTGGCTCCCCAGTGGAAATATTCCACATTTGGTAAAGTTTATCCATTGCTCTTGATGGAGGGAGAGACTGGATCTTGCCCTAGAGGGGGTTGGTACAGGACTTGAGTCGTCTTGAGGTTGAGGCTGAGACCGATTCTTCGGTATGCTTTCGCAACAGCATCAAGCATGGCTTGGAGATTCTCTTTTGAGAGAGAGAAGATGCTGATGTCATCCACATACTTAAGTTCTAAAAGTGCTGTGATTGTCGTTTTCTTTTTGGAATTCAATCGGTTGAGTTTAAAATATTTTCCATCCATCCTGTAGACGATTTCCAATCCACTGGGAAGGTTGTTCTTGACAAGGTGAAGGATGGTGGTGATCAGATGGAGAAAAGATTGGGGTGATGACACATCCCTGCTTGACTCCAGTCTTGACCTTGAAGGTTTCTATCTTATTTTTGTCGGTGAGGACTGTCGCTGACATCCTGTTGTGGAGGAGTTGGTGAATGTTGATACATTTCTCTGGACAGCCGTCCTTTGACAGGGCTTTCCGTAGCACTTCCCGATGGATTGAGTTAAAAGCCTTGGTCAGATCGATGAAATCCATGTTGTGTGGTTGATGTTGCTCCTGGCATTTCTCTTGAAGTTGATGAGTAGTGAAGATCGTGTCCCTTTTCCATGGTTTGGTTGGAAGCCACACTGTCTTTCTGGGAGGATTTCTTCAGAGACTGGGAGAAGCCAAATTTCAGGCAATGATCTTCCTGGCAATGGAGAGTAGGGAGATTCTTCCCACAGTTTGTAGTTCCCACAGTCCGCTTTGTCTCCTTCCTTGAAGATGGAGGCAATAACACCATCCCTGGCATCAGCAGGAATTTCTTCTCTGTCCCAGATATTCAGGAACAGCTGATGGAGATGACGGCTGATCTCTTCTTCTCCAAGTTTGGAAATCTCCACAGGAGTCCCAGCCACTCCGGCAACATTTCCATTTTTCCTGAATTTAATTGCGGCTATCACTTTATCCATACTTGCTGAGAGACCAAGATCATCTTGATGGATAGCTGGGGCATTTCCTCAAACACATCCTCATTTATGATTGTATCGTGGTTTAGGAGTTCTTTAAAGTGTTCTCTCTATCGAAGGCTGATGTTTTCTCTTTAAATAGAGTTCCACCCTTACTCTGCACAAGGTTGAGGTGTTGGGTCCGTATGTTGCCTTGGTGGCACTGAAGAAGCCATGGGTGTCATGCTAGTCGGTGAGGATTTCAGCTCCTTCACTTTCTCAGTCTACCATTGGTTGTTATTTTCCCTAGTTCTTCTTTGTACCTCCGCCTTTCCTAATTAATGGGCTCTCCTCTTTGCCTTGCCTTGCCAGGCACTCTGCCAGGCACAAAGAGCTTTCCTCTTCTTGTCAATGATGTCTTTGATGGTGTGGTCGTTCTTGTCGAACTGGTCTCGGTGCTTCCTGGTCTTGTAGCCAATGGTTTCTTCACAGTTTGAGATGATGACACCGTCAGCTCTTTACAGTTTTCCTCCACTCCATCAGAATGAACATGTTGAAGATTTTGGAGAAGACACTTTTGGATGTTCACTCGCATGCTTGGCTCTTGAAGCCGCTCAATGTTGATCTTTTTTCTGAGTTCCTATATCTTCATCTGATGGGGTTTGTTGGATATAGGGAATGGATGAGCTGGTGGTCTGTCCAGCTGTCCTCTGTGCTAGCCATCGCTTTGGTGATGAGGGCATCCTTTTGGTCTCGGGATTGGATCATGTGCCAGTGCTTTGAACGTGGATATCTCCAGGAAGTCTTGAACTCATTTATGATTGTATATGTTTTTATCATTACCCATGAGGGTGCGTACATTCCAGGTTCAGTAGCTGTTTGACATAACCTTAAATGCTATCATTACAGCATTATTAATGCTTGACTGCTCTCTACACCCTATCATTAACAAGGGGTTGGAAGTTCACGGTTTGAATGAGAGCTCAAAAGAGGTTATTAATGGAAAGCTGATTTTAATATGAGGTAATGAATACAAGTGTTATGCATTAAGTAATTGAGGAGATTTACATATACTGAATGAGTTGGCATAAATTAGAGTTTTTTTCTTCATATAGTGAACTCTGCAAGAGATATTTAGAACTTTATTTAGAACTTTATTTTATTTCATCTCTGCATGGTTCTTGAGGTTTGTCCATGGTGGACACTGAACGAGTTGTGGTGCAAGGACAAAGGGTGGTGGGTGGTGGTCATGAGTTGACATGTGTGGGCAGGGGGAGTGGATGAGGGGCGTGAGTGTTAAGAGTAGAACTGAATTTTTAAGAAGATTTGCTTTGACAGAAGCATTAAGTCCCAGAGAATCGAGGTGGGCTTTTTATACAGTCCGCTTCAGCACTTTGCAGCCCCTGTGTCTATCTTCAATTGGCATTGAGGTTGGCTGGTCAAATTCCACTCTTCACCTCTCTGGAGTGAATTTTCAGTCATTTGGGACACTTTTTCCTAAGGCAAGTACGGCCTGCCTTGGAAGCGAAAATCCAGGTCAATAAATCAGGGGCGAAATTCTCCCCTACCCGGCAGGGCGGGGGGTCCCGGCGTAGTGGAGTGGCACCAACCACTCCAGTGTCGGACCTCCCCTAAGGTACGGAATTCTCCGCACCTTTAAGGGCTAGGCCCATGCCGAGTGGCTCCCGCTCCGTCGATGGTGCCAAAACTGGCGGCAACAGCCTTTGGCACAACGCCGCCCGGCATCGGGGCTGGCCGATAGGCCTTCGCCAGTCCGCGCATGCGCTGGAGCGTCAGGGGCCGCTGACGTCACCATCGGCGCATGCCCGGTGGAGGGGGTCTCTTCCGTCTATGCCGTGGTGGAGGCCATGGCGGTAGCGGAAGAAAAAGAGTGCCCCCATGGCAGTGGCCTGCTCACCGATCGGTGGGCCCTGATCGCGGGCCAGGCCACCGTGGGGGCACCCCCTGGGGTCCAATCGCCCCGGGCCCCCCCCCCAGGACCCCGGGGGCCCGCTCGCGCCGTCAATACC
This sequence comes from Scyliorhinus canicula, assembly GCF_902713615.1. Classification (NCBI taxonomy): domain Eukaryota; kingdom Metazoa; phylum Chordata; class Chondrichthyes; order Carcharhiniformes; family Scyliorhinidae; genus Scyliorhinus; species Scyliorhinus canicula. Next base: position 178,069,239 of record NC_052150.1, read on the forward strand.
GCCGGCACAGAGGTGGTTTAAACCATGTCGGCGGAAGAGGCCTGTCAGCGGCAGGACTTCGGCCCATTGCGGGCTGGAGAATTGCCGCGGGGGGCACGCCGATCGGCGGAGCGTGATTCCCGCTCCCACCGATTCCCAGGTGACGGAGAATTCCGGCCACTGCGGGGGTGGGATTTACGTCTGCCCCGGGCGATTCCCCGACCCTGTGGGGGGTTGGAGAATTCCGCCCCAGGATAGTGATGTTAGAATTCCTTGAGTTAAAAATATGTCAGAATTGAACATTTGGACCCTAGAAGTGATGATCATGCCCTGAAATATCTCCATTAAGCTTCTGCCAAAATATTGTTGAAGGGGATCATTGTAGGTGCCTTAGTACAAGCAGATAATAATCCAAACAAATTATAAATGATGGCCGGGATTATCCGACCCCCGACGGGTCGGAGAATCCCTGGGGGAAGGCGCGGATACAACCCCGCCGCCCCGATGCCAGCTGCTGTATTCTCCAACGCAATTTTAAGGGTGGGGGCAGGATTCCCGTCACGCCGGTCGGGGGCCATTGACAGCGGCCCACCCGCGATTCTCCGGGCCCCGAAGGGCTGAGCGGTCGACCATTTTTGCCCAGTCCCGCCGGCGTGAATTACTTACCTCACGCACAGCGGGACCTGGCAGGTGAGTATGCGGGGGCGGTCCTTGGGGGGGATCCAACCTCGGGGAGGGGCCCCCACGGTGGCCTGGCCCGCGATCAGGGCCCATCGATCTGCGGGTGGGCTTGTTTCATGGGGGGGACTTCTTTCTTCCATGCCCAGCCCTTGTAGGCCTCCGCCATATTGCCCGGGAGCCGGCACAGAGAAGAGAACCGCGCATGCGCAAAACTACACTGGCCGGTCTGCGCATGCGCGGAATCACGCCGGCTGTTCTGGCTGGAGCAGTGCCAACCCCTCCGGCGTCCACCTATCCCCGAAAATGCGGAGTATTCCGCACTTTCGGGGCTGTTGACGCCGGAGTGGTTGGCGCCGGTTTTGCCATCGGCATGGGGACTTAGTCCCCAGAAGGGAGAAGCCAGCCCGATATGCCTGGTTTAAGGATACACATCTGGGTAGTAGACATCATCAATTGGCAAAGCCGGGAGCTGTGCCACCTCCTTAGTGAAGCTCAGACCTAGAATACGTGTTCATCCCTTTTTGAAGCCTGAAATGTTTTTAAGTTAAGTCAGGAGCTGATGATGAAGCCTGGAAGACACCTTTGCAGAAGTTTCACAATGGATGGCATCTGCCTACTGGTGTTAGTGCCAGAGTGTGCTTTATGGAGACAACTGTTTCAATGTTGGATATTCAGGAGGATCAGGAACAAATGGTGCAAAATACAAATTGAATCTAATTAATTTCAAATAGAAGCAGCAGGAGAGACCTTAGCCTATTCTGGTTTTCTATATCATCCATTCTCTTCCAAAAAGTTGATGATGCCTAAATTTGGCTCACCAAATTCTTAGGGCTTGATTTTCCGTGCAGCCCGTCATGTGTTTTGCAGCAACTCTCTGTTGGCCAGCGATGGAATCTTCTGACCCTGCTGTTGTCAACAGGGTTTCCCGTTGAATGCGCCCATCTGGGAAACACACAGTGGGTATGTGCTATCAGCAGGATGAAAAATCCCGCCAATGTGACCGGCCAGAAAGGTTCGGCCGTAGGATTATATTTACACGACCAATCTTACATCAAGATCTAAATGGTAGGGTAAATATATGCTCAGTTCTTTGACAAGTTCTTTTCCTCTACGATGACAAAATTAACTATGATTTTAGGTGGTCCTGAATATAAATTTATTATTTAAATGTGAGTTTTTAGACAAAGGAGCAGTAGCTTACAATATTGTGGCTGCAAGTTTATTCACACTGCAATTGAACAGTCCACAGTTGAATGTAATCAGCCAGTTGCCTTTATGGTCTCCGTGCTCTTCTTCCTGTTGACCGCATCGGCTGCCACCGATCATTCTTGCACTCAGGGGTTTTATACCTTCAGTGGGACATGCTGGAATGTTCCTTTTGTGCGAGACAGATGCTGGGTTAGTCAAGTCACACCTGCTTAGAAACATTGCCCACTTCCTTCTCCAGTGATATTCTTTGCTCTTTTTACCCCCCACAGTTCTCAATCCTTTGTACATCAGAATAGGTAGCCAGAAGCATCAACCAAGTCAGACATGACACTTTTGCTTATAGTTTCATCCTGTGGCAAATACTTTGTGCTGATCACCAGGTAGGTTGACTTAATGTCTACACAGACTGTACTGCTGACAGAATATCTTCATCTCTTAAGTCAGGCCTCATTTGCTGGATCTTTTTGATCAAACATGCCCAGCTTTGATCCCATGCCTTGGCCAACCAAATTTGATTGAGGCTGCAAAGCTGCAAAACCATTGATAGAATTAACCCTTTGGTGCCAAATTTAAAAGAACTCTGAACAAAACTACAAACTAACAATTTGGTAATTACTTCAAAATGATAGGAAGCGAAACTAGACTCTGATAGGGGAACAAAACGGTTAGTAGTGGATCAGCCACCCATTGTATGCCTGGTCAATCCAATGCACTCCTGCCCCTTTGGACCCTCATTGTAGTTGAACTTTACCCCCAGAGTTAACAGCACTTTAGCTTAAATGAGTATGCAAATAATACGGGCTAATTGGCTATGTCACAGTAATTTAGCTTTAATTATTTGTTCATTATAAATTTGTTGAGATCGGTGTCTGAGATTGATCTAAATTGGCAAGACTAATTTAAGATTAGATCCTCAGACATCTGGGGCGGGATTATGTGATCCTGAGGCTAAGTGTTGACGCCGTCAGAAATGCCGTCACTCCAGCTGCTGATCCCGGCATCAAATGGGCGCCGCTAGATCTGCTCATGCACAGTGGCACCGGTGCCAATTCGCGCATGTGCAGTGGCTTCCTTCAATGCACCGGCCCCGGCGCAACATGGCGCAGGACTACAGGGGCGGGGCGGATGAAAGGAGGCCGCCAGCCAGAGAGGCCAGCCCGCCGATCATTGGCCCCGATCGAGGGCCAGGCCACATCGGAGCCCCCCCGCCACCCCCCTCCTCCCACAGACCACCCCCCCCCCCCCCCCCCCCGAGTCTTCCGCACCGAGTTCCCGCCAGCTGAGAGCAGGTGTGGGCATCGCCAGCAGGACTCAGCTATTTTACGGTGGTCACTTGGCCCATCCCGGGCTGAGAATCGGCGGGCCGGCCGCATAGAGCGGCCCCCGACCGGCGCCACGCCAATCACACTGGCTCCAATGGCGTCGATTCTCTGCTCTGCGGAGAATCACGTGCCGGCGTCAGGGCGGCGTGGCGCGATTCGCGCAGGTCGTGGGGATTCTCTAGCCCGGCCCCGGGCTGACAGAATCCCGCCCCTGAAATTAATACCATTTGATCTCCAGTTTGTTGAATAGATTGAAATCCATCTGCTTGTAGAGAACAATACTTTATACACCCTCATCACCATGAGCTGGTGTGGATGAATTTATTGTCTCACCTTTTTTTGGAAAATGCTGTTATCCTTCTGATGAATCTCTGTCTCAATAGGGAAAATGTATTCTTTCTGGGTTCGCAATCCCCGGGTAAATTCCCATCAACTCAAGTCGCTGCATCCAGACCACTGGACCTACATTCAACTTCCTAAAGGGAAGTGTGCTCACCTAAGTGACAAATCCAAGAACCTATATGTTTGTATCCGGCTGGTGCAAGGATGTCATTTTAACTTTTATAACTTTCCAATCTGCCGTTGATGTGTATATTTTGATTTTACTGAGATACCCTTCTACATGTATGAGACAAAGAACTCCTACACTTTCTGCTGCAAAGACAACTACAAAAATTAATAACTGAATGGAGAATGAGGAGTTTAACGTCAAAATGACTGTCTTATAACATCTTTTATTTCCAAAGATTTCTGTTGATCAATCTGAGTGACAGGAGCACTGCGCACAGTTTCAGTCACCTTATTTGAAATAGGGTATCATTGCATTAGAAGCAGTTTAGAGAATGTTCACTCTCATGAGAATTAACAAATTTGTCGCATCACCAGGTCGGGCATGACGAGGCCATACGATATTGAACAGGTTGGGCCTATGCCTGGTGTAATTTAGAAGAATGAGGTGTGATCTTATTGAAACACATAAGATCCTGAGGGAACTTGACAGGGTAGATACTGGAAGGATGTGTCCTCTTGTGGGGGAGAATAAAAGTAGGAGACACAGTATAAGAATAAGGGGCAAGATTCCCTGGCCTCCCCGTGATGTATTTACTACCAGCCGATGGTACCGCTGCTGGATCCACCTCATGCCTTCGGGAACACTGCAGTGGGGTGCGCCATTGGCGGGACCGGGAGATTCTATCAGCATGAACAGCTGAAGATCTCACTCCAAAGGTCTCCCTTTTCAGAAGTTAGAGATTTATTTTCCCTGAGAGTCAGTAGTATGTGGACTTTCCTTCCCCAGAAAGCAATGGAGGCTGAATCATTGAATTTATTCGATGCTGAGTTAGACAGATTTTTGATAGACAAGTCCAGAGTTATGGAGGGCAGACAGGAACATGGAGTTGAGACCACAATCAGATCAAACATGATCTTATCAAATGGTGGAACAGGTCCGAACGGCTGAGAGGCCAACTCCTTCCATGTCCGTGGGGCCGCATGATGGCGCAGTGGTTAGCACTGCTGTCTCACGATGCCGAGGTCCCAGGTTTGATCCTGGCCCTGGGTCACTGTCCATGTGGAGTTTGTACATTCTCCCTCTATTTCAGTGGGTTTCACCCCCACAACCTAAAGATGTTCAGGCTAGGTGGATTGGCCATGTTAAATTGCCCCTTGATTGGAAAAAATGAATTGGGAACAAAGAAAAGTACAGCACAGGAACAGGCCCTTCAAGCCTGCGCCAACCATGCTGCCCGTTTAAACTAAAATCTTTCAGACTTCCGGGGTCCGTCTCCCTCTATTCCCATCCTATTTAACAAACAGACCGCTGTTAATCATAGGAACAATGGTATACAATAATTGAGTACACTGCTCTTTCATCGCTGGGTTTAAGGCTGTGATATATCAAAAACAGCCTGAACCCAGGTCATAATGGAAAGGGGTCACCAAAATCCCCATCCAGTGAAGCCACCGGTTTGCATAATATTTAAAGGAACACTTTTAATGAGATAAAGAGGGCTCAGAATCAAGAAAGATTTACTTTTCATTTTCCCTGTACCAACAGCTTTAATACTTTATGTGGACACTGCATGCTCCAAGTGTTACATTCTCCTCAAACAGACACCAAAATAATTGCCTTTGTTTTCTTCCTGCAGGTTGTTATACTGTACTTTGAGCCAAGTATATTCAGATGTATTCTTCTTCGATGGGTGCGTCTTCTAGGCTTTGCGATTGTTTATGGAACTGTAATTCTCAAGCTGTACAGGTAAAGTCTCCGTTATCTCACATCCTTCTTCACAGCTGCCCTTTCTGTGCTGGCGACTGCTCTGCAGATTAGTATGCGGGTTAAGAACTCAGTGTGTCAACAGCTTAACCCTTGCTCAGAGACACGGTAGCACAATGGCTATCATTGTTGCTTTACAGGGCCAGGGTCACAGGTTCAATTCCCGGTTTGGTCATGTCTGTGTGGAGTCTGCACCTTCTCCCCGTGTCTGCGTGGGTTTCCCCTGAGTTTCGTCCAATTTCCTCCCACAAGCCTCGAAAGACATGCTGTTAGGTGATTTGGATGACTGAATTCTCCCTCCGTGTACTCAAAAGGGCTTTTCATGGTGACTTCATTGCAGTGTTAATGTAAGCCTACTTGTGACAATGAAGATTATTATTATTATTAAAGATGAAAACACTGTTTGTTAAGGAGCAAAACTGCCGTACATTATATGCTCTTTCCATTGGCTGAACCCTGCTGCAAAACATCACTAACCAGAAGGATATTGGGGAAAGTTTCCCTTATGCAGCCCAAGATTTTCCTCCCAGTAACGTCAAGGAAATTATGGGTTAGAGGTGGGCAAATTCACACTATGTTTTTGTCACAGGTGAGGCTCTGCACCCAGGAGTTTAGCATTTTGTAATGAACAGTCCTACATACAGATTTTTTATTATTATTTGGCATGCTCTGGGAATGCCAGTTAATCAAAATGTCAGTAACCGGGAGTTCTATTGCTCTGTACACAAGGCAAGTTGTGGCTTTGTCTTGAGGGGAGAGGAGAAACTGTCATGGGCCTCAACACAGCAAGATATCACATTAAAAGCACTGCAAATGGAGACCAAACCGACACCACAAGTGACACCTCCAGACCAGATTTTAATATAATTGAGCTGGTAGTTCACTGACAGTTGCTTCAAGCATGCTTTATGTGTGTCCTATGAGGAGAGATTGGGTCGACATGCTGGCATGCACTGGAGTTTCGGAGAATGAAAAGGAATCTCATTGAAGCATATAAAATTCTGCAGGGCAGGACAGACTGGATGGAAGAATGCTTCCTCTGGCTGAAGGGTACAGAACAAAGGGTCTCAGTCTCAGTATACGGGGTACCTTATTTAGGACTGAGATGACGAGAAAATTCTTCACTCAGCGGGTGGTGAACCTGTTAGAATTCTCTACCACAGAAGGCTTTAGAGGACAAATCACTGAATATATTTTAGGAGGAAATAAATAGATTTCTCGACTGTAAAGGCATCAAACTCCACCCGAACAATTGGAATCAGCCTTCTTGTTACCCTCCCCCTCCAACCACCTTAAGCAGAGCATGAATTTGACTCCTATTTCTGGCAGTAGGAAGGTTATTTAAATAAGAACTATTGTAAATTCTATGTGTATAATTTTGAATTTGGACATCAGATATGCTGTCTCATTATTATACCCCCAATGGAGGGATCAGGACAATATGATTTCCAATGATCTCCCGGAGTATTAAGTGCTACTTTAAGTGGGCGGGGCTTCTCCTTAACAGGGAGAACCCCAACTCACATAAAACATCCAGCCTGGTTGCAGGTCAGGGAAGGAGACCCTCAGGGGATGGAGGAGTTTGGATTTGTATCGTAATAAACCTTTTTGTTAATTTTTACCTATCGTCTATGCATCCTGCTTACTGTGGATTTAACACTAGTTTACATCGCACAAGTTTCATTTTCATTGACTTCAATGCATGTTAAAATTGGAAAAGATCCACAAGAAGTGGCAATGTTGATATTAACTGATATTAACATTAATGACCCAATTAGAATGACCTCCTCTGACATTTCATTAATGGAAGAAAATTTAAATCTGCACTAGGTTATTCATTTTACAATTCCTAAATGACGTTTCCACCTGAAAGGAGAAATTACTGACATCCCAATACCTGGAATAGTTTGCTGTGCAACATATTTTTTCTTTTCAAAAAAAGCATCCTGATTTTCTTTGCTGTTACTTACAGTGGGGGTTGGCTCTAGAGGTGGACTGGTTTCCGAGGGGGATGGCTGTCACCTCTGATGGAGACTGAATGAAGGGATTAGCTTCGGAAAGGGTCAGTGATGAGATCTGAGGCTGAAAGTCAGTAGTTTTTACAGCAGGGAAACAAAGTGGTCATAAACCACAGGAGCAGGCTCTGGCAATGGTCCAAATGGTTAATGCAGACAATTGAGCTTCTACTGCACATTTTGTGGATAAATATAGTTATACATTGTTAATATTTATAAATGAAGCTATAAAATGCTTTGCATTTTTATGCTGGTAGTATTGCTGTTCTAAGAAATACAGTGCATTACAATCAGAACTAAATACCAATCCATAGTTATAATTAATGGACTCTTTACATTGATTTTCTTGTGTCTTATATAAAAGAATGTTTCACAAGCTGAGAGATAGGGCTTGTTGTTTAACTGGGCCTGGGATCAGATGGACTGTGATCTTGTAAGAAATTTGTTAAATCCTTGTCTGTTGTTCCTCTTTTTAATTCCTGTCCTATGTAACATTACAGACTTTTGATTTGGAACCCCTACACCCTGCCCACTGCAAGCTCCTATGTGGACTTATCAGGCAGATCCCTTTGTTTCAGTATGCATAGTCCGCGATGTCATTTTGATGGACTTGGCTAGCAACCAATGAGCTCTATTGCAGTCCCGGGGCTAAGCAATTCTTCGGTGTGGATTGGTGCTTTTTTCTGAAATGTCCTGCTGGGTGATTCTCTGTGTGCTTTGGAGCCGCAGAGATAAGCAGAATCCTTTTTGAATCTCTCTTCCAAAAGAGGGGAATTCTCTCTCAAATCCTAGCTGGAACTCCCTTCCGATAACAGAGCAGTTAGTGAGTACTCAAAGCCTGAAGATAGAGTTGCGGAAGGGGAAGGTGTTGGTGAGTCTACTGAAGCTGACCACATATCAGAAACTGAGCATACCTGAAGGGCATCTTCTGAGAGTAAGGCTCAGCTCAACACAAGTTGAAATGTGTTCCCAGAGGGGATCCCACAGCCTGAGAGTCTGGCCTGAGCGCTCCAGCTTGAAGATCCAAACCAACTGACGGTTCAATACCTCATATTCTAAAGATATCAACATCTACAAAGACCTTAACTCCAGCAGCAAAGTTCCTCCAATCTCTCATACCCTTTTAATCCCTGTTATTTTCAATCCTTTCCCTAACATCTACCAATTGTTTGTCTTGTGTGTATCTGGGTAGAGGGTGGGATGGGGTTTTGGGAATAGTTAGACTAGTAGACCATTGTTCCATTATTTCCATTATATGTTCATCTTTTACTCTTGTTATAAATAAACAGTTTGTTAATGTTTTACTTATAAATCTGTTGCCTGTAAGTCATTGGAGTAGTCAAGGGTTAAAGATCTCAGGAAAATACACAAATTATTGGTTTAATCACTTATGTTGGAACTCTGTGGGGCTAGAACTGACTGTGCACTCACCCAGGGCGCCGTAACAATCTTTTTGGAGGCAGGATGTGGCGAGTGGCAAGCCTACCACAAATGACTTGATAAAAACATATTGAGGCTACTTAAAGGAAGGTGAATGGAATTTTCTCTTGGGCATCCAGGTTCCCACAGGTATTGGGGGAGATTTAACAGGCTGTAAAAGGCATCCCAGTACCAGACCAGAGGCCTGAGGCCCTCCCTGTTTGTCTGGATGCAGGACCATCTGCGGGCCATCCTGGAGAGAAGTTTTTCCCACTCCCACCCTCACAGAGTTTTTGTTTAATCTACGAAAGTCAAATTTTGATTTACATTTCACAAAAGTGGAGAAAGGTGCCTCCATTTTGAAGCGCTCTCTCGCTTAATTACACTCTATTGCAGCTTGATGCTGTTTTCAAGCTAGAACACCTGTGATTGTCTCTCCATTCCCCCGCTCCCCCCTCCACACCCCCACCCCAGCTTCGAGAGTCTGATGTCCTTAATTAGGTGGAAAGCCACCAAACTGATGTGACCATCAATTCACAAGACACATGGTTGGATGTGAGCAGTGGTTTTAATAGTCTTACAACAGAGCCTGCCTGCGACGAGATGAACTGGCAGGCAGGCTCAACGACTGCAAAGCTGTATACTTCCGCTTAGTGGGAGGAGCCATGGACGGAACCATGGCTGGAGCCAAGGGTGGAGCCCAGTACAAACTCCTCATCTCCCGCTATGGGCAGAGCCGCGCAACTGCTCATGTACCGAGCTTACAAGAACACAACACATACAATATAACACAGTGTGAATTACTAGATTGTGATTCACCACATTCACCCCCTGTAAAAAAATCAAGTCCAGCGGGGTTGATGGGCCTATAAATTGAGTCTGTCCGATGGTCGAGTCATCCTCAGAGATCTGCGAAGCCCCGGGGTTGCAGCCTCTTCTGGTGGCTGGGTGGTGGCGGTCGGCGAGGGTACCATGGCGGACTCCGGGGGTGATTCGGTCCGAGCTTCGTACCCGACTGGTTCGACTGGTGACGGGGAGCGCCGGCAAACCATTGGCGCGGGGGCGCGGTGCACGGGCAGTGAATCTGCAGGCGTGGGGGCGCCGGGCGCAGGGGGTTGGGTGGGATGTAGTGTGAGGGGTACCTCGGCGGTAGTAGTGTCGGAGCTGGAACCTGCAGGCGCCAGGTCCCGGAGGGAAACAGTGTCCTGACGGCCGTCAGGGTATTCAATGAACGCATATTGAGGGTTTGAGTGGAGTAGGAGCACTCTCTCCACGAGTGGGTCAGTGTTGTGGGTCCGGACGTGCTTCCGGAGGAGAACCGGGCCCGGTGTCTTCAACCATGCTGGGAGCGAAACCCCCGTGGTAGTGCCCCTGGAAAAAACAAATACCCGCTCGTGAGGGGTCTGGTTGGTGGTGGTGCATAGGAGGGACCTAATAGCATGAAGCGCGTTGGGGAGGACCTCCTGCCAATGGGGGGTGGGGAGATTCCTGGAACAGAGGGTCAGTAGGACGGTCTTCCAGACCGTCGCGTTCTCCCTCTTCACCTGCCCGTTCCCCCTGGGGTTGTAGCTGGTAGTCCTGCTCGAGGCGATGCCCTTGTCGAGCAGATACTGACGCAGCTCGTCTCTCATAAAGGACAAACCCCTGTCGCTGTGTACGTAGCTGGGGAAACCAAACAGGATGAAGATGCTGTGCAGGGCCATAATGACTGTGTGGGATATCATATTGAGGCACAGGATAGCAAAGGGGAAGCGGGAGAACTTGTCTATTACGTTTAGAAAGTACACATTCCGATTGGTCGAGGGGAGTGGCCCTTTGAAATCGATGCTCAGGCATTCAAAGGGCCGGGATGCCTTTACCAGGTGGGCCCTGTCTGGTCTATAGAAGTGCGGTTTGCACTCCGCGCAGATCGGGCAATCCCTGGTGATGGCTTTTACCTCCTCGGTGGAGAAAGCCAGGTTTGAGGCCTTGACGTAGTGGGCGAGCCGGGTGACCCCCGGGTGGCAGAGGTCATTGTGCATAGCTTTCAGGCGGTCGTCTTACACGCTGGCGTACGTGCCGCGGGACAGGGCATCTGGGGGCTCGTTGAGCTTCCCCGGTCGGTACATTATATCATACTTGTAAGTGGAGAGTTCGATCCTCCACCGTAGGATCTTATCGTTTTTAATTTTGCCCCTTTGTGAGTTGTCAAACATAAAGGCAACCGATCTTTGATCGGTGATGAGGGTGAACCTCCTACCTGCGAGGTAGTGCCTCCTTGATGCAGGTGAAGGCCTGGCGGGCCTCATCTGATAGAGGAAAGAGTGTGTCCTTAAATAGTGGGTGGGCTTTGTCCGCAAACTGAGGGACCCACTGGGCATAATATGAGAAAAACCCCAGGCACCTTTTGAGGGCCCTGGGACAATGAGGGAGAGGGAGTTGCAAGAAGGGGCACATGTGGTCCGGGTCGGGGCCCAGGACTCTGCTTTCCACGACATAGCCGAGGATGGCTAGCCTGGTCGTGCGGAAAACACATTTCTCCGTGTTATACGTGAGGTTGAGTTTCTGGGCAGTCTGGAGAAATCGATGGAGGTTGGCATCGTGGTCCTGCTGATCATGGCCGCAGATGGTGACGTTATCCAAGTACGGAAACGTGGCCCGCAGCCCGTACTGGTCCACCATTTGGTCCATTGCTCGTTGGAACACCGAGACCCCATTCGTGATGCCAAAGGGAACCCGGAGGAAGTGGAAGAGGCGACCGTCGGCCTCGAACGCCGTGTAGTGGCGGTCCTCCAGGTGGATTGGGAGCTGTTGGTATGCAGACTTCAGATCACCGTGTAGAAGACTTTATAATAGGCGATCTGATTCACCATGTCTGCAATCCTGGGGAGGGGGTATGCATCGAGGAGCGTGAACCGGTTAATGGTTTGGCTATAGTCCACTACCATTCGGAATTTTTCCCCGGTCTTGACGACCACCACCTGAGCTCTCCAGGGGCTATTGCTGGCCTCTATGATCCCCTCACGTAGAAGCCTATGGACCTTGGTTCTGATAAACACCCTGTCCTGCAGGCTGTATCGCCTGCTGCGAGTGGCTGCGCGTTTGCGGTCTGGCGTGAGATTGGCAAAGAGTGGAGGGGGGTCGATTTGTAGCGTAGCGAGGCTGCAGATGAGTGGGGGCAAGGGCCCGCCGAATCTGAGTGTGAGGCTTTTGAGGTTGCACTGGAAGTCGAGTCCCAGTAAGAGTGGGGCGCAGAGTTCTGGGTATACGAAGCTCTCAGTGCTCCCGGAGTCAAAGAGGCACGGTGTCCTGTACCCGTTGATTTTAACGGTCATCATTGAGTTGCGGAGGTGCTTTGGACGCGATTGGTCCAACATGACAGCGCTGAGTTGCGGGTAGTCGGCGGCTCAATCAGCTGTGCTGGAGTGGCCCCATGATGACTGCCCTCTGAGTTCGTAGTCGTCGAGGTGAGTTTCCGAGTTTGAAGAGGATGGATCCCAAGGTGGCCGCCCCCGTGGAACGCACGTGGCGGGCGGCGAGGAAGATGGCGCCCAAGAAGGCGGCCCCCATAAATCTCACGTGGCCGGCCGCGTGGAGGGGGATTGCCAAGATGGCATGAGTCGCACGTGTCGGGTGGGGGCGGAGTCGCAGTACAGGCCGCAGCATTTCGGGGCCTGCGGGCCTGTGAGATTTGGAAACGAGTGCTCTGGGCTGTGGGAGAGTTTGGAGAGGGGGATTTCTTCGCTAGGCATACCCGGGCATAGTGTTCTTTGCGACCCCAGCTGTTGCAGGTCGCGTTGCGGGCCGGGCAGTGCAGCCATGGATGCTGGGGCTGTCCGCAAAAATGGCACACTGGGGCTGCGTAGTGGGTGGGTGGCCGCACGGCGCAGGCCTGGGGCAGTCACTGGTCGGGGGCCCAAGATGGAGTCGTTTGGTCCGCGGGGAACGAGGGGAGGCTGCGGAACGAGACCTCCATGGTAGTCGCCAATTCTACAGTGTCCTCCAAATTCTGGGCCCCTTTTTCCAGCAGCCGTTGGCGCACATAGTTTGACCTGAGCCCTGCCACGTACACATCTCTGACGGCGAGCTCCATATGCTGTTCAGCTGATACAGCTTGGTAATTACAGTCCCGGGCTAAAGTCTTTAATTCCCACAGGAATTCATCCAACGACTCCGCGGGGCGCTGGCGGCGGGTCGTAAAAATGTGACGCGCATTGACCTCGCTGATGGGCCTCACGTACACTCGATCTAGCATGGCTAGGGCCGCCGTATACGCAGTAGTACTGTTATGTTGAGTAGATATACGGTGGCTCACCCTGCGTGCAGTAGCCTGAGTTTCTGCTCCTCTGAAGTTTCTGATGTGCTTGATTCAGCCAGGTAGGCCTTGAAACATCGGAGCCAGTGTTGAAAAATTTCTTTCGCCTCTGCAGTCTGCGGGTCAAGTTTTAGTCGATCAGGTTTGAGGGCTGATTCCATAGTCGTTTTCTTCACGTTTCCTAAGACTATTAAATTGATGTGACCATCAATTCACAAGACACGTGGTTGGAAGTGAACAGTGGTTTTAATAGTCTTACAACAGAGCCTGCCTGTGACGAGATGAACTGGCAGGCAGGCTCACGACTGCAAAGCTTTATACTTCTGGTTAGTGGGAGGAGCCATGGGCGAACCAAGGGTAGAGCCCAGTACAAACTCCTCATCTCCCCTTATGGGCAGAGCCGCGTAACTGCTGGTATACCAAGCTTACAAGAACACAACACATACAATATAACACAGTGTGAATTACTAGATTGTGATTCACCACACTAACCATTCAATTTTCTGCCCTTGTAAAAATCAGGGCCTTGGACTGCTAATCGGGGTGGGGCACGGAGGTGGGGGGGAGGGGGGATGTGATTGCAGCGGGAGAGGACCCGCAAACAGTCCCAACTTTTCTTTCCATCCTCCGAAGAGAAAATCCTGCCTATGAAGATCATATGGTGAACAGTGACCCATTTATGTTATTAATAAATTAATTGGAACAATACCTTGTACTGTCGTGGACTTTACAAATAAGCAACAATCTGACAAACCATGGGGCGGGATTTTCCCAACGGGCGGCTAAGTGCCGACGGCGGAGTAAAAACAAGAGTGCTTTACTCCGGCATCGGCGCCCGTTCCGGGACCCCATTCTGCGGCCCACAGGGGGCTAGGATGGCGCTGGAGTGGCCTCCGCCGCTCCAGCTGCCGATCCCGGACTGAACCTGGCACCGCGGGGTTTGGAGAATCCCGCCCTCATGCAATCTTGCATTGGCTCTTTCTAAACACAAAGTGGTTGAAATTGGTCTGGGGCCACAAAGAAAACTCAGTGATAGCTATAAGTCAGACCTTTCTTTGGTAAATTCAATCAATGTTGTGTTTCAAAATGGGAAGCTTGTTTTATGCTGCCATCTAAAGCCAATTTTGCCCTTAACAGTCAGCAAACTTTGAACTGTTTTCTGTGGTAACTTAAATAACCTCTTTGTTGCATGGAACACTTCCACATGAGGAAGGCAAAATCCATAATGCTCTCTGTTTGTCTCCAACCTATCAGCAACTGTTGATCAAAACTAATCTCCAAAAGACCCTCAGAGCCTGGTTTCACTCCTTCAGGCATTCCTCGGTCCAGCCAGGATGTATGTCTAATACCCAGGATCCACTGTGCAGACAGCTACAAATCGATGGAACTTTAGAAAGCTGCCTACAATAGGACACATAATATATTTTAAAGTAGGTCTCAGTCATTCACAACAATTCCTTCTATCACCGGGTTGATCTCCGAATATTCTCTTACTTGCTCAATAATGATGTGGAGATGCCGGCGTTGGACTGGGGAGGGCACAGTAAGAGGTCTCACAACACCAGGTTAAAGTCGAACAGGTTTATTTGAAATCGTATGCTTTTGGAGCACTGCTCCCTGATTCTGTGGTGTTTTGCTGTTGTGTTCGCATATTTTTAATCCAAGAAATTCCGTGGGGGTATTAAAACATTGAGAGACAATTTTCTGATCCACATGAACCTTTAAATTCTAGTTCACAGGTGTTACAGACCACAAAAAATAAGCTGCGACCCCTACGGTTTCTGATTTCTTGAGTACACAACACACATGTCTTCGGGCGGCACGGTAGCACAGTGGTTAACACAGTTGCTTCACAGCTCCAAGGTTCCTGGTTCGATTCCCGGCTGGGTCACTGTCTGTGCGGAGTCTGCAGGTCCTCCCCGTGTCTGCGTGGGTTTCCTCCGGGTGCTCCGGTTTCCTCCCACAGTCCAAAGATGTGCAGGTTAGGTAGATTGGCCATGCTAAATTGCCCTTAGTGTCCAAAAAAGTTTAGATGGGGTTACTGGGTTACAGGGATAGAGCAGAAGAGTGGAGTTAAATAGGGATCTCTTTCCAAGGGCTGGTGCAGACTCCATGGGCCGAATGGCTTCCTTCTGCACTGTAAATTCTCTGGTCTAATGCATCGGGATTTAATGGACATTTTTCTGAAAAGTAGGTCTGAAGTAAAGAGTTATTGATAAACAGCTTTAAAACAAGGACAACATTTTCCATTTTTCTCTCCAAGTGCTGCCTCTGGCGGGAAAACTGGCGTGTAGCTCCCCGGCTGCACAGTCGACTTTTCTCTCCAGATACTGCAGCACTTAGAGAATAAACATACTGTAGGCGTATCTGACGCCGTCACCCTGGCGATGGGGCGGGGCCTAATAGAGCCGGCTTCACATAGATCAAGGGTACCTTGATCTGCGTTAAATAAATTATTTCCCCGCGCCCCCCGGATTTGAGGAACCCACCCCTAACAAGCGCTGAGGCAACCCCTCCCCAGCCCCATCACAGATCTGGAACACCAGGGCAACCCCACTCCCACGGATAAGAGTAATCCCTCACCATAAAACGCATGGGCAAAGACCCCCCCCCCCCCCCCCCCCCCCCCACCCCCCCCCACCCCCGCACACATAAGGCAGCTCCCCAAGGAAGAGGCCCAGCCTTGGCAGTATTACGTTGGCACTGTCAGGGGGTAGTGCCAGGGCACTGTTCGGGCATGTGTCTCTCCCTCTGAGGCTATATTTACCTGTGTGCCCAAGGCGGGTTCCCCCAGGCTGCCTCAGGTTTTTAAATGCCTGTTGAAAACCTCGCCGATGAGGAATTATTTTTGTGAGGGAAGCATATGACATGGAAGTCTTTTTAATAGAATTTGAATTCATTAAAATGTATTTAAGAAATGGCGGAAATCTTGTTACGTCACCGTTACCCACTGCAGGGAATATCGGAAAACAAGGGGCTGGATTCTCCGACCCCCCGCCGGTCGGAGAATCGGCAGGGGACGGCGCCGGCGTGAATCCTGCCCCCACTGGCCGCCGAATTCTCCGGCACCGGATATTCGGCGGGAGCGGGAATCACGCCGCGCCTGTCGGCGGGCCCGCGATGGGCCGAAGTCCCGCTGCTGTTATGCCAGTCCCGCCGCGTGAATTAACCCACCTCCCTTACCGGCGGGACCAGGCGGTGCGGGCGGGCTCCGGGGTCCTGGGGGGGGGCGTGGGGCGATCTGGCCCCGGGGGCAGCCCCCACGGTGGCCTGGCCCACGATCGGGGCACACCGATCCGCGGGCAGGCCTGTGCCTGGGGGGCACTCTTTTCCTTCCATGTCGGGCATCAGCCTCCGCGATGGCCGACGCAAAGGTGACCCCCCACTCCGTCAGCAGCCGCTGACGCTCCCGCGCATACGTGGACTTCCACTGGCCGGTGGAGTCCCTTCAGCCCTGGCTGGCGTGGCGCCGAAGGCCTTTCCCGCCGGCCGGCGGGGCGCCAACCACTCCGGCGCGGGCCTAGCCCCTAAAGGTGAGGGCTTGGCCCCTAAAGGTGCGGAGGATTCCGCACCTTTGGGGCGGCCCGACGCCGGAGTGGTACACGCCACTCCATCCGATCGGGACCCCCCGCCCCACCGGGTAGGAGAGAATCCAGCCCAAGACCTAGCCAACATGGTTCTTGTTTTTCGAGATCTTGAGCCCATTTGCATTCATAGTGGACCCAGATGCAAAATCACCCCCAAGGTGTGTATATTCACACACATTTCTACAAAACATAAATGACTCTCTGGCTATAAGCTAATGCGCTATTCTTCAGTACCATAATAAGATGCTGTGTAGCCAATGAGGCAACAGGCTATTTTAGATCTGTAATGAGACAGGATAAATTAATTACCTTATATTAAAGGATCATGGAATCCCTACAATGTAGTAGGAGGTCATTTCGCCCATCAAGTCTGCACCAACCTTCTGAAAGAGCAGTCCACCCAGGCCCAATCCCCTGCCCTATCCCAACAACCTCACATAACCTTAAGACACTGAGTGACAATTTAGCATTGCTAATCCACCTTCCTAACACCTTCCTAGGAATGACCCTAACACAGAAGAATTTCACGTTTAGTTAGGCAGTGAAAATCCTGGCCGGGATTCTCCCTTACCCGACGGGGCGGGGGATACCAGCGTGTCGGAGTGGCATGAACTACTCCGGCGTCAGGCCGCCCAAAGGTGCGGAATTCTCCGCACCTTTAGGGGCCAAGCCCTCACACTGAAGGGCTAGGTCTGCGCCGGAGTGGTTCCCACTCCGCCGGCTGGTGTGAACGGCCTTGGGCACCACGCCAGCCGGGCCAAAAGGACTTCGCCGGCCGGCGTAAGTCCTCGCATGCGCCGGAGCGTCAGCGGCTGCTGACATCATACCGGCGCATGCGCAGGGGAGGGGGTCTTTTCCGCCTCCACCATGGTGAATGCCATGGCGGAGGCAGAAGAAAAAGAGTGCCCCCACGGCACAGGCCCGCCCGCTGATCGGAGGGCCCTGATCGCGGGCCAGGCCACCGTGGGGGCACCCCCCGGGGTCAGATCGTCCCACGCCCCCCCAGGACCCCGGAGCCCGCCCGCACCGCCAATCCCACCGCTCAGGTAGGTGGTTTAGACCACGCCGGTGGGAGAGGCCTGTTAGCGGTGGGACTTCGGCTCATCGCGGACCGGAGAATCGCCGCAGGGTCCCGCCAACCAGCGCGGCGCGATTCCCACCTCCGCCGAATCTCGGGGAGCGGAGAATTCGGGACACGGCGGGGGCGGGATTGACGTGTCTGAAATATGTGTCTTAAACTTAAATTAAAGGCAATATAAATGTATGAAGTTAGAGTTGGTTAAAATGAGTTGGAATAGATTAAAAGATAAGTGTCGGGATTCCATGACCCCCCTGCCGGGTCGGAGAATTGCCGGGGGGCAGTGTGAATTCCGTCCCCGCCGGCTGCCGAATTCTCCGACCCGCGATGGGCCGAAGTCCCGCTCGTTCTATGCAAGTCCCGCCGGCGTAAATTAGAGTTGGTCCTTACCGGCGGGACCTGGCGGCGTGGGCGGGCTCCGGGGTCCTGGGGTGGGCACAGGGCGATCTGGCCCCGGGGGTTGCGCCCACAGTGGCCTGGCCCACGATCGGGGCCCACTGATCCGCGGGCGGGCCTGTGCCATGGGGGCACCTTCCTACGCACCGGCCGTCTAAGCGTACGCGATGGCCGGCACGAAGGTGAACCCCCCCCCCCGCGCGCATGTGCGGAGATGATGTCAGCAGCCGCTGATGCTCCCATGCATGCGCCAAAGGCCTTCCATACCGGCAGGTAGGGCGCAAACCACTCCGGCGCCGGCCTAGCCCCTAAAGGTGCGGAGGATTCCACACCTTTGGGGCGGCTCGCCGTCGGAGTGGTTCCCGCCATTCCGTCCCGCCAGGACCCCCCCGCCCCGCCGGGTATGGGAGAATCCCGCCCAAGATATTAGATAAGCAGTGGGAGACAGTTAAGGAATCACTCCTGGGCCAACTGCTGGGGGTGGGTTCCTCATATCCCTCGTCAGGAATAAAGTAAGCATGCCAGTGTCAACTGGGTCAAACAAAGCTGGGTCATTCGTCAACTCTTTACTTTGAACTTTCTTTGGATTTGAATTGTTCATTGTCATGTGTACCGAGGTACATTGAAAAGTATTTTTCTGCGTGTAGCTCAAACAGATCATTTAGTATATGAAAAGAAAATACATAATAGTTTTCTGAAAATCTGCACTTCATTTCCAGATTTGACACTCAACTGACACAGTGAGGATGTTTCTTTCCAGGTTTAGGATGTTTGCCATTGACAACCAGCCTCTCAAATGGGCCTTTTAGACGGCCCGCTTTTTAACCTGCGGCCGAGTTGTCCAACCCACTGTGGTGGTATGAATGTGAGCACTGCCATTGGTGCAGAGCATGGGTTTCCCATTGGCTGTGGCTGGTCATGTGCCTCTCGTCTGATTGCCTGGGACTAGTCATGTGACTGCTCACCAATTGGTCGAGAGGCAAGTAGATATAAGTACCCAGAGTTCCCGGCGGTCGGCCTTACTCTGTAGTCGACCACTGGGCTAACAACTAGCTGATTAAAGCCACAGTTTGGATCTTCATCGTGTCTCGAGTCCAATTGATGGTACATCAATTTAATCAGCTAGAATTTTGGAATGGAGCTGCGCATCAAGCCTGACTGCCTCCGCATCAGCCCGCATGCTTCAAATGCGTCTGCAATCTTTAAACACTGGCAGGTGTGTTTTAACAGTTACCTGGCAACTGCAGCCGGCAAGCCCACCAAGGAGCAGAAACTCCACATCCTCCACTCATGCGTGGGCATGGCGGTATATTCAATGATTGAGGACGAAAGCGATTATGATGCGACCATGGAGATTCTCAAAGGACACTTTCTCCGGCCGGTCAACGAAGTATACGCACGGCACCTCCTGATGACTAGACAACAGTTCCTTGGTGAGTCCCTCGACGAGTTTTACCAGGCCCTCACAGCTCTAGGGAGAACGTGCGCATGTCTCCAAGTTTCGGCGACTGAGCACATGGAACTTTTAATTAGAGACGATTACGTTGCTGGCATGCGGTCCCCTTCTATCCGCCAATGATTGCTGGAGAAGAACACCCTCAGCCTCCGAGGCGGGGTATAAGAACCCAGAGTTCCCTGCGCTCGGCCTTTCTCTGTAGTCGACCACCAGGCTAACAACTAGCTGATTAAAGCTACAGTTTGGATCTTCATCGTGTCTCGAGTCCAATTGATGGTACATCACCCACACCAGGCCCGCCTCTGACCATTCACTACCCTCGGGGTCGCCTACCCCAATTTCTAACCGAGCCTCCTTTGGGGTGGAAAATAGGAAGTTCAGACAGCTATTTTTAATGGCTCTTGGCAACCAACACCCTGACTAGAATTCAGGTCAAAATCTGCAAAGCGTTGTGGATAGGTTAAATGAGTGTGGATACATTTGGCGAAAGAAGTGCAATATGGGAAAGTGTGAAGTTATCCACTTTGGTTGGAAGAATAAAAATGCAGAGAATAAATTGTGAGACTACAGAAAGATGCAGCACAGTGGGATCCGGGAGTCCTTTTGCATGAAAAGAAAACATTAAAATTTAGGTACAACACAAGTTAGGAAAGCAAATGGAACCTTTAATGTAAGGCGAAAGTAATATATAGGTAGGGAAGACTTGCTACAAACGTACACGTCATTGGTGAGACAACACTTGGAGTATAGCATGCAGTTTCAATCTCTTTCTTTAATGAGAGGAAGCAGTTCAAAGAAGGACCTCTAGATTTATTCCTGGGATGAAGGGTTTGTCTTATGAGGAAAGGTTGAGCAAGGTGGGTCTATTCTCATTGGAGTTTAGAAGAATGCGTGTTGATCTTTTTGAAACATACAAGATTTTGCGGGGCTTTACAAGATGAATACTGAGAGGATGTTTTCCCTTATGGGGTAATTCAGAACCAATCGGTTGAGGTGAGGTGGAATTTCTGCTCTCAGAAGGTCAAGAATCTTTGGAATTCTCTTGCCCAGAGAAGGAGGCTGACTCATTGAATATATTCAACGCATTTTTGAATTATAAGGGAATCAAGAGTTATAGGAAAGTGAGAGTAATCAGGTCAGCCATGATTTTATTGAATTGCGGAGCAGGCTTGAGAAGATTTGTGAATGTTTTTTTTTCTGAGCAGTTCCACACATGCCATTGTGGAATTCAAATTGTGGAGCTCATATGGCTCATTGGTTCAGCATAAAGAGTACACTGGGTGAGTAGGTCATAGATTAGCTATAAGGGGCCATAGTAGTGGTTGGCTCTGAGTTGGAATGGAACCATCATAGTGGTCATGGAAGGTTGGCATTGGGAAGACCTTTTGTCCCTACCTTGCAAAATGTTCCCAAATCCAGATTATGGTTCGTCTGAGGTCCATGAAGCACGTGTGTTGGAGAAGCTGGTCCGACTCAACAATGGAGCGGGCAGGTTGGGTGTTCGGGGTGCGGGTTCGCGACCCACATCCTTATCCTGCACCAGTGAAAACTGGGGAATGGCGGCAGGAATCCCAGAATCAGGTTTACCGTGCAATTTTTCAAAAACTCTAAAGTTGTTCTGACTCCATGAAAATCGGGGCCTGAGTCACAGGCAGTAATTCATGCACAGCACAAGCTATGAAGTCAGTCTTATTATTAAACAGGATGTTCTGCGTTATAGCTTTGGCCAAATTCAGAAGGATGGCTGTCAGGAGTTATTTGATTTAAGTCAATGTAGATGACTCATTGTTGTATGAATAGCATGTTTTGTATTATTACATTAAAGATGCACTATACTGTTTGAAGTAAGTGAATTGAATCATAATGGTTGCTTTTATCTTCATTTGCTGTTAAAATAAAGCAGAGTAACAATATCCACATAGCCCTATTATTATACCGGGTGTTCCCTTCATTTACTTTCAAAGATATTGGGAGGATATGCCTGCAAAAGACACGGAAAGCCTGCGACTGTATAGTTAGATATTGGATAGTATAGGTACATCCCAAAATAAAAGATGTTTTACCTGTGACACACTGCACCTAGTGCAAGAGCCTATGCTTAATGTTATTATGTTTGACTGATTTCAAAAATAGTTATTCAAAATAAGAAACCATGCGAACAGTAATTATTTTACAGCAGAATATGGAAAGGGGTCTGCAGATTAAAACAGGAAAGAAGGAAAGCACAGCGCAACCATTTTATAGTGAAATTAATAATAATAATAATAATAATAATAGCTTATTGTCACAAGTAGGCTTCAGTGAAGTTACTGTGAAAAGTCCCTAGTCACCACATTCCGGCGCCTGTTCGGGGATGCCGGTACGGGAATTGAACCCACGCTGCTGGCCTTGTTCTGCATTACAAGCCAGCTGTTTAGCCCACTGTGCTAATCCAGCCCCAGCAAATTTAATCGGACACCACAAAATGTCTTTGTGTGAGGAATATTACTGTATCGGGGCTTTCTGTCTGAATAGTACAAGTTGACCTTCTGATGAAATGAAGAGAGCAGCAAAGTCAAGATTAATCATAGTCAATTGTTTCACTTGCAATCGGATCTTTCCTCCTGACTTTGTGATGATTTTAAATACAGTCCATCTCCGGGTTTCCTCATGTTTTGGGCCACTTTGGAAGTTGCATGATTATTCCTTTGTTCCAGCCTTTAAATTTCCTGGTCTCAACAAATGGGAGTACTAATTCTGGGCCTCTGAATGCCGCTCTAAGTGAAGAGGTTTGGGATGGAAGCTTCTCCGATTTCTCCAGCCCCAGTAAGGCAGCAGTCAGCATCTACAGTGTCGCAATATCAGTGAATAATTGAGATTAGGAATTGGAGTGGGAAACATTTTCGGTACAAAACTGACAACTTAGGGCCACACACAAACAAAAAGTCCTGTAACTCTGAGCATGTTTGCTGAACTCTGCTTGAAGTTATTACTTTCTCTACTTTTTTCTGATTGAGAATTTGGCTGCCTCTTGCACAGACACAGGGCGGAGGCATGTGCAGATATCAGAGATGATGCACGATTAGTTGCACAGAGACGAGAGTTGAATACAACTGAGGCTTAATAAAAAACATACGGGGTTTTCTTTACGACACTACCTGCGATTCAACATGCAGGAACAAAAACTGGCGAAATGGCTGCTGTACAGGGAGCACACATATTTATACTCTGCCTACTGGGCGGAGCCAGCAGCCAGGGACTAACCCCGTACCTGTAGTTCACGGTCTTATACACAACAGTGGTGATTATCACATTCCCCCCTGTTAAAATTGAGTCATGCGGGGGTGGCGGAGAACTACATACAGAGCAATTTTAATATACAGAGGGAAAAAATTTTTTTGAAGTCCACTACAAGGCCCTTTAACAGTCCCAAACCAATTACAGGTTTAGCCGGTCCGGGGCCTTGATGTGACGTTGGGGGCGACACAGTGGTCTAATCCTCAGTGACTCCGGGAGCGTGCCGAAATCCTCTTCATCCTCGGGCATAGGCAGGGGAAGGACAGATGGTCCTGGGGGGGGGGGGGGGGGGGGAGGTGCTACATGTGCGAGGAGAGGGGAGGGTGGCGCCGGGCCGGAGGTATGTGTGTGGAACCTGCTGGTGCCAGGTCCCTGAGGGAGGCAGTATCCTGGCGGCCGTCGGGGTACGCCACGTAGACGTACTGGGGGTTAGCGTGGAGTAACTGCACCCTTTCAACCAACGGGTCCGCCTTGTGGAGTCGTACGTGCTATGGAGGAGTATGGGTCCTGGAGCTGTGAGCCAAGTCGGGAGCGACACCCCGGATGTGTACTTCCTGGGGAAGGCAAAGAGACGTTCCTGGGGTATGTCATTAGTCGCAGTGCATAGGAGCGACCAAATGGAGTGCAGTGCATCGGGGAGGACCTCCTGCCAGCGGGAGGCCGGGAGATTTCTGGACCGTAGGGCCAGCTGAACAGCCCTCCATACCGTCCCGTTCTCCCTCTCCACCTGCCCGTTTCCCCGGGGATTGTAGCTGGTCGTCTTGCTGGAGGCGATACTCCTGCTGAGCAGGAACTGACGCAGCTCATTGCTCATGAATGAGGATCCCCTATCACTGTGGATATAAGCGGGGAAACCAAAAAGAGCGAAGATCGTGTTGAGGGCTTTGATGACGGTGGCAGACGTCATGTCGGGGCACAGGATGGCGAAGGGGAATCTGGAGTACTCATCGACCACACTGAGGAAGTACGTGTTACGGTCGGTGGAGGGGAGAGGCCCTTTGAAATCCATGCTGAGGCGTTCAAAGAGGCGGGAGGCCTTCACCAGGCACGCGCGGTCCAGCTGGTAGAAGTGTGGTTTACACTCCGCACAGCCCTGGTAGTCTCTGTTGATTGCCCCAGACTTCCTCGACGGAGTAGGGCAGATTCCGGGCCTTTATGAAGTGGTACAACCGTGTGACTCCTGGGTGACAAAGGTTGTCGTGCAGGGTCCGAAGTCGGTCTACTTGTGCTCTGGCATATGTACCCCGGGAAAGGGCATCTGGGGGCTCGTTGAGCTTACCGGGGCGATAAAAAATCTCGTAGTTGTAGGTGGAGAGTTCAATCCTCCATCTCAAGATTTTATCGTTCTTGATCTTGCCCCGTTGTGTGTTGTTAAACATAAAGGCTACCGACTATTGGTCAGTGAGGAGAAGTGAATCTCCTGCCAGGTAATGCCTTCAATACCACACAGCTTCAACGATGGCTTGGGTTTCTTTTTCAACGGAGGTGTGCCGAATTTCGGAGGCATAAAGGGTGCGGGAAAAGAATGCCACGGGCCTGCCTGCCTGATTGAGCGTGGCTACTGGAGCAACGTCTGATGCATCGCTCTCCACTGGAAAGGGCAATGTCCCATCGACCACGTGCATCGCGGCCTTGGCAATGTCGGCTCTAGTACGGTTGAAGGCCTGTTGAGCCTCGGCCGTCAGGGGAAAAAGGATGGACTGGATGAGTGGGCGGGCCTTGTCCGCAAAGTTTGGGACCCACTGGGCCTAGTAAGAAAAGAACCCCAGGCCGCGCTTGAGGGCCTTGGGGTAGTGGGACAGTGGGGAGCTCCATGGGAGGCGCATGCAGTTGGGACCGGGCCCCAGAACTCCGTTCTGGACCACATAGCCGAGGATGGCTAAGCGGTTTGTGCTAAATACGCACTTCTCCTTGTTATAGGTGAGGTTTAGGAGAGAGGCGATGTGGAGAAATTTGGTAAGCTTGGTATCGGGGTCCTGCTGATCGTGGCCACAGATGGTGCCATTATCTAGGTACGGGAAAGTGGCCCGCAGCCCGTACCGGTCGACCATTCAGTCCCTCTCCCTTTGGAAGACTGAGGTTGGTGATGCCGAAGGGAATCCTGAGAAAGTGGTAGAGGCGGCCATCTGCCACGAATGGGCGGTCCGCCTTGCGGATTGGGAGCTGGTGGTAGGCTGATTTTAGGTTGAGAAGACCGGGTATTGTGCAATCTGATTGACCAGATCAGATATGCGTGGGAGGGGGTAGGCGAGAGCTGTGTGTACCTGTTGTTGGTCTGACTGTAGTCCACGACCATTCAGTGTTTCTCCCCAGTTTTCACCACTACCACTTGGGCTCTCCAGGGGCTGTCTCTGGCCTTGATGATACCTTCCCAAAGCAGCCGCTGGACCTCGGACCTGATGAAGGTCCTGTCCTGGGTACTGTACCGTTTGCTCCTAGTGGCGACGGGTTTGCAATCCGGGGTTAGGTTTGCGAATAGGGAAGGTGGGTCGACCTTTAGGGTTGCGAGGCCGCACATGGTAAGGGGTGGAAGGGGCCCGCTGAATTTCAATGTTAGAAACGGGCAGGTGGAGAGGGAGAACGGGACGGTATGGAGGGCTGTTCAGCTGGCCCTACGGTCCAGAAATCTCCCGGCCTCCCGCTGGCAGGAGGTCCTCCCCGATGCACTGCACTCCATTTGGTCGCTCCTATGCACTGCGACTAATGACATACCCCAGGAACGTCTCTTTGCCTTCCCCAGGAAGTAGCAGGGCAGCGCAGAGGTTGGGGAGGACGTAGAGGCAGAAGCCGCTGAATTCTACACCCTGGACCGTGAGCGTGGCTATACAGTACCCCGGGATCGCCACGGAGTGGGGCCCGGAGGCCAGGGAGATTGTCTGATTGGCGGGATGTACCGCGAGGGAGCAGCACCTTACTGTATCAGGATGGATGAAGCTTTCGGTGCTCCCAGAGTCCAGCAGACAAGAGGTCTTGTGCCCATTGAACTTCACGCTTGTTGTGGCGGTGGCTAGATTGTGCGGGCGAGACTGGTCAATCATGATGATCTTGGGGTGTACTAGATGGCGGCGCCCATGGGCTGCACGTGTCGGGGGTTGAAAAAGATGGCGGCGCCCATGGGCTGCATGTGGTCCGAGGAGGAGAAGGTGGTGGCGCCCACTGGCCGCACGTGGTCCAAGGAGGGGAAGATGGCGGCGCCCACTGACCGCACATGGTCCAAGGAGGGGAAGATGGCGGCAACCACTGGCCGCCCGTGGTCCAAGGAAGGGAAGATGGCGGCGCCCACTGTCCATACGCGAGGGGGGTCAGGGCGATAGCGCCGACTGCATGGGCCTAGCACACCGCAGCGAAGTGCCCCTTTTTGCCACAGGCCTTGCAAAGAGTGTAGGGTTGGCTGAGTGGAGTCCCTGGTGGGGCGGCCGACTGTGGAGTCCACGATGCGTAGGAGGGGTGGGCTGCGTGGCTGGGGGTGTAGGCCTGAAGATTGCGCGAGGCGACCAGCTTTTTGGCTTCTGCGAGCTCATGCGTGGCCCCCTCTAAAAGTCGCTGGCGTATGAGGTCTGACCCTATCCCCGTAACGAAAGCGTCCCGCATGAGGAGGTTCAAATGTTCCGCGGCCGTGACGGCCTGACAGTCACAGTCTCTGACCAGAGGAATTAAAGCACACCGGAAATTTTCTACAGACACCAGCCTACAAGTAGAGAGTACGTGTCTGGCGAAGAGCGTGTACGTTCGCTGGGCGTAATTCTCTTTCAGTAGCGTCATGGCTTCATCGTAGGTCGGCGCGTCCTGGATAAGAGGAAATACGTTGGAGCTCAGCCGCGAGTAGAGTATCTGGATCTTGTGAGCTTCCAAAATTGGGTCTGTAAGCTTCGAAACAAGCTACCCAATGTTGAAAGTCCTTTTTGGCGTTGCTTGATTGTGGATCCAGCTGCAGGCGATCCGGTTTGATGCGGAGGTCCATCTTCTGAAAATCTTAGAGTAATAAATTGATGCACGATCAATTGCACAGACGAGAGTTGAATACAACTGAGGCTTGGATTGGATTGGATTTGTTTATTGTCACGTGTACCGAGGTACAGTGAAAAGTATTTTTCTGCGAGCAGCTCAACAGATCATTAAGTACATGGGAATAAAAGGGAATAAAATAATATACATAATAGGGCAACACAAGACATACAGTGTAACTACATAAGCACTGGCATCGGATGAAGCATACAGGGTGTAGTGTTAATGAGGTCAGTCCATAAGAGGGTCATTTAGGAATCTGGTGACAGTGGGGAAGAAGCTGTTTTTGAGTCTGTTCATGCGTGTTCTCAGACTTCTGTATCTCCTGCCCGATGGAAGACGTTGGAAGAGCGGGTAAGCCAGGTGGGAGGGATCTTTGATTATGCTGCCCGCTTTCCCCCGGCAGCGGGAGGTGTAAATGGACTCAATGGATGGGAGGCAGGTTCGTGTGATGGACTGGGCGGTGTTCACGACTCTCTGAAGTTTCTTGTGGTCCTGGGCCGAGCAGTTGCCATACCAGGCTGTGATGCAGCCAGACAGGATGCTTTCTATGGTGCATCTGTAAAAGTTGGTAAGGGTTAATGTGGACATGCCGAATTTTCTTAGTTTCCTGAGGAAGTATAGGCGCTGTTGTGCTTTCTTGGTAGTAGACCAGGTGGGTGGACCAGGACAGATTTTTGGAGATGTGCACTCCTAGGAATTTGAAACTGCTAACCATCTCCACCTCGGCTCCGTTGATGCTGACATGGGTGTGTACAGTACTTTGCTTCCTGAAGTCAATGACCAGCTGTTTAGTTTTGCTGACATTGAGGGAGAGATTGTTGTCGTTCCACCACTCCGCTAGGTTCTCTATCTCCCTCCTGCATTCTGACTCGTCGTTATTCGAGATCCGGCCCACCATGGTCGTATCGTCAGCAAACTTGTAGGTGGAGTTGGAACCAAGTTTTGCCACGCAGTCGTGTGTGTACAGGGAGTAGAGTAGGGGGCTAAGTAAGCAGCCTTGCAGGGCCCCGGTATTGAGGACTATTGTGGAGGAGGAGTTGGTGTTCATTCTTACTGATTGTGGTCTGTTGGTCAGAAAATCGAGGATCCAGTTGCAGAGTGGAGAGCCAAGTCCTAGGTTTTGAAGCTTTGATATGAGCTTGGCTGGGATTATGGCGTTGAAGGCGGAGCTGTAGTCAATAAATAGGAGTCTGATGTAGGAGTCCTTGTTTTCGAGATGCTTTTCGGGATGAGTGTCGGCTTTATTACTCTAAGATGTGTGGCCTCCTACAGCAGCTGGCAAAATGGCTGCTGTACAGGGAGCACACATATTTATACTCCGCCCAGCCAGCCGGCAAGGACTACCCCCATACCTGTAGTACAGGGTATTACCATTCATCTCCTAATATACACAACAGTGGTGATTACCACAAGAGATTTTAGCATATCCCCTGTGTTGCTGTTTTTTGCGAAGGCCCATCGCATCCGGTGCTACTTAGACACCTACAAGCCAACAGTAGGCCTTCCCCCGGGATCAAGGACCCCGAGTGTCGGCTGAGAACTGCCTGCCAATCAGAGGTCAGCATCTCTTCTACACTCAGCTGTGCCAACAGAGAGTCGGTGGTTGCTGACAGTACTACAACCATCTGGGTGGGCCTTCCCAATGTGGACTTAAGCAGAGGTGAGGCGAAGGTGTCTGAGTCCCCAACTGCCACCCTTCTGCCCAATTAAATACCCTCCATCACCAAACTCACCACAGGGGAGGGCACCGGATTCTGCCCACAATTGAAAATTTTGCATTGAATCCTGCAGCTTAACATTTTCTTAAAATGAATTCCAAGTGTTGAGGCAAATAGTAATTGTTTCATGAATTGTGACAACTGGTTTATTTGTGTGAGAGAAGCACTGCACTCACTGCTCATTGTAGGTTAAAGAACAGAAAGTGAATCAAAATTGTACTGTAAAGAAAAAGGGATCCAAATATTTACATGTGGATGATTTGACACAGTGAGATTTCTTTCCCTATTTTCACCATATTTCAGGACTTCTGAGTTCTCTGCTAATGGGCTTTGTTACTATCAGTGGGCTAATATGGATCAGTATGAGTGCTGATTTTCTCCATTCTCGTATTGCAGGGTTTTGAAAGTTTTCCTCTCACGAACTGCACAACGAGTCCCTTACATGACCAGCTGGAGAGTGGTGAGGATGTTGGGAATCATTCTGCTGATAGTGTGCTGGTTCCTAATCTCGTGGACATCTGCTGTGTGCGAGAATTTGGACAGGAATGTTTCACTGATTGCCCAGGGACAAACCGCAGATGGCCTGAAGTTTAATATGTGTCTGTTGGACCGCTGGGACTACATGATGGCCATTGGTAGGTCTAAATTTGGCTATAAAGTACCCATAAAGCATGTTGTTGTACGATAACCATTTCATCTCTCATTTGCTCACATATAATGTTTGTGTGGGCATATGTGCAATATTTTAAGTAAGTTTGTCCTTGCGGTGGAAATTATCCCAGTAACAGGAAAACCAGTTTCATTACTTAATTTTTAAAATTACATGCAACGGCACAGAGTTCTTTCCAGTGATCTAAAGGTCATAAATTTCCATCATAAATATAATGGAGACACTTTGGTGGGAGTTGTGTGACATTTAATCACATTAGTTTTCATTGTATTTTAATGATATTTCTCTTAACCCACAAATTTCCACTATTAAACTGATGATTCCACCTGCAACCTGATGGCTGCTCCAAATGAACTGGAACATTTAATTGAATTTACCCCTGCAGCTGGACAACAAGGCTTATTTGGTTCCTGGCCTTGGTTCCACTGAATGGGCCCATTAACAGAATGCCTAACATCAGTGGCATACTTTCCCCAGCCCCGATGGTGGCTCGTGGATGAGGGGGCCAGGAAATTAGGAGCGAGGCATTTTGGGATGCCTTCCCACATCATATTCCTGCCATTGAGGATGTTTCCCAGTGGTGGGACAGGATGCCGGCGGCTGCTTGCAACCATGGGAACGGGCAGCCAATTTAAATACTTAAGCCCAGCTTCTCGTTCTGGGTCAGGTCTGCACAATTCATGGCTCCAACCTTCAAAGAAATGGCAGCCCCACGGTTCCAATTTTCATTCCAGAGCATGGGCTGCATTAGAAGTTGGGGCATGCTGCCCCTGGAATGAGTGAGGAGTTTACCCGTGCAGAGGTGGGATGGGTGGCCTCTGTGTTCCCACAATTTGTTGAATTCAATTTTTAAAAAACTGATTGAAAGAAAAAAGCAGCCCTTCAGCCCTCACTCACCCACCCATCCCCATGCCTGATTCATACCAACCTATGCCACCCACCCATCCCCATGCCTGATTCATACCAACCTATGCCACCCACCCATCCCCATGCCTGAT
Source organism: Scyliorhinus canicula (assembly GCF_902713615.1). NCBI lineage: Eukaryota > Metazoa > Chordata > Chondrichthyes > Carcharhiniformes > Scyliorhinidae > Scyliorhinus > Scyliorhinus canicula. The sequence continues at coordinate 178,099,620 of NC_052150.1, forward strand.
TCATACCAACCTATGCCACCCACCCATCCCCATGATCTCTCATACCCACTATGGCGACCCATGTCCCTCTATGCACCGTCCATGGCCCCTCATACTCCCTATGTCCCCAGGAGTCTTTACAATCACTATGCTGACTCAGTGCCAACTCATGCCCCCCCCCCCCACTCACCGCTCTTTTCCCTCATCCCCTCCATGCCAACTCACCTAATATTGACCATGGGAAAGGCTCAGGAGCCATGCTGATAAAAAATACATTTATGGCCATAATTTTCACTCTCCCACTGGTGGGCTTCGGAAGCTTGAGGAAGTGAAGTTGAAGAGGTGGGACTCCATCTGGGTTCCCACCTGCCCCGACCATGCAGTGGTTTTACGCTGTGGTGGGCAAAGTCTTGGACAGGAAGCCGGCATTTACCTAGTTCAGGCCCTTAAGTTGTCAGTTATGTGTTGCTACTCACCCAGCCATTTGGCTCATTTAAATATGTGTAGCCTGTGTGAGGTTGCTGTCTCCCGGCTCCCGGTAGTTACCGGCCTCACCGGGCAGGCCTGGTGTAAATTAGTACTGGTCTCCAAAAACGGAGACCAGACATGATGGATACACTGGGTGGTGGTGGGGGGGGGGGGGGGGGTCTCTGAGGCTATTGGGGTCCCCACGTGGTCAGGGACAGGGCAGGGCTGTTATCGGGTGCCATGGCCCCCCTCGGGCCCCTTACCAGGCAGTGCCCGGGTGCCAGGCTGGCACTGCCAAGGTAAGGGGACTGAGGGGGGCCATGCCCATGAAGGGGGCAGAGAAGGAGATGTATAAAGGGCGAGATGGTGAAGGGGAGGTATGAAGGGTGATGCCTTTGTGGATAGATGGGTGTGGAGTCAGGTCATCCTCATGCTTGGTTTGGGGAGAGGTTGGTGGGAGGCATCAAACCACCTTTTAGTGGTAGTGGGAGGTTGGCCCTCCGGGGTCAATGATTGGGGATGTTGCCTATGCCTGCGGGGGATCGTGATGTCCGTGGATGAGATATGTGGGGGACTCTAAACCTCACCGTGAGATCTGGGCACCCTTCAAAAATGGTGGTCCAATCTCTGAGGGCACGATTCTCCGGCCTCATTTCACTCTCGCTTGAGCGAAACAAAGCCAGTGAATAGCGGAAGAGGCGGAATCTGAGAAACGAGCCAGGTGCAAAACAGTTTGCAATGCAACCGGCCCGTTCCTGTAGGCGAAATCTGGATTTCACCGTAGGGTGGCGAGAAGCCAATTATTACCACTAAAGCCCTATTTCCATACAATTAATGTGAGCCACCCCATATCCAACGGCCTCCTGTGATTCATCGGCCTCCTCAGCAAGTGGTCACGTTGGCGCCGATTAGTACTCCTTTTGAAAAATGTGAATGTGGCGGAAGGGCTTCTGTGGTGAGCCGAGGAGGTGAGTAGCCATCTTTGCTCACAGGCAAAGAGCCCAGGTGTGCTGGAATTGGCACCCCAGTGACCGGCTGGGGTGGGCTGCAGGGGTGGGCTGCCTGGGAGGGGAGGCGCTGGGGGGGGGGGGGGGGGGGGGGGCAACTGGGGATAAACCGTGTGTAGCGCTGCCATGCCAACACCTGGATCATGTGTACATATTCTGTGGCAACCCTTCTCTCTGCCCACCTGCCCCACCAACCACCCATAATCCCATTGATTGTCGAGGACTCTAGCTGTATGGCTGAAGACTATTGCTGATAGGGAATTGGCTGTCATGGTTAACTTCACACAACCGAAGTGGCTTCCCATGGGTGGGTGGGCCATGCAGCATGTGCCGCTCATTGCCTAGCATCCCCTTCATGCCTTGATGCCTGGACACTGTGCCTGAACACTGCGGGAAGCAACACCAAGCATGCAGCAGCCAACATCTGAACACCCAGTGGATAGGACACAGCTCCGTGGACATGTCCACAGCCGGAGGAAGAGATGCCTGGAGAGTGGGCCAAGGGTTTGGAGGTCGGCCTGCATTGCAGAAGAAAATGACAGAGGTATCATACAGTTGTGCACAACGGTGTTCATTGTGTGTAACAATTTCCCACTCTCCCGATGGTGCCAATCTCCCACCCCCCCCAACCCGTTCCTCTCCCAATTCTTGATGCACTTGGCCCTTCTAGCTCTATCACTATGTCTTGGTGTTTCTCCAGGATGCACGCCCGAAGTGGAGGCAGCCAGCTCCTTCCCATGGCCTTCACTTCCCCTGGCGGGCATCCTCTGTGGGCTCTAGGGCCGGAGGGTCACAGCTCACTTGTCGGCGGCACATACACAGTCTTGCTGCCCTGTCCTGTGTGCTGGCTGCAAGATGCGGTCTCACCCAGGGGAGCTGGTGGCCACCGTCGCCACTCCATGGGATGGGTCTTGTTGGCACTCAGCGACTCCTCCTTCCATTGATGCCTATTGGGCCCTGGGGTTCACCTTGGAATGGAGGGGCAGCTGGTTCAAGCCTCGGCTGCCCCTGCACCATCTGGCACTACCAGCCCTGGTTCCCTGATATCTGCACCATCATGTCGACACCCTTGGTGATGCTCCTCAGTGACCGTTCCGCATTGCTGGCGACATCTCCTGCACCAGTAACCTCTGGAACTGCTCCAAATCTCTATGGACTGCTGGAGTGTCACTGAAATCTCCCTCTGAATGTCGCGGCTGCTCCCTAACATCTCCATCAGCTCTGGGATGACCTTTTCCACAGGCTCAGCAACCAGGCTGGGACCCAGCTGCATCCTGGAATCTGCAGACCTCCAACTGCTGTCTCGCTTGGGGGTTCCTGTCTCCACCTGATGTGCATCATCAGCAGTGTGATGCTCACCAGATTGTGCCCTAGAAGCCTGAGCACTAACATGTCCCATTGAGGTGCGTGTATCTGCACTGGTGGAGGGTGGGGATGACAGCTGTAACGCCTCAAGTGTGTCTTTCTCGGAGCTCTCCTCTGAGGTGTTCTCCCGGAAGGCTGGAGAAGGGCCACCCGGGATGGCCGGTGCCGTCGGCTGGAGGACCAGTGGGAGAATGGAAGGTCAGTGGAAGGGATGAGCCAGTCAGTAAGGAAATAACAACTCACATTTGTCAGACCTTTGGCTGGAACCTGGTGGTTCCTCACCTCTGCGGCTTCTGCCAGCCTCCACATTGGTGACCATTCTGTCCTAGGCCACACCAGTCACCTCCAAGGCCCGTTCCTCGAAGGTTGTGAGAATTCTTACATCCGGCACACCACCACCAGTTTGATTGCGGGAGAGCTCCTCCTGCGGAAACACAGAGGAGGCATCATTAGCCACAACGTGGTTCACAGTGGTGGGAGGGGGTGTGTGAAGGAAGGGTTGGGAGGGGGTTTGAAGGGAGAGGGGGGCTGTGCAGGATGGGTTGGGGGGTTGAAGGGAGAGGTGGGTGGAGGGAGGGTTGCGGTCGCAAGGTGAGTTGGGGGGTGGATGCTCGCGTGGGGGCGGGAAGGTCTCAGGGGGTGGGCGGGGAGCGTTTGTGTTTACTCACTCGTGCTGCCCGGTGTAGGTCGTTGACCTTTTCCCGACTCTGGAGGCCAGTCCTCCTGGTCATACCCCTGAGCTCACAGCCGCTGTCACCTTGCGCCAAGCAGCACTGGCTGCCCTGTGGCTGACCCTCCAGGATCCCGGGGGGAACAGGACATCCCTCTTGCCCATTGTGTCTAGGAGTCTCCACGGATCTACATTCCCGAATCTTGGGACCGTTCTCCTGGGCGCCATTGTTGCGAGCTGGCTGGGGTTGGCTGAGCACGTGCTGCTCGAACGTGTTAGCGTTTGGGGGGGTGTGGGGGTTGGCGAGCGCAGTGCCGGCGAAGCAGCTGCCGAGACTTCATTTGCAGCGAGCAGCCCGTGGGGCCTCGTTAAGTGGTCCAATTAACTCTGAATAACGTTGTTGGCCTCACTGGGTCGAGCACCGAGAAGCTCGCAGCAGTTCTCGCTTGCTAGCACACTTGGGAATCTTTCCGGAGAATCATGCCCTGAGGAGCCGGTTTTGCCGGCGAATTTAGTTCCTCACTGCAGAACAAATTTGGGATTTTCCAGTGAGAAACTCCCCAAGTGGGGCTGCATGTTGGAGCAGTGGTTAGCACTGCTGCCTAAGTCTCTGGGATCTGGGTTTGAGCCTAACCTCTAGGTATTGTCCGTGTGGAGTTTGCACATTCTCCCCGTGTTTGTGTGGGTTTCACCTCCACAACCCAAAGATCTGCAGGTTCGGTGGATTGGCACGCTGAATTGTTCCTTAATTGGAAAAAAATAATTGGCAACTCTAAAGTTAAAAAAGAGAAACTCCCCAAGCTTCCAAAAAATTACCAAGCGTGGCCTGAATCGCACCCAAACATTTATTGGGAATCACACTGCGAAATCTGCTCAAAAAGACACTTAGGGCGCGATACAATTGCCATGCTGCACCGGAAAAGTAGCTCGGCATGGCACAGCGTGACCGATAAAAGACGGGAGACCCCGATCCTGGGATCTACCCGGTTCACAATGCCTCACGAGATCCAACAACTTTTGACAAATCTGAATATTAGAGCGAGGCAGCGAGTCTCAATTTAATGTCCAGATTCCTGAGGTACCTGAGGCTTTGAGATTCATTCCCTTAGACTCTGAGACCTCGGGCAAGCGCCGTTCAGCACTGGACCCCATAAACTAGTACCAAACAAAATGGCACTCGTGGGGGTCTCACAGGTGTTTGGAGACCCCAGACTGCCCTGGCACTGCTGGTGCCACCTGGAAACCCTTGCAGTGCTGGCCTGGCACCCTGGCAGTGCCACCTTGGTGCCAGCCTGACACTGCAGCTGGCATGGGCACAGCCAGGGTTGCAGATTGGGACTGCCAAGGTGTCAAGCTGGCATTTTGTGCATGTGCGATCTAGCCAGGGTAGTCCTGCGTGGGTGTTTGGTGGGGGTGGGGGGGGGGGGGGGGGGGGGGGGGGGGTTTAGTGCGTTGAGGCTGGTGGGGTGCCGAGGGTGTTGCTTCGGGGGACTCGGAGATTGAGACGCCATTTAAAAATGTTGAGTCACCCTCACAGTCCTTGACCTGTCTCAGCAGCACAGGCCTCTCCAGATCGGCCTACTGAGACACCAGAGCGGACAGCTCTCGTGCAGCATTGAGAGCCCAGAGCATGACAGCTGAAGGACCTTGGAAACTGGAAAAACCATGTAAACTGACAAATTACTGTGTATGATCAGGGAAACCCAATGGAAATATGATGCCTTAGTTCGAGGATTTTTAGAGCTGCGCCTGCAAATTTTGACTCAAACATTAAGCTTAAATACTGACTTTTAACAAGGTAGAAATCACTGGAACTCATTCATGCATGTTAATTCTAACAGTGAAAAAGGGGTTCACTTCAGGTTAATGCTGGCCTGTGGTGCCCAATTTGTGTAATGTTATAATCATCCACAATAAAAAGTTGCTTGAAGTTCGTAAGACAAAACTCAATAAATACATCAAGAGTAAACTATCCATAACTGTAATTATAGTAGATGTAAGAACATTAAAAATAAATAATTCTACTGTTAAGGTATATTAAAGATTATTAATTGGAAATTAATTTGCCTTTGCCTGATTTCCCCCAGCCTATGTCTCTGTCCCAGAGTATGACTTATGGCCTTCACTGACCAGCTGTCCACCCGACGTGAGGCCCAGCCTATCATTAAGGCCGACCTCCTCGTAGGGAACCAATCAGTGATGCTGTGCAATAAAACTCCACAACGTGTGGTGGAATCCCAGATTGAAGGTTCTGACCGACCTCCTTTCCGTGGGTCAGGGAAGTAAAATCTCCCCCATCTTGTTCCACCTTGGGCACTTTAAGGAGCACATCAAAGTGTTGGAGAGGGTGTACAAGAAATTCACTAGCTTTCTGTCAGGGATGAGGGACTTCATTTACATGGAAAGTCTGGAGAAGCTGAGGTTGTTGTCCTCTGAGCAGAGGAGGTTGATGGAAGTTTTGATAGAGGTGTTACACACTCATCACCTTTGATGTCCCCCTCGGGTCAGATCTGGCCCCCTTGGCAACATCATCCGGAGGTGCAGAAATTATTTTCACATGTACACTGAAGGCACTCAGCTCTCCCCCACCACCATCTCTTCCAATTCCTCCAATTATCAGACAGCTAATCAGACATCATGCACTAGATGAGCCAAAATTTCCTCTCATTATTTATTGGGAAGACTGAAACCATTGTTTTCATTTTTCACTCCAAAATTCCATTCCCTAGCTGCCAGCTCCTTCTCGCTCCCTGGCAACAGTTTGAAAATAAGCCAGTCTGTTCACAACCTTGGTGTCACATTTGATCCTGAAGTGAGGATCTCACCATATATTCATAACATCTGTAAGACAGCCTAATTCCACCTCCATAACATCACCTGACTTCACCCCTATCTCAGCCTATCTGCTGCTGAAACCCTCATTTGTGTGTTACCTCTCGCCTCAACTATTCCAATGGATGATCTCCCACATTCTCCCTCCATAAATTTGAGGTCCTCCAAAAAGCTGTTTGTGTTGTAACCCGCAGCACGTCCCATTCCCTTATCATCCTTGTACTCACTGTCCTGCACTGAAGCTATGTCTTGGTATAAAAATTCTCAGTCTTGTTTTCAAATTCCTTGCTGGTCTCACCACTCCCTATCGCTGTAATCCAATCCAGCCCACAATACTCTGAGGCACCAGCACTCAGGCCTCTTGTGCCTCCCCAATTTTTACATCTTTACCATTGGTGGCTGTGTTTTCAATTTCCTAGGCCCTGAGCTCTGGAATTCCCTCTGTCACCTCTCCTCCTCTCTATATTGCTTTCCTCCTTGAAGACTGTTATGTTTTAAGGGGTTTTGCTTTTACTTCACAGTAAAGACAAAGGATAACCTGGTTGCCATGCCGTGGGTGTTTATGTCGAGTGTGTCGAGCATGTTTAGTCCGGTGTTTCCCAGCGCTCACAGCACCGAGAATGAACCCACTATCTAAAAGGACTATGATTCATTTTGGGGCCTTAGCAGAGAATGCCCCACCAAGGCCACACAGATCTATTTTTAAATGGAGACCCGATCTCGAGACCCCAATGCGACCGCTGACACCACCCACTGCTCCAACTTACCTATAAGGGGGGTCATCGAGCCCCCTATACCCCACCTAATAAGTGCAAGACACCCCCAGGCCCGATACCAAGCGCAGGCAAAATGGCATCTTGGCTGTGCAATACTGGTGCACTGGCAGTGTCCCTGTCAGCCTCTAAGCACCACCTTGGATCCTGGGATCCAGCAGACCTCCTACTTCTGACTCCCTTCGATGTTCCTGTCTTCACCTGATGTGCATCAGCATCTGTGCTGTGCCCCAGAAGCCTGTTCACTACTGTTGTCTACTGAGGTGTGTGTTTCTGCACTGGCAAAGGATGGGGATGATAGACGTGACGCTTCAATGGTGGCATCCTCTGAGCACTCCTCTAAGGTGTTCTCTTGGGTGGCTGGGGGGAAGGGGAGGAGGTGCGACCCGGATGGCCCAGCCCCATCAGATGGAGATATTGTGAGAGAATGGGCATGTGGTCTGTGAAAGGGAAGGATCATTTGTCTGACGTGAACAACTCACTTGAGACAGGTCATCTGGGTGGAGGGGCAATGGACCCTCACCTCTGCAGTTCAAGCCAACCTCGCTGTTGGTGACCTCTCTATCCTCGGTTGACCCCATGATCTCCGGGGCCGTTCCTCATAGGGGGTGAGGACTCCGATGTCCAGAACCCCGCTGCCCGTCTGGGTCCTTTCCTGCCTAAAGTGTGCTAACGTCTCCTGCAGTAACAAAGAGAGGGCACTGTGAGTTGCATGCTTGATGCATCAGCGGGGGTCTGTAGCAGGTGGCATGTGTGGGCACTGCTCTTGGGCATGGAGGGATTGTGCTGGTGGGTACCAGGATGTTCTGGGGCAAGGGTACGGTAATATGCTGGGATGTGCGAGCTGCCAACCACCGATTTGTTTGGGGAGAAGAGGTCAGGGGGAAATGTTTGGCCAATGCCAGTGTTAACTTATGTGTATGGTCCAGTGAGGTCATTGGTCTTCCTACACTGGACGCAAGTCCTCCTCTTCACACTCGTCACACTGCCGAACTAATGGCCGCTGCCACTGCCTCACAGATGGCATTAAAGGCCCTGTGGCTGTGTCCTCCAACCCATGCGGGGACACAAGGTGTCCCATCTCGACTCCATGGTCCAGCTGCCTGGCCAACTCATCCACGAAGTGTGGTGCAAGTTTAAGTGCTGGAATGATTGTGTGCTGACTGGAGTGTGTTCAGAGGGAGCGTTTATGAGCATCGGTCCAGGCAAATCAGCTGGTGGGTCAGCCACTTCCGCCATGAACCTCGTGCCATTAAATGCGGCTTGGCCATCGGGAAGCACCTGAGAAGTCGCGACCTATACGGCACTGAGAATTTCTCCCGTTAAATCGCACCCATTATCTTCCACTTCTCAGTACAAGCCATTGTCCAAATTACATTGTACATAGGAACAGGAGGAGGCCATTCAACAAGATGAGCCTGTTACAGCTCTCAATGAGGTCATGTCTACACTGCGACCTAACTCCATATGTGTGTTGAACTGTTTCCTAATTTCACTCTTTAGTTTCTAGCTGAGGCTCCCAAGCCCTGTACTCCCCAACCACCAAAAATCTTTTCCTTCTCTGACAATGTGGGCAACTTCATTCCCAAGAATGTTGAATTGGGCTAACTTCTGTGCAATGCTAGCCAGTTCTGACTTTGTGATGGAGGGAAGGTCATTCATTGTTCAAGCAACTAAAAATAATTTGACATTGACACTCTCCTGAGGAACCCCTGAACTAAAAACCTCGGACTGTAGGTTTATGGCATCACCCCGCATTTTCCTCCATCAAACAAAGTTGCTTGCCATTTCCAATAAAGAAAATGGATGAATGTTTTTGCAGGTGCCATTTTTGATAATTTATAATATGTTCCACAGTATCATTCTCTATTATGATCAGATTGCTTACTATCCAATTTACTGTGAGAAAAACCACAAATCTTCTGCTTTGCACTTTACATCTATCAAAGAGTACATCAAAACATGTCCTTGTTTAATTATTCTGCTTTCATTTGTCAAAGTCTTTCGACATAATCATATTCAGACTCCAGAGTGACTTAAACAGTGCTGGAGTTGTCATTTTTTAGGAATGGCCATTACGTGACATAACCAAGGCTCCCTGAACCCTTGGCAGCTGAGCACAAGTGTGTATTTGAACGTTACCTGCATGATCTGATCAACAGCTGCCATTATACACAAGGATATTTCAGAGTTAACTGTTTTGCTCTCCGCCCTTGCCAAATAAACATTTCAATCATCTCATCGCTGTATGAAACAACTATTGATGTGCTGATGTGTGGGTGACTTGTTTTAAGCCGAACTAGTGATCTGTTGGAGCTGTTCTGCTTCAAGCTGCCTTATTGTCATGTAACAAACACATGACAATTTTCCCTCATCCATCGATGCTCCAGATCAAATACAACATTGGAGAAGGGGTAGAAGGAGAATCCTCAGGGGAAATGAAAATCGCTTATTGTCACGAGTAGGCTTCAATGAAGTTACTGTGAAAAGCCCCTAGTCACCACATTCCGGCGCCTGTTTGGGGAGGCTGTTACGGGAATCGAACCATGCTGCTGGCCTGCTTGGTCTGCTTTCAAAGCCAGCAATTAAGCCCTGTCAAGCAAATAACCACTTTGGATTTGCAATTCTAATTTTCAGATCAATAGATCATAAATCTGGTTTCCTCACAAACAAAAGTAATGTTGGCGGGGGAGAGGGGGGTGCGGTGGTGGGACCTTACATATACCAGTTTTATACCTGCAAATTGCTGAGGAGAGAACATAGAACATAGAACAGTACAGCACAGAACAGGCCCTTCGGCCCTCAATGTTGTGCCGAGCCATGATCACCCCACTCAAACCCACGTATCCACCCTATACCCGTAACCCAACAACCCCCCTCCCTTAACCTTACTTTTATTAGGACACTACGGGCAATTTAGCATGGCCAATCCACCTAGAGGTGACGGCAATAGTTCCAGTTTAATTGGTGTCAATCTGAATCAATTGAAATTCATCCACAAATCCCAGAAGCACAGAATTGTCACAATTGTCTGCAGCAGCTCTCTGAATGAGCAATTCCCCTCATGCCATTTGCCCACCCCTCCCCCCAACTCTGCACTTCATTTTCAAATAATAACCCACTTCCCTCTTGAATGTCTCGGTTGAACCTGCCTCCACCACATTCTCAGACATTATTGGCGGGATTTTCTCAGCCCGGGGCCGGGCCGGAGAATCGCCGCGACCAGCGGGAATTGCGCCACGCTGCTCCGACGCCAGGACACGATTCTCCAGAGAATCTGCGCCACTGGCGCGGCATGGTCAGCGTGGCGCTGGTCGGGGGCCGCTCTACGGGGCCCCCCCACCGTGATTCCCGGCCCGGGATGGGCTGAGCGGCCGTAACAAAATTCCAGAGTCCTGCCGGCGCTGTTCTAACCTGGTCTTACCCGCCGAGACCTCGACGTGGAAGGGTTCGGGAACGGCCTGTGGGGCGGTGGGTGGGGGCCTCCTATGTGGCCTGGCCCGCAATCCGGGCCCACCGATTGGCAGGCCGGCCTCTAGGGCTGCGGGCCTCCTTTCTTCCACGCCGGCCCCTGTAGCACGACTCCATGTTGCATCGGGGCCGGTGCGGAGAAGGGAGCCACTGCGCATGCGCTCATTGATGCCGGTGCCAGCGGACACCGTGGTGCCCAGTTTATACCAGGATCAGCAGCTGGAGTGGCGCGGTCACTCCAGTGCCGTGCTGGCCCCCTGTAGGGACCAGAATTTCTGACCCTGAGGCCATGTTGACGCCATCGGGAAACGCGATGGCGTTTACAGTGGCGTCAGCACTTAGCCTCAGGATCAGAGAATCCCGCCCTATGTTCCAGAACTTAACCACTCGCTGCGTGAAAAAAAATGTCTCCTCTTTTTTCCATTGCTTCTTTTGTCAATTACCTTGAACCTCTTGATGTCCATCCTCCCAGTTTCTCCCTATGTACTCTGTCCAGACCCCTCATGATTTTGAAATCCTTTATCAAATCTCCACCAACTTTCTCCCCTTTAAGGAGAACAGTCACAACTTCTTCATTTCATCCCTGTAACTGAAGTTCCTCATCCCTGGAACCATTCTCATGAATGTTTTCTGTACTTGCTCTAATGCCTGCACATTCTTTCTAAATTGTGGCACCCAGAACTGAATGCAAAACATGTGTTGAGGCCTAACCAGTGTTTTATACACTGATTATAGCTGTTCTTAGAATCCATATGATCCCTACAGTGCAGAAGGAGGCCATTCAGCCCATCGAGTTTGCACTGACCCTCCGAAAAAGCATTCTACCTAGGCCCCTTCTCGCTTCCCTTCTTAACCCTGCTCATTGATTATAGCCAATCCACCTAACCCACACATCTTTGGACTGCAGGAAGAAACTCTCGCAGACACAGGAGAATGTGAATACTCCACACAGACAGTCACCCAAGGCTTGAATCTATGATGCCCTGGCTCAGTGAGGCAGCAGTGCTAACCACTATGTGCACGGTGCTCTGTGCCCCTATTAATAAAGCCTAGGATATTGCATGTGTTGTGACTGAAGGCACGGACTCCACACGTAGCCAGATAAACAGGATACAACAAGGTTTATTCTACTCCTCCACAATACAATAACTCTCTACTCCCCTCAGGGTCTTCTCTCAGGTCGGGGTTTATATCCTGTGGGGGTTCCTCCAATTGGAAGGAAGCTCCAGACCCTAATCACCTGGGGAATTCATTTTAAAGGTGTAAAAGGGAAATCATAACATCTTTACTGATGCTTTTCTAACTGTGTTCTCAATCTGTTCTTCCGCCTTCAATAACTTAGTAAGAAGTCTTACAACACCAGGTTAAAGTCCAACAGGTTTGTTTCAAACACTAGCTTTCGGAGCACTGCTCCTTCCTCAGGTGAATGAAGAGGTATGTTCCAGAAACATATATATAGACAAATTCAGAGATGCAAGATAATGCAAGGCAATCGGCAGGCAGGAATGTTCCCTTCCAGTCGGGGAACACTTCAGCAGTCAAGGGCATTCAGCCTCTGATCTCCGGGTAAGCGTTCTCCAAGGCGGCCATCAGGACGCGCGACAACGCAGAATCGCCGAGCAGAAACTGATAGCCAAGTTCCGCACACATGAGTGCGGCCTCAACCGGGACCTGGGATTCATGTCGCATTACATTCATCCCCCACCATCTGGCTTGGGCTTGCGAAATCCTACCAACTGTCCTGGCTTGACACAATACACACCTCTTTAACCTGGGGTTACCCCTATCTCTGGATCTGTAAAGACTTAATTACCTGCAAATGCTCGCATTTTAAGCACTGTCTTGCATCTTTGAATTTGTCGATATATATATGTTTCTGGAACATACCTCTTCATTCACCTGAGGAAGTCGCAGTGCTTCTCCTGCTCCTTCCTCAGGTGAATGAAGAGGTATGTTCATTCAAAGCCCCGCCGCTCCGACGCCGGCTGCTGAATTCTCCGGTGCTAGTTTTCAGGCGGGGACGGGGATCACGCCCTGCCAGTTAGGGGCCATTGGCAGCGGCCCACCTGGCAATTCTCCGGGCCCCGATGGGTCGAGCGGCCACTCGTTTTCTCCCAGTCCCGCCAGCATGAAATGGACATGGTCAGTTACAGCGGGACCTGGCTTGTCGGCCGTCTAGCGGGGTCCTCGGGAGGACGTGGGGTATCTGGCCCCGGGGTGGTCCCACGGTGGCCTGGCCCGCGATCGGGGCCTACCGATCTGCGGACAGGCCTATGCCTGGGGGGTACTCTTTCCCTCCGCGCCGGCCTCTGTCGGGCTCCGCCATGGCCGGCGCGGAGAAGAATCCCTCTGCGCATGTGCAGAAACATGCCGGGTTTGCGCATACGCGGGACCACGGCGGCCCTTCGGCGCTGGTTGGTGCGACACCAACCACTCTGGCGCCGGCCTCACCGCCGGAAGTGCGGAGGATTCCGCAACTTCCGGGTGGCCCGACACTGAAGTGGTTCACGCGCTCTTGGAGCCGGCGTCGGGCCATCCCGCCAAGTGCGGGAGAATCCCACCCGAGATCAGTATGTTAGTGATAGAGGATCTTAGATTGGAAGTTCAAGATGTAGAATCAGTTTGGGTGACCTCAGTTTGGGTGACCTAAGAAACAGCAAGGGGCAGCAAATATTGGTAGGAGTTGCTTCTCTGCCACCAAGCAGTGGTGGTAATGTAGGGCACAGTATGGAACAGGAAATCAAAGGAAATGAAAGTTGCCATAGTCGCCTAGGACCATTGGGGGCCTCTCTCAAGGCTGCTTGAGAGAGAGCTGACTGGTGGTGATTTAACCTGGGGGTCAACACACCTCAAGCTCGGGGCAAGTTTGAGAATGTGGGACCTTCATGGATAACCCCAACTAGTACAGGAATTGAACCCACATTTTTTTATTTTTTTTTTATAAATTTAGAGTACCCAATTATTTTTTCCAATTAAGGGGCAATTTAGCGTGGCCAATCCACCTACTCTGCACATTTTTGGATTGTGGGGGCGAAACCCACGCAGACACGGGGAGAATGTGCAAACTCCACACGGACAGTGACCCAGAGCCGGGATCAAACCTGGGACCTCAGCGCCGTGAGGCGGTGGTGCTAACCACTAGGCCACCGTGCTGCCCGGAATTGAACCCACATTGTTGCCAACTCTCCACATCAAAACTAGCCGTCCAGCCAACAGAGCTAACTCATCCCCAGCAAATTAAAGGTGTATGTAACAAAGTAACACAGGAATAAAAGGGGACTTTAATCTACATATAGACTGGGTAAACACACCTAGCACCAATGCTGAGGATGCTGAATTCCTGTAATGCATAGCAATGGTTTTCTACAACTGACTTTTGAAGAACCAACTAGAGAATGGGTTATTTTAGATCAGGTATTGTGCAATGAGAAGGGTTTAATTGATAATTGTGTTGAGGGAAGAGTGACTACAATATGATGGAATTTTTCATGATATTTGATCCAAAATCTGAAATTAGGGTCTTTCATCTGAACAAAGGAAACTGTGCAGGAATGAGGGTCAGGTTGGTTAAGCTGGATGATGAGCTACATTAAAATGTAGGCAGACAACGGCTAGCATTGGAAGAATTAATGCATGGTTAGCAAAACACTTACATTCCTTTAAGGGACAAAAGGACAGCAGGAAATGTGATCCAACCAGGGCTAACAAGAGACGTTTCTATTTGATGAAAGGGAGAGACATGTAAAGTAGGCACAAACAGCAGTAAGGCTGAGAATTGGGGACATTTTAAAATTCAGCAAAAAGAAACCAAAAAATTGATAAAGAAAGAGAAAATAGAATTTTTTTAAAATGTGTTCATGGCACATGGGCATCGCAATCTGGGCCAGCATTTATTGCCCATCCCTAATTGCCCTTGAGGGGGCAGTCAAGAGTCAACTACATTGCTGTGGATTTGGCGTTGCATGTAGGCCAGACCAGGTAAGGATGACAGATTTCCTTCCCTAAAGGACATCAGTGATCCAAATGGGTTTTTATGACAATCGACAATGGTTTCATGGCCATTATTAGACCTTTAGGTGAAAAAAGCATATGGGACACTCGCCTTTATCAATTGGGACGTAGATTACAAAAGCAGGGAGGTCACGGTGGAGCTGTATAGAACTCTGGTGAGGCCACAGCTGGAGTACTGTGTGCAATTCTGGTCACCACATTATAGGAAGGATGTAATTGCACTGGAGGGGGTGCAGAGGAAGATTCACCAGAATGTTGCCTGAGATGGAACATTTAAGTTATAAAGAGTGGTTGGATAGGTCTGAGTTGTTTTCTCTGGAGCAGAGAAAGCTGTGTGGTGACCTGATTGAGGTGTACAAGATTATGAGGGGTATGGACAGGATGGATAGGGAACAGCTGTTCCCCTTAGTTGAAGGGTCAGTTACGAGGGGACACAATTTCACATTGAGAGGTGTGGGGTTCAAGGGGGATTTGAGGAAAAACATTTTTACCCAAAGGGCGGTGATGGTCTGGAATGCACTACCAGGGAGGGTGGTAGAGGCGGGATGCCTCACATCCTTTAAAAAGAACCAGGATGAGCACTTGGCATGACATAACTTTCAAGGCTATGGGGCAAATACTGACAAGTGGGATTGAGTGGGCAGGTCAGGGGCTTTCATGTGTCAGTGCAGACTTGATGGACCAAATGGCCTCTTCTACCATTGGGGCTTTTCACAGTAACTGCATGGCAGTGTTAATGGAAGCCTACCTGTGACAGTAATAAATATTATTATTATAACATTCAAGTGCTGGCAAATGGGATTATAATAATCTTTATTAGTGTCAAAAGTAGGCATACATTAACACTGCAATGAAGTTACTGTGAAAAACCCATAGTCGCCACACTCCTGCGCTTGTTGCGGTACACAGAGGGAGAATTCAGAATGTCCAAATCGCCAAACAGCAGGGGGGGATCCTCCAATGCCCCACTGGGTCGGAGAATCACCGGGGGCGCGGCGTGAATCCCGCACCGACGCTCCGACACTGGCTGCTGAATTCTCCAGCGCCGGTTTTCGGGTGGGGGGCAGGGATCGTGCCGCGCCAGTCGGGGCCGTTGGCAGTGGCCCCCCGGAATTTCTCCGGGCCCCGATGGGCCGAGCGGCCAACCGTTTTTGGCCAGTCCCGCTGGCGTGGATTAGACATGTTCCATACTGGCGGGACCTGGCTTGAAGGGCGGCTAGCAGAGCCCTCGCGGGGGCGTGGGGGGGATCCGGCCCCGGGGAGGGGGGGGGGGGGGGATTCAGCAACTTCCTGGTGGCCTGGTTCACGCCGCTCTTTGCCGCCGTTCGGGCTGCCCCGCCGATTCCGGGAGAATCCTGGCTCATTTCTTTTGCGCTTTCTGAGAGGAAATCAGGGTACCCAGAGGAAACCCAGGGGAGAACATGCAGACAGTGACCCAAGCCGGGAATCGAGTTCGGCTCCCTGGCGGTGTGAAGTGCGAACCACTGTGCTACCATGCCGTCCAATGGGTGGGCAAATCAGGGCCTTTCATGCGTCGGAGCAGACTCAATGGGCTGAAGAGCATTTTCTGCAATGTAGTAATCTGTGATTCTGTAATTTTAATTCCAGATTTTTATTGAACTCACATTTCACCATCTGCATTAGCGGAATTTGAACCTGGGTCCCCAGAGCATTACTGGTTTACAAGTCCTGTGATAATACCACTATGCCACCGACTCCCCTAGGTAAACTAGCAAGAAACATAAAAAAGGACTGTAAAAGCTTTTATATGTATGTTGAAGGTAATATGTTAGTAAAGACAAATGTGGGCCTATTGCAGGCAGAGAATGGAGAATTTATAATAGGTAATAAGGAAATGGCAGGAAACCTAAACAAATGCTTTGTTTCATGGAGGAAGATACAAAAATCCTCCCTGAAATATTGGACTAGTGAGATTGAGGACCAGAAATAAATTTGAATTAGTAAAATAAAGGTGCTGAAGAAATTAATGAGACTGAAAGTTTATAACCAGAGAAGTTTCTATTCAATCAAAGGAAGAGACAGTGTTAAAAGATTGTTGAAAGAGGGTGCTGTGGAGATAATAATAATAATAATGGTCTTTATTGTCACAAGTAGGCTTACATTAACACTGGAATGAAGTTACTGTGAAAATCCCCTAGTCACCACATTCCGGCGCCTGTTCCGGTACACAGAGGGAGAATTCAGAATGTTCAAATTACCTACAGCCGTCTTTGTGGGAGGAAACCAGAGCACCCAGAGGAAACCCACGCAGACACAGGGAGAACATGCAGACTCCACACAGACAGTGACCCAAACTGGGAATCGAACATGGGACTCTAGAAATGTGAAGCAACAGTGCTACCCACTGTTCTACCTTGCCGCCCAATAGTGGATGCATTGGTGATTATCGTTCAAAGTCAATAGATTCCAGAATGGTGCCTGCAGGTTGGAAGATAGCAAATGGTAACTCCACTATTTAAGAAAGGGGGAAGAGAGAAATAGGAAACTACAGACTGTTAGCCCAGCATCAGTGGTGGAGAAATGCTAAAATGGATTGAAAATATCTGAGAACTTGGCATTTAGAAAACAATGGTAGGACTGAATAAAGTCCACATGGATTTATGAAAGGGAAATCTTGTTTGACTAATCTGTTGGAGATTTTTGAAGAGGTTCCTAGCAGGATAGATAAAGGGAGAACCAGTAGATGTGGTGCATTTGGATTTTTAGAAGGCTTTTGATCATGTCCCAGACAAAACATCAGTAAGCAAACTTAGAACACATGGAATTGGGGATAATATACTGTCATGGATTGAGGATTTTGTAATGGACAGAAAACAGCAAGGATAAATGGATCGTTATCAGGTTGGCTGGCTGTGACTGATGTGATATGGCAAGGATCAATACTTGGTCCCCAGCAAATCAAAATCAATATCAATCTTTTGGATGTGGGGACTAAATGTATTATTTCTAAGTTTTCTGATGACACAAAACTTGGTGGGATTGTGAGTGGTGAGGAGGGTGCAAAGAGGCCACAAGGGGATTTATATAGGCGAAGCAAGTTAGCAAGAACAGGACAGATAAAAGATAATGTGGAAAAATGTGAAGTTATTCACTTTGATAGAAAAAACAGGAATGTACAGTATTTCCTAAATGGTGAAAGATTGGTAAGTGTCAATGCCTAAAGGGACTTGGGTGTTCTTGTTTATAAGTCAATGAAAGCTAACATATAGTTGCAGCAAGCAATTCGGAAGTCAAATAGTGTGTTGGCCTTTATTGCAAGGGAATTTGAGTTAAGGAAGTCTTGCTGTAGTTGTGAACAGCTTGGTGAGACTACATCTGGAGAATTGTGTGTAATTTTGGGCTTCTTAAGGAAGGATACACTGGCCATATAGAGAGTGCAATGCAGATTAGGCCGCAATTTTCCAGCCACATCCTTTGGAAAAGGGATGGGACTCAACCAGTAGATCCCTCGAGAGGCTTCTTAAAGGATTCCCAACAATCGTTACACCCTGCAAGATCTAATGTGATCTCGCGAGACATCACTCATTGTGGGTGGGATCCAGACTTGCAGAGTTAAATGAGCTTAAAAGCTCACTTACCTCTGCCAATGCCAGATCGAACCAGGGCCTGGGATCTACCAACCTCGCCAAGAAGACCCCAGCCGGGCACAGTTTGGCACTGGTCTCCACAAATGGGGACCAGGCGAAACAACACTTTGAAGGGTCTCCAAGGCGATCGGAGACCCCCGGGTAGTTGGTATCTGGGCAGGGTGGCATCCTGGTACTGCTGATGCCACCCAAGTACCTTGGCACTGCCAGCCTGGCACCTGGGGAAAGCCACCTGGGTGCCAGCCTGGTGCTGCCAGGGTGCTCCTGTGGCACTGCCAGATCGGCAGGGGCACTTCCAGGCTGACAGTGCTAAGTTGCCCATGTGGCATTTCGCCTGCACCAGGGATTGGGCCCAGGGGTGTCTTGCCTGTATCAGATGGGACGTGAGGAGGCTCGGGGACTCCCCAACAGGTGAGTTAGGCCGTTGGGGAGGTCCTGGAGTTGCGTCAGGGTGCCGTAAGATTGGGGCACCATTTAAAAATAGCGCCCCGATCTCTTCGCTCCCAGTGCAGAAAATATAACAGAGTGCAACCTCAGTGGGGCATTCCCAGTTGAGGCCCCCCAAAAAAACAGTGACATTTGATGGTGGGGTCCTTCCCGGCGCTTGACCCCTCTAATCCCACCCAGAATGGATGCTTTTTGTTGGTTAGATTGCACTCTTAGACTAATCTGTGGATTGGCAGGATAAGGAGAAACGAAGGAAACTTTAGAAGAATGAGACGTGACCACATTGAAGCATACAACATTCTTATAGGATTCGACAGGGGAGATGCAGGAAGTATATTTGCTCTAGTTGGGGTACCTAGAACCAGACACCATTCTAGGACAAGAGGTAGGCAATTTAGGACCGGGATGAGGAGGAATTTCTCCATTCTCAGGGTGGTGAATCTTTGGAATTCTCTTCAACAAAGGGCTGCTGATGCTCAAACATTAAGTATGTTCAAAGCAGATACATGTTAAGATACCAAGGGATATGGGGATTGTGTGGAAATGATGTTGAGATAGAAGATTAACCAAGATCTAGATAAATAGCGGAACAGGCTCGAGGGGCCAACTACCCTATTCCGAATGTTGCTGAAATCACTTAGCTCAACACAGAAGAGACATCGAAGCTGCAATCTGTATTGTTTGTATGATTCTATAACTTGCCATCTTAACACGTTAAGACACCAGGAGAGCCGAGCATATCCTCTGAAGCTCTTTATATTTATTTAGTGTCCCTGTGGTTCTCACTCCTGACCAATTGGGGATCAATTGCACGCATGTGACTTGTGATCCAAGATAAAGTTTTTATTTTTAGCCAAACAGCAGGCAACATTACAACTTAACCATTTCCATAAGCTATGCTACATTCTTCAATCTACCTTGGATTTTACACAAGAGCAAAATCAAATAAAGAAAAAAGTTCAAAAAGTCACAGAATGCAAGGGCTATGTTAAAGTAATGGTGAATGATGCGACCCAGCCTAAGTGGTTCACTCTGCAGTGTTTTATCTTGAGATGTTGCTCGGCTTCAGCTAAAAAGTATCGGAGTTAGGACTGATTCATGTTATATAACAGCAGTCTCTTTAAGCTATCACTAACATGGAGAGGAATAGACTTTTTGGAGCCTACATGAAATGTTAGGACCTTCATTAAACTCCCACGCAGCATCCAGCCAGAATGGTTACCCAACTGAAATAATTAGCAGCAGGTGGCAGCTGCGAGAGGTCCATAGTAATGTGTCAGGCAGTCAGAAGTAGAAGACTCTAGGCTACATCCGGGTAGGTGCGGGATGGGGTGAATGGGTTAGGGGAGAGGGGATATTGGGGTCTGAAAGGTGGGGCCTGGGTGGCAAGTTGCAAAAATGTACCTGAGCCTAGTTGAAAGTAAGGACTGGATTTTCATCAAGGAGACAGCTATCAGGAGTCAGGACTTTTCCTCACCTCGTGATCTCATCTTCGTCCTGGAGGAGTGCGCCCACCTATTTTCACGTCAGCAAGTTGGGCATAGGCTGGAGTCAGGCCTGCTGCCTCTGGAGGCAGGCCCAAGGAGACAACAGAATTGGCCATCAGTTAGAAGGTCCACCTCGGTTTACATCAGCCTAGTTGTAGTCATGGTTGTTCAGCCATCCAATCCCTCACCCCTCATCTCCCTGACCCACCTGTCCCTGCCACCTCCATATCCCTCATATCTCTATGCACCCTAATATCTCCCATGTCCCCTCATATATCTCCAGTGCTCACCGATATCCCCATCTCACCCAATACATACTGGGTACACAAATAATGAGGCACATAAAATTCTCATGAGAGAATAAAAAATAACAGTAATTAAATATTCCTATTTTTAAACAAATGCTCCTCTTAACTTCTCATAAAATTGCCCAACAAACACAGGCAATGAAAGTCCCATTGAGGATGCCTTCAATCCAATTTGCACATCTTAATTTTGTCCAAATAAACACACAGGCAGTAAAAAATCTCTTCAAAAGTGATCAGCTTATTACAAGGTAATAAAAATGTCAATCACATGAAACTAGCATTCCCCATTTACAACTGGGTAAACAAAGCCCTGCTGGGCTGATTTCATTCACCACTGTTTGGGTTAAGGATTCATAATTGGGTAATTTGATCAGCCTGCTTTTGTTGATACAGTGAAGTGGATTGAAGGTTTTCTCAAAGGAACTTTTCACTGCGTGTGTTTGATTAGTTTTACGAAAAAGTCAGAGGGGCAATGTTTTTCCAATGAAATATTGAGTTACTAAGTTTTATTTTTGGTTTCGTATTCAGGACTAGGGATCCCCGATGTTTTACCCCTGTTCTGAGGTGCCGTGAACGATGCCTCTGAATAAAACAGATCTGACTGCTTAAAAGTTTTGGGCCTCACTCCCACAATAGAGCTTGCTGACAAGGGTGGGATTGCTGCATGTGGGCTCGCTACCTGTATCCCTATCCTGTACAGCCAAAAGAATTGTGAATGGGGGATAGAACCCCAGAATTTGGTGCTGCCCACCATTTTTAAAGTGCTTGTACTTCCATTCCAACACAGATGGAAGCATACAAATCTGAGAGAATGGGCAGAATCGTCCCCTCCTGCCAGTAGTGGTGGTGGTGGACAATACAGTAGGAGCGGGGATAACTGGTTTCCCGATGGCGGGAATGCGTGGTCCTCAATGTCATGGTAAGATGATGGCGGGCTTCTATTCCCACCGAAGGCCAAAGGGAAGACTTTTTGCACATCATTGGTAAGATTCGAATGACCATCCGACTGTTATTGGAACCCCCCCCATTCTATAATCCGCCTGCCAACAGAGGTTCATGCCGGACTGAAACATGATTGGGCCATGATCGGACTGGCTGGAGCAGGTTCAAGGTGCGCCGTGATCCAATTGAGGGACGATGGGGAGGTGTGGAGCATGGGGAAGGAAGGAGAGGGTAAACATAAGTGGAGGCCTTGCAGGGGTCCTGGTTATGTCAGTGGCGGAAGGGACCAGGGAGCAAAGCAAAGGCCATGGGGACAGCAAGGGACAATGTGTGTTGGGGAGGGGTGGAACAAAGGTTCAGAGGGAGGAGTTGGCCGTATCCATCGCTGAGTCCTGGGGACAAACCAAGGATAGTGCTGGTGGGAGGGCATGGTTACGGTTAAAGGAGACAGTGGGATGTTGTAGGGTGGGAGGATGAGGGCCCATTGGTGGCAGGTGAAGTTCTGATTCGGGTTGTTGGAAGGGACTTGGAAGTGGATATGGATCCTAGGGATGGACAAGACAAGGGGAAGGTGATTGGCTGTAGGGTAGGGTGGGGGATTCAAGAGTGGCTGAAGGGAGGGTAAAGGTTATACAGGTGACGGGTGGGACATCAGTGATTATGGGGGCATGGGCAGGGGGAGGATATGGGTCACAGGTAAAGGGTGGAAGCCGTTGCAGTATGTTTGAAGGAAAATTAGAAACTGTCCACTCACAAAATGCTGGATGGGATGGGGACTCATCGGGTAGGCAGAGCTGCAGGTCAGCACAAATGGGCAATTGAATGTGAATCCTTGACATACAATCCTAACAAGGGAAAGGTGTTTCTGTGGACTGGTCAATGGAGGGCAAGGAACCAGTGTGTGTCGGAGACTTTTTAGCAGATGGCTCACAAGGGCCCCGGCAAAGATCAATGCCTCCAATGCACAGCCATGATTCAGGACAAATAGACCCAGTCTGAGTCGACTCTTGATTTGGTGGCTGTGCGGGATGCCTACTAGCATTAAAATGTACCGAGCATTGAAAACCCAGCCAACGTCAATAAGAGCAGCTATGCATATACTTACAGGTGTGCAGCAACAATGAACGATGGTGGTGCACCATTGCCATCTGAATGAACTCAGAATTTCTTTGATGTCCTTAACCTATCTAAGTGCTTCCACAGCAGGGGCGGAGGAAGCCTGCTGACCACTTTGCCCTCTTGTCTCCGATGAATTGGGTGGATGTCCTCTGGAGGCTCGAGGCCTGTTGTCAGTGTCTCTCTTTGTGTCTCCTGCTCTAGGCAGGTGCACCCTCAGCAATCCCAGAGGCTGCAGTTGATGGGTGTGGTGAATGTGTAACCACTATAATTCACACTGTACATTACTGTGTCCCTGTGGGCTCCATCTGTGAGCCATTGCGCGGCTCTGCCCATAGGGGGAGATGAGGAGCATGTACAGGGCTCCGCCCTCGGCTTCACCTCCTTCAGGAAGTATAAGTGCTGCGGTCCTGCGAGTCTGCCTTCAGTTCAGCAAAGTCGCAGGCAGGCTCAGTTGTAAGCCGATTAAAGCCACAGTTTACTCCAACTCGTGTCTCTGGTTGAATTGATGGTCACATCAATTTAATCGGCTTAACGAACTACTTTGGAATCAGCCCTCAAACCTGGCCGACTGGAACTTGATCCACAGGCCGCAGAAGCAAAGAACATTTTTCTGCGTCAGCTGCGTCGACAACCTCCTCTGTTACAGATGAACAGAAACTCAGTCTCCTCCACGCACGGGTGAGCCATCGTATTTCTACACAACTTAATGAAGCTGACTCTTATACTGAGGCCTTCGCGATGCTCGACCGCCTGTACGTGCGGCCCATAAACGAAGTCTACGCGCGACACATCTTCACGACTCGTCGCCAGCGCCCTGGGGAGTCGCTAGAAGGCTATCTGCGCGACCTTAAAGCCCTAGCACGCGACTGTAACTTCCAGGCCGTGACAGCCTCTCAGCACATGGAACTCGCCGTCCGAAATGTATACGTTGCGGCGGTCTGGTCAAATTATGTGCGGCAGCGTCTTCTTGAGAAAGGGGCCCAAGACCTGGAGGACACGGTAAAACTGGCGACCTCATTAGAGGTCACTTTCCAAAGCCTAACTGTGTTCCCGGCCGATCACGCGACCCCATCATGGACCCCCGACCAAAGACTGCCCTAGGTCTGCGCCGCGCGGCCACCCACCCACCACGGAGGACTATCGTGCCATTTTTGAGGCCAGCCCCAACACCTCCGACAGCAATGCCTGGCCCGCAACGCGACCCCCAGCAGCTGTGGGCGAAAAGGGCACTTCGCTAAGGTCTACCTGGCAAATCCAAAAACTCGAACCCCAACTCGAACACTCGCTCCTCCGACTCTCAGGCTCGCAGACCCCATAACGTGACAGCGTGTCTGCTGACTCCGCCTCCGCACATCATGTGCGACTCACGGGTGCCGCCATCTTGGCCATCCTCCCCCACGCGGCCGGCTATGTGCGATCCATGGGGGCCGCCATTTGGAAGCCATCTTCCTCACCGCCCGCCACGTGTGATCCATGGGAGCGGCTATCTTGGACGTCATCCTCCTCGCCGCCCGCCATGTACAATCAACAGGGGCCGCCATAGAACATAGAACAGTACAGCACAGAACAGGCCCTTCGGCCCTCAATGTTGTGCCGAGCCATGATCACCCTACTCAAACCCACGTATCCACCCTATACCCGTAACCCAACAATCCCCCCCCTTAACCTTTTATTAGGACACTACGGGCAATTTAGCATGGCCAATCCACCTAACCCGCACATCTTTGGACTGTGGGAGGAAACCGGAGCACCCGGAGGAAACCCACGCACACAGGGGGAGGACGTGCAGACTCCACACAGACAGTGACCCAGCTGGGAATCGAACCTGGGACCCTGGAGCTGTGAAGCATTTATGCTAACCACCATGCTACCCTGCTGCCCCATCTTGGCCATCACCCGCTACCCAACTCGAACAGTCATCGCGGGGCCACTCCTTCACTGTTGACCACACCGCCATCTGCCCTCAACTCAACGCCGTCACCTTGGACCAGTCGCGGCCCAAGCACCTCAAAAGCTCCATGATGGCCGTTCGGATCAACGGCCACGAGACACCGTGCCTCTTCGACTTGGGGAGCACCGAGAGCTTCGTTCACCCGGACCTGGTAAGGCGCTGTTCGCTCCCGGTATTCCCAACGCGGCAAACAATCTCTCTTGCCTCGGGGTCGCACTCAGTCCAAATACAAGGGCGCACCTCAGCGACTCTAACGATACAAGGTGCCAGTTACACAAATTTCAAATTGTTCATGCTCCCAGACCTCTGCGCCCCACTCCTCCTAGGACTGGATTTCCAGTGTAACCTCAGGAGCCTCACACTCAGCTTCAGCGGGCCCCTGCCCCCACTCACTATATGCAGCCTAGGAACCCTGAAAGTCGGCCCCCCTCACTCTTCACTAACCTCACCGCCAACTGAAAGCCAGTGGCCACTCGTAGCAGGAGGTATAGTCTGCAGGACAGGGTGTTCAAAGATCTGAAGTCCGGCGCCTATTGCGTGAAGGAGTCATAGAGGTCAGTAATAGCCCCTGGAGAGCTCAGGTAGTGGTCGTCAAATCCGGGGAAAAGCTCCGGATGGTGGTTGATTACAGCCAGACCATTAACCGATTCACGCACCTTGCTGGGTACCCCCTCACCCGGATTGTAATAATGGTAAACCAGATCGCACAGTACCGCGTGTTCTCCACGGTGGTTCTGAAGTCTGCATACCATCAGCTCCCAATCCGCCCGGAGGACCGCCACTACACGGCGTTTGAGGCAGACGGCCGCCTCTTCCATTTCCTCCGGGTCCCCTTTGGTGTCACAAAAGGGGTTTCGGTGTTCCAAAGAGCAATGAACTGTATGGTGGGCCAGTACGGGCTGCGGGCCACTTTCCCGTACTTGGATAATGTCACCATCCGTGGCCATGATCAGCAGGACCATGACGCCAATCTCCACCGATTTCTCCAGATCGCCCAAAAGCTCAACCTCACCTATAATAAGGAGAAATGCGTTTTCCGCACCACCAGGCTAGCCATCCTCGGCTATGTCATGGAAAACGGAGTCCTAGGACCCGACCCTGACCGCATGCGCATAACCCCCTCTTACAACTCCCTCTCCCCCACTGTCCCAAGGCCCTCAAGAGGTGCCTCGGATTTTTTTCGTCCTATGCCCAGTGGGTCCCCCAGTATGTGGACAAAGCCCGCCCACTATTTAAGGCCACACTCTTCCCACTGTCAGCCAAGGCTCGCCAGGCCTTCGTCTGCATAAAGGCGGACATCGCTAAGGCTGCCATGAGTGCAATAGACGAGTCTGTCCCATTCCAGGTGGAAAGCGACGCCTCAGAGGTTGCTCTCGCTGCCACTCTGAACCAGGCAGGCAGGCCAGTAGTGTTCTTTTCCCGAACCCCCTCTTCTTCCGAACTTCGACACTCCTCAGTCGAAAAAGAAGCCCAAGCCATTGTGGAATCCTTGCGGCACTGGAGGCACTACCTCGCAGGTAGGAGGTTTACCCTCATCACCGACCAAAGGTCAGTTGCCTTCATGTTTGACAATTCGCAGCGGGGCAAGATCAAAAATGACAAGATCTTGAGGTGGAGGATTGAACTCTCCACCTACAATTACGATATCGTATATCGTCGTGGGAAGCTCAATGAGCCCCCAGATGCCCTGCCCCGCGGCACATGCGCCAGCGCGCAAGACGACCGTCTTCAGGCGATCCACAATGACCTCTGCCATCCGGGGGTCACCCGGCACGCCCATTACATCAAGGCCCGCAACCTGCCCTTCTCCGCTGAGGAGGTTAAAGCCGTCACCAGGAATTGCTCGATCTGCGTGGAGTGTAAACTGCACTCCTATCGACCAGTCAAGGCACACCTGATAAAGGCATCCCGGCCCTTTGAACACCTGAGCATCGATTTCAAAGGGCCCCTCCCTTCAACTAATCACAACATTTATTTCCTCAACGTTTTAGATGAATTCTCCCGTTTCTCGTTTGCCATCCCATGCCCTGATATGACCTCCCATACAGCTATCAAAGCCCTGCACAGTGTCTTCACCCTGTTCGGTTTCCCTAACTATGTCAACAGTGTCAGGGGTTCGTCCTTCATGAGCAACGAGCTGCGTCAGTACCTGCTCGGCAAGGACATCGCCTCGAGCAAGTCTACCAGCTATAACCCCAGGGGGAACGGGCAGGTGGAGAGGGAGAATGCAACGGTCTGGAAGACCGCCCTACTGACCCTACAGTCCAGGAATCTCCCGACATTCCCACTGGCAGGAGGTCCTCCCCGATATGCCCCATGCTATTATGTCCCTCCTTTGTACGGCCACGAATCAGACTCCTCATGATCGCCTATTTGCCTTCCTTAGGGGAACTACTACGGGGGTCTCGCATCCGCTCTGGTTGAGGACACCGGGCCCTGTCTTCCTCCGAAAAATTGTTCGGACACATGAGACCGACCCCCTTGTAGAGAGGGTCCAACTCCTGCACTCGAACCCCCACTACGCGTTCGCTAAACACCCCGATGGCTGACAGGACACCGTTTCCCTCCGCCACCTGGCACCCGCAGGCTCTACTACCACTACCGCCGATGTACCTTCCACACTACACCCCACCTGACTTCCCATGCCCTGCGCCCCTGCGCCTATTTGCTTCCCGCGCTCCCTTCTGCCCTACACACCGGTTCGCAGGAACGAAGCTCAGGAAGAACCATCCCCAGAGTCCAACCCCGGACCTGCACCGAACATCCTTCCACAGCCATCCGAGACGGCTGCAACACCGGTGCTTCGTCGGCCGCTACGCACGATTGAGGCGCCGGACCGACTGAACTTGTAGACCCGTCACCCCCGTCGGACTTGATTTTTTTAACAGGGGGTGAATGTGGTGAATGTGTAACCACTATAATTCACACTCTACATTACTGTGTCCCTGTGGGCTCCATCTATGAGCCGTTGCGCTGCTCTGCCCACAGGGGGAGATGAGGAGCATGTACAGGGCTCTGCTCTCGGCTCCACCCCCTTCAGGAAGCATAAGTGCTGCGGTCCTGTGAGTCCGCCTTCAGTTCAGCATAGTCGCAGGCAGGCTCAGTTGTAAGCCGATTAAACCCACAGTTTACTCCAACTCGTGTCTCTGGTTGAATTGATGGTCGCATCAATGGGTTCACTGACATAGGGTGGGATTTTCCGGCCCTTTCTGCTGGCGAGATCTTCCGATCCTGCCATAGGTGACCCTCCCCGTGGCAGGTTCCCCAGTGGCGGGACGAGCGAGGCACGCAAAACACTGGATGTCAGCGGGAATGGAGGATCCCACCGATGACCAATGATGAGCTGCCCCCATTGCCAGAAAACATGTTGCAGAGGAGGAGGTGGGCTGGAAAATCCAGCACACATATTCCTGAGTGGGGTCCTAGGGGTGTCTCTCACATGGCCACTGCAAAAGCTCAACCATGGTTACAGTGGTGGAGTGCAGGCCTGTGCACATCTCCGGCGAAAAACTGGTCATTATGCTGTACCAGGTTCTCCATGACATCTGTCATCTGCCCCACTGAGACCTTGACACGCTTCTATGTCATTGCTGCTACATCAGAGAGCAGACAGACAGACCCCTCCCCATCACGTTCCACTCTGTTGATGGCTCCAACCTTCTGATGTTCCCTGCCTCTCACTGCATTTCCAGCATCTTGTCTAGGACCACTCCCAGAGTCTCACCATCTGACTCAGGATTAACAGAAACCTCTTTCCACCAGTCCGCTGAGTGATGGTGACCTTGGCTGTCTCTGACTCCTTCTGCTGTGGACACATGTCTGTGCAGTGAGAGTAAGCCCGAACCTTAACTGGATCGATGACCTTCCGAGGTGAGTGCTTCAAGCCTGGGGGGGATATAGGTGAATGCTGTGACGGCTCTACGGGTGAGAATTCATCATTGTCCTCAGTCCTCTGTTGGCTGGGGCTAGCTCTGCGCTCAGGATCGGAGTCTAACCACACCCTCTTCCTGCCGGTACCTTTAATGCAAGGAGAAGAGAATAAGTAATTGTATGAGCATTGAACAGAGTCTCACCCTCCGGTTTCTTTGTTTTGCTAGTCCCCAAAGGTATTTCAGCATCACCCCCTAGAGCTATGTGCACCAGCTGCTAGAAGGACAAGGACAAGGTAGCAGCAGATTCTGCAGTTGCCCTCTATGTCAAACCCCGCCCCACAAAATGTGAGCCTTCAGCGACCCGCAATCGCCTCCCTGCAAAGTGGGGCTGAGACAGCATCCCAGCACCTTGCAAAGTGCTTTTATGCATGGACAGCACAGATGATAGCCTTGCCATAGAGGCCCATGTCCCTGTTCCCATTCAGTGAGGTGAGAATGGGGAGTAGAGGGTTCACTTACCCCAGCAGTGTGAATAAGGCCTTCCCCTGCACTGTGCGAAATTTGCACACACCACCCTGACAACTGCCTCCCATGCAGGGGTATTGAGATGGGTGGGCCTCCTCCCGCCCCTTGGGTAATGGGCATCCTTCTTTCCCTCCATTTTGTTCAAAGGTGTGCCCAGGGAGGCAACACATATCCTTGGGGCCGGTGCTGCATGAATCTTGCCTGTTACGTCCGTTTCCAAACTCCCAACAGGTGATGAATGAATGTGGTGCAAATTACGATTTTTTAATTCATTAATTCAAGGCGTGGGCTTCTCTGGCATGGCCAGTATTTATTACCATTCCCTTATTGCCCGGGAGAAGTTGGAGGTGAGTTTCAGTCCTTCTTGACCCGCTGCAGTCCCTTTAGTGTATGTACGTGCACAGTGCTGTTGAGGAGGGAGTTCCAGGATGATGTTGGGAGTGCTACTTCCTGGTTGTCCTGCCGTGCAGTTCATCAAGAAACCCCTGGCTGCGGAATTAATCAGCCCAGCAGCATGAGATTCACCAGTTTTTCCCACTGGACTTTGTTGCGGGTGCCCCTCTGAATTCCCACCCCCACCTAAGAACTTAGACCCAGAAATGACGATTCTGTCGTCTGTCTTTTGCTCAATTTCAATATTTTAACACAACCATTGTGCAAACCCCCCCCCCACCCCCCGCTCCCCCCCGCCCTCACCGCCCCACCACCTGGCCAATATCAATGCCAATGGTGTTAGAGTGTGATGTGCAGGAAGGGAAGAAACAGGGGGGTAATTTTGTGCCTGCAATAGTCACAAGTGCAAATGGCGATCTGGGCCTAAAATCTCATGAGAGTCGGGGTTCTCGCCAGCGAGAGCTCATTTCCCGATTTTCCGCATCACTCATCAGGGGTGGGGGCCACATTTAATAAATGTCAATATTACTAATGTGCCTCCACAATACATGATTCCCCCTCCTCACTGTATATTTAAACCTCTCGACAGCCTCACAACAACGGCATTCAGCCAAGGGGAACCAACATGCCAGGGGTGAGCCCTCTGGGAAGACCCATTGGGGGTGTTCCTATTATGTCTGGTGAGAGAGGAGAAAGGGTCAATGCCTTTGAAGCTGGAGAACTTGCCAATGAATGGGTACCTTATGCGACTGGGGGTGTCATGGGAAATCCCCCATTACCTTGTGTGTTGGGGGGGTGACCCCCAATGCCTTGGGTAGTTAGGGAGTAGGCAGGAGCCCCTGTTACCTTGCAGGGTTGGTGGAAGGGAAAGCTCCCGATAGCTTTATTGAGTTTGTCCCCCATGTCTGTGTTGGGTGGGGGTTCAACTTCAGCACTATGTTATTCTCTAAGTTTGAATAAAGATTGTAGACTTCCAGTTAACACAAATATTTTATTCAATGGGTTTGTTCTGTTTCCAGAGCTTAACTAGATATAATACAGTCAAGAGGTATGACTAGCGAAGCTAAGGTAAACTGCCAGTGCTGAGCTGTCTCTGTCTGCTGCTACTCACTAGCCCTGTGCTTCTGAAAGAGGCGGATCCTCCCTTGGGCTGGATGCTTCCCTCTAGTGATGCTGTGGCTGTTACATCTGTCTGTAGTCCCTGGTGTATGTGCAAATGTATGTACAGATGTACAGATCACTACAAGCGCTGATCGGGTTCTCCTTTAAATAATGCTGTGGAGCTGGCCTTCCGGCTCTAACAGGCCCTGTCCCGCCAGAGTGATGGTGTAAACCACGCCCCCAGATTTTTTTTCAGAGTGGCTGAAGGCCTGAGCCGGATTCTCCACTGAGTGTCTGACCCGCTATCCTCCCTTTAACTTTTTTACATGACTGAAAACCCCATAACCGAGTTATACTTCACTACTTGCTCTCTGCAGAATTGATGTTTTTACAGGCGCCAAGCCAACATCATTAACAGCTTTGAGCTGGATCTTGTCTCCCCATTTTGCTGAGTCATAATGTCGAGTGACCACCAAGAGGCACTTTTCTCGGTTTCTGGAGATGTTCCAAACCAACTGCTCGCAGTGAAGCCAACTCCCAACAATCCCTGCAGCCAGCCACACCAGGGCCAATCTTATGGAGTCTTTGGATTGCTATGTGATGTGTCTCTTCGATCAGATGGTATTCTGCCTGGCACTCCACAGAAAGGCAGTGCACTTGTCTCTACCAACTACACTAGCTGCAGCCTTTTGTCTTTCTGATAGACCTCTCTCTCTCTTTCTGACCATTGAAACTGAAACAGAATATCTGTCCACAGCTCACCCTGCTGCTCTTGTCTTTTTTTCACTTTCCACCTTACTCGCAGTGAGACTCACCCTTGGGCCACTTGTCCCCATGGGAACTAAGCCATCCCGGCTTGTTGTCGAACAGAATTTATATCAAATCACATGATTCTCTTCATGCCTCCATTTTAACTTGAAGTAAAAAGACAATCCCAAAACAAAACCATTGTCTAAAACTTTACTTTCAAAACACGAAGGGCGGAATTCTCCGGTCCCCCTGGGATGGCTTTTCCCACAGCAGCTCAATTGCCAGTGGGATTTTACAGTCTCGCCAAAGTCGATGGTTATTTACTCACCCACACTGCCATTGAGGAAGATTTCACTATCGGGAAGGGCTGGAGAATTCCGCCCTATGAGCTGGAATGTTTCCATCCAGTGCCAGTAATCCCAGAAACCAATAGGTATGGCTCTCTGAGATGAACAACAGCTACACCGTTTTACCGCACTCACTGGGACAAATTTGTAAAACTTGGCTCTGCCAATCTGTGCCTGGATCTTACCAGCTCTCTATGGATGGGTTGGGAGGCAGGAGGGCTGTAAAATTATGAGGAAAGGCAAGGGACAAAACTTGGCCAAATGCCATGGCAGCATGGTGGCACAGTGGTTAGCACTGGTGCCTCACACCGCCAGGGTCCCAGGTTCAATTTCAGCCTTGGGTGACTGTCTGTGTGGAGTTTGCATGTTCTCCCCGTGTCTGCGTGGGTTTCCTCCTATCGTCCAAAGGTGTGGAGGTTAGGTGGGGCTAAGGGGTTACTGGGATAGTGCAGGGAGTTGGCCGAGGTGGGGTGCTCTTTCAGAGTGACGGAGCAGACTCGATGGGCCAAATGGCCTCCTTCTGCACTGTAGGAATTACATGGCTCTAGAGCTGATGGACAGGGTGTCAATGGGAAGAGGGTGGTGAATCTTTACAATTCTCTGCGACAGAGAGTTGTGGAGGCTCAGACACTTTGTATGTTCAAGAGTGAGATTGATAGATTTCTACATATTAAAAAGATCGAGGGGTTCGGAGATAGTGCAGGAAAATGGTGTTGAAATAGATGATCAGCCAAGATTCTCAATGGTGTGTGGGCTTGAAGGGCTGAATGGCCTATTCTTGCTCCTATTTCTTATGTCCATATGCAAGATGTGCGCTCTTTATGGGACAAACAGAAATTCTACCTGTCTGGATTTCAAGAGAATCTTTTGGAGATTTTGTTAATGTGTGAAAACATTCCAACATATACCAGCTTGATGTCTGGCCAACAATAAACAAGCACCTATTTAACTCAATTTAAATGGAAGGAAAATCCAAAAGGTTTCTTTATGACTGTGATCCTATATGGATATTCTTTCATGTTCTCTGTGCTCAGGCAATCACTTGGGTGAAGACCCAGCACAGTACCCCCCCCCCCCCCCCTCCCACCCATTTAATGCTTCTTAAATACTTTTTACAAATAGATCTCAAATTCTTATAGTTCCCTATGTTAGTTGATGTGGCTGCCTCATGCAATATGCAACCTCTGCCCAGCGAGCATCTGGGCCTTGGTCTCCCTGTGCCTGCCTCCTCTTGACTGGTTGACAGGTGGTGGACAAGCAGTCGGACTGATTCTCTATTCATCACCGGCCAGTAATTGCCCTCACAGGCATTACTCTGTATACTCCCCAACAATGCTCCGCGCAACTATCTTTCACCTCGCTTCATGGTTTTCCTGACAGCTCGTGGAGTGATAGTGCGATTAGTTAACAATGTCAGCGTCTCACACACCCAAAAGCTAGACTGCTCTCCGGCAGCACGCAGCACTCTCCAGTCAACTGCCTAAAACACATCAAAACGCTCGCTCAACAGTGGTCGGGTGACAGACAGCCCAAGGCAGGCAATCTCACAACAATTAGGTTTGAGCAAAGCCACTTTATCATCTTTGCCACCGCACCACATGGTGTTATTGCTGTTTTCGGATAATACCAAGAAAATCAGCTTTAAATATACCCGTGTCTCAA
This sequence comes from Scyliorhinus canicula, assembly GCF_902713615.1. Taxonomy (NCBI): domain Eukaryota; kingdom Metazoa; phylum Chordata; class Chondrichthyes; order Carcharhiniformes; family Scyliorhinidae; genus Scyliorhinus; species Scyliorhinus canicula. The sequence goes on from NC_052150.1 coordinate 178,132,708, forward strand.
CCTAGTCTGGGCTTTTATAATAATGTTGTCTGCTATGAGGCTTCCGCTCAAATTTTGAAGACCCTTTTTGTAAATAACCTTTTTTTTCACTTCAGGTTGATGCTTCTTCACTCTGCAAACATTTTTTAGGACAGTTCTAAATGCAAAGCATATTTTGTAAAAAAAAATACACTCATTAAATCTCCTCAGTAAAGGATGTTGGGTGTTTTTTTTAATTTTAATCGTACAAATGCTTTTCTCAATTTTGGCTGATAGAATTGAAACAATCAAATTTCTGCTGTTGCACTGAATACAATCAGTTCACTGAGAGGCAGAATGTTCAGAAGTACAAGTGACTGGAAGGTAGCCTCTAGCTTAATGGATAATAGTATGAATTTTCAAGACCGAACCTCAATTCATTTTGACAGGTAGTGCTTGGTTTAGAGGTGCACCAGCAAACTGAATAAAAAGGGCAATCTTGTCAGATAAAGCTACTGTAGATTATAATGTGAAGGATGGTATATGCCAGAGAAAAATAAATAGCCTCACAGGCAGTTATTTTTCCAGTTATATCGTTAATTAGGAATTGCTTCTGACATGTGGGCCAATAAACTGGAGCACGGTGTTCAGTGAAATCCGGGGATTAGTTGGATAGTCTATGTTTTGTTTCTGGGTTTCTTTTCGGATTCTGACAACACTAAGATAACAGCTGAAGACGGGCCTTCCAATGCAATAATAGAGAGAAATTGTTTTTGTGCCATGCTTGGGGCTGCAGTCAATATTCCTGTCAGTTTGTTCACTGAAGGCAAAGCTGTAGAATTATAGAGTAGTACTGCACAGACAGACGCCATTCAGCCCATTGAGTTTGTATCAGGTACTTAGAAATTTCAGTTTGTCTCGCTGCCCTACTCTTTCCTCATACCCCTGTCCCTTTTTCTTTTAGACCTTCAGTCATTCGGATAGACTTGAAGAAATTCATTGGGGGAGTGTCCCCAATATTAAGCTGGAGACAGAAACACGGGGCTGAATTTTACTGATCCCTCATGCACCCTGTGGGTGGGAAGACAAACTTGTTGACCTGTAAATTAGGATTCCGTTCTAATGGTGGCATAGGGCAGCATGGTAGCACAGTGGTTAGCACAGTGGTTAGCACAGTTGCATCACAGCTCTAGGGTCCCAGGTTCGATTCCCGGCTTGGGTTGATGTCTGTGCAGAGTCTGCACATTCTCCCCGTGTGTGCGTGGGTTTCCTCTGGGTGCTCCAGTTTTCTCCCACAAGTCCAAAGATGTGCAGGTTAAGTCAACTAGCGGTGATAAATTGCCCTTAGTGTCCAAAGCAAGGTTAGGTGGGATTACTGAGTTACGGGATAGGGTGGAGGCCTGGGCTTAAGTAGGGTGCTCTTTCCTAAGGGCTGGTGCAGACTTGATGGGCCAAATGGCCTCCTTCTGCAGTGTAAATTCAATGATTCTATGATTCCATACCAATGTTGGTGCATCCTCCCCCTCCATGATTTTATGGGTGGCCAGGGAGGTGTCGAGTGGGTTTCCCGCTAGTGGCCCAATTCAGGTCCATAAGTGGGTAATTAATACACAATTAAACACCAAATCCCACTACCACTCCAATGTAATGGGTGGTGGGAGAGGCTTGCACTCAACATATAGCCCGACAGGTTTAACCCTGTGGGCTGCTGGTCAGTGGAAGGAGGGTTAGGATTGCCTCCTTCCGTGGTCCCCTGTGTCAATTGAAGGCCCTTCACACAGTTTTGCCACCCCATGTCAAACCTCCCCAGCTGCCGAGTCCAGCCTGTACCCACACCCACCCCTTGCTGGGGGTTTTCGACCTGGCCCCAGTGAGACATCAAATGTACCTCAATGGCCAGGTTCATCGCTGAACGGTATCACCTTGGCCTACCTACCAGCAGGAGCTCCTGCTCCTTGTTGCTGTCAGTGTGCAGAGATACCAGCCTCCCATTGGCCGGTAAGAGGTGGGATGTCCTCCTGGAAATGGACAAAAGCCTTGCTTCATATTAATTAAAGGGCCTTGGCCAAAAATGCAAATGGGGTGCAAACTAGATAAGCAGAGGGGGGTTCACTCCCAAAATTTATGCTGGGGTTTTGGGAGCCCACGCTCAGTGTAATATTCAGCCCATATAATCTGTGAAAGTGTTCACAGGTGACGAATCTGGAGTAACACATGACCTGCAAGGTTGAGCAATTTTAACAGCATATCAGGGTATAAATAAATTATGGAGTAGAATCATAGAATCCCTACATACAGAAGGATGCCATTCGGCCCATCGAGTCTGCACCGACACTCCAAAAGAGCACTTCAACCAGGTTCACTCCCCCATCTTCCCCACCCTATCCCCATAACGTAACCTGCACATCCCTCGCCACGAAGGAACAATTTATCATGGCCAATCCACTTATACTGCCCATCTTTGGACTGTGGGAGGAAACCGGAGCAGACACGGGGAGAAGACGCAAACTGCACACAGACAGTGACCCAAGGCCGGAATTGAACCAGAGTCCCTCAGGGAGCAGAACATCCGCTGGTAGGTTATCCAGTCTATTTTATACTGACGTGCCACCCAGCTTCCACCGGTGGGCAAGACCAACATTTCCTCTTTTATATTCTCTGTAGGGCTATCTGCCTTCTTAGCATATGTCCCAGTTAGCAGGGCTATAGAACAAGGTTACAAAGTGCTCTGCAATCCCATTAGGTTTACTGCTCAATGCTTTGGTAATGAAAAATAAGCATTTCCCCAGAGGCGTAAACAGGAGAATTTAGCAAAACAGCCATCAACACCAATGAGCCAATTGATTGCTAAAATTGAATTCATGCTTGTGTGTTATTTTCAGTGGATGACTGCCTCTCTTCCAAACACTCACTCACCTATTTATGAAAGTCATATCATTTTTCATCTGCATTGTTGAATGATTTGCTTAAAATCTTATGATGCTGCATACAGCTTAAATTTTAGATATTCTTTGGTTTTAATCTTCATTGTTGACTTTACGCAAATTGAAATTTGTAGAGGCAGAGCCAATTGGACATTTTTCCCTCCGTGTTATGGGATCAGTATTTTCAGTACAGCTGAAAAGGTACTTGATGGTTGTAGTAGTCACTTTTCAATGGTGTGCCCCGACGCCGGGACGTGATTCTCCGGAGAGGCACTGGTTGGGGGCTGCTCTACGGGCCCCTCCCCCCCCCCCTCCCCCCCGGCGATTCTCCGCCCAGGATGGGCCGAGCGTCCGTACCGAAAAACCCAAATCCCGCCGGCGTTGTTCTAACCTGGTCTTACCCGGCGGGACCTCAGCGTGGAAGGATCCGGGAGTGGCGTGTGATGGGGGGGGAAAGGGGGCATCCGACCCCAGGGGGGGCCTCCGCTGTGGCCTGGCCTGCAATCGGGGCCCACCGATCAACCGACCAGCCCCTCAGGCAGGGGGCCTCGTTTGTTCTGCACCGGCTCCTGTAGCCCTATGCCATGTTGCGTCGGGGCCGGCGCGGAGAAAGGAGACACCGCGCATGCGCGGAAATCGCGCCGGTCCCACTGCCCATGCGCGGACCCGCGGCGCCCATCTGACGTCGTGATTGGCAGCTGGAGCAGCATGGGTTGCTCCAGTGCTGTGCTGGCCCCCTGTAGGGGTCAGAATTGCTGATCCTGAGGCCATGTTGACACCGTCGGGAAACGCGACGGCGTTTACGACGGCGTCAATACTTAGCCTCAGGATCAGAGAATTCCGCCCATGAACATACATACGAACATGCGAATTAGGAGCAAGCGTAGGCCACCATGATCTTATTGAATGGCCGAACATGTGCAAAGTGCTGAATTACTCCTGCTCCGAGATCCTATGGTCCTCTCCCAAGAAGAACACCCCCCCCTCCCCCCACCAACAGCTCTTACCTTTTACCTGTGTTGCTCCACGATCCTGCCACTCCAGGGGCTGTTGTTCCAGCAGCAGCCACTGCCTCCTTCGTGGTGCTGCCGAGTGCAAAAGCTGCTGGTCTTCGATTGGTCAGCAGCTCTTAGCGGGCAAGAAGTAGTCTTTCTGGATCCTCATCTGGAGAAAGACCAGCTGCTGTCCACTTAACTGCCTAGTGGGCAGAATATAGAACATAGAACAGTACAGCACAGAACAGGCCCTTTGGCCCTCGATGTCGTGCCGAGCAATGATCACCCTACTCAAACCCATGTATCCACCCTATACTCGTAACCCAACAACTCCCCCCTTAACCTTACTATTAGGACACTACGGGCAATTTAGCATGGCCAATCCACCTAACCCGCACATCTTTGGACTGTGGGAGGAAACTGGAGCACCCGGAGGAAACCCACGCACACACGGGGAGAACGTGCAGACTCCACACAGACAGTGACCCAGCCGGGAATCGAACCTGGGACCCTGGAGCTGTGAAGGATTTATGCTAACCACCATGGGTCTTCCTCCTCAGAATCAGTGTGGATGCCTTACCATTTTCTAAGGCAGTGAGTGAGGCACCCACTGAGAATGGAGGATTCCACCCTCTGTTTTATCCATGGTCAAACCATTCTCAGAAACATGACGATCATTTCATGGATTGACAATTCAAACTTGTGATCATTTTCCCTTCAGTTTATTTAGGATATTTTTCTCCAAGTGACAATTCAAATGCCGATATGTACTTCATTAAAAGTCACCCTTTTGATCCCTCCAGTATTTATCTCTGCATTAACTCCACATAGAACAACTGGAACAGATTTTGTCATTTCTATTTTGTTTAAAGTAGAGAGAAGACACAACTTTACGTGTGGGGCTTTGTTTCACAACTGTTGTTAGCCCACTTAAAATATATGGGTTAAATCCCCCAATGTTACAAGATGAAACACTCAATGAAAAAAATCTAGGCTCAGTAGTCTGGCAGCAGATCATTTGTTAAAAAGAACACCCATTTTCCATTCAAAATAAATGCGAAAAAATTTTTTTTTTGTAGAAGTAGCCAATTCATTATCCATGTAGGTTGCAATGTGAATAACCATGAGGGCAATCTCGAGCTCTCTGATTCTAAGAAAATGTTTTATTCTGCAACATAGCCAGCTGGTCAACTGGAATATTGGGCAGCTGCAATTTACAGCATGTATCATGTTAAAATAAATTCAACTTTACTGTTTTTTTATACATTTATGGGACGTTGGCGTCGCTGGTTAGGCCAGCACTTATTGCCCATCCCTCGTTGCCCTTCAGAAGGTGGTGGTGAGTTGCCTCCTCGAACTGCTGCAGTCCTTGATGTGTAGGTACATCCACAATGCTGTTAGGGAGTGAGTTTTAGGATTTTGACCCAGCGACAGTGAAGGAGCGGCGATATATTTCCAAGTCAGGACGGTGAGTAACTTGGCGGGGAAACTCCAGCTGTTGGGGTTCCCAGGTATCTGCTGCTCTTGTCCTTCTAGATGATAGTGGTCGTGGGTGTAGAGAAACAGACTAAGCTGTCGTCAAGTGCTCTAAATGTAGACTATGTGATGCTGGCATATAGAATAATACGGTTCATTATGTTTCTATTGTCATATTATGAAAGATGCCATTATTTTATCTTTTGAAGGTTATACATCAGAAACTCCAGTTCAATGGAGCATTCAATCACAGACTTCCCTCCTACTGACTAGCCTCCTACTTTATGGAAAATGAATTTCCTTCCCCAACTCCTCTGCAAAATAATTAGATGATCTGGTTAATATTTATTTAATTCCCCTACTCCAATGGCATCAACCCAGCTCCATGTTGATGGTGAATTCATTGACCCCCAAATCAAATAGTTTCTCTGAGAGTCTGTTCCATACCTCCATTGCCCTTTCTTCACTTGCTTTAACACTTTTTGTTTGCTTCTGACCACTTGTCCTATGCTGGGAAGGATTATACCATGAACTTTGCAGTTGTGCTGTCAAATATTTGACTCAAAAAAAAATCAGTTAACTCTTTAATCCCATGAAGAGTTGCTGTACGTAATTTAAGAGTGGACTTAAAGAGTAGAGCTCACTCATGTGACATCATCCTGTCCCGAAGCACTGCAGACAACTGGATTTCCAAACCAAGCAGCTTTTAGTTAAGTCACATGTGGAAAAAGTTTGGGTTTTGCAGAAGCTAATTGGAATTTATTTTGTTGAAATACAGGAGGTTGGCCTTTCTAAAGAAAGTTTTGATTGTGCATGAAGCTCAAAGTCACTCCATTCCTTCTCTGCTTTTTCTTCTGCAGCTGAATTTCTCTTCCTCCTCTGGGGGGTATATCTCTGCTATGCAGTACGGACAGTTCCATCAGCATTTCATGAACCACGCTACATGGCTGTAGCTGTCCATAATGAGCTCATTATATCTGCTGTATTCCATACCATCAGGTAAGATAACTGCTGGCTCTTAAATCTAATCAACTAAAAGCTAAGAGGAAGTATAGGGGTGGGGCATGCCTTTTTATTTTCTGCTTTTCAAAAGAATTGGAGTGGGAGGAGGAGTATTTGGAAAATAACTCACATGTTTATTCAATTCATGCTGCACAAATTCCTTGGCTTCAGTTGTCTATTTTCCTCCAGTCTTTTTTTGATTTGATTAATCTTCCTTACGCAAGAATTACTGTGACGCAGTCAACTGACAAACAGTGATCTTGTCACATGAACAATAACATATCTCGAAGACCGTCTTTGGAGATCAGAAGTACGAGGGGTGCCGTGGTGAGGCTTTATACCACACAGTGGTGACCCAATTTTGGGTACCTGAGCACAGACAAAGCTCCTTGTGGCAGATAGCCTGTGCTTTATGAATGTTTGCTGTATACACATTATAAGCAGTTGACCATGCATACCCATATCCCATTTCATTGATGACCATATTGATTTCAATTGTTACTATGGGTTAACTGGTGGTGTAGTGAGGGTGGGGGATTTGTATTGCATGGTTGCAACATCATGAAATGGACTAAATAAATGGACAGCAGCCTGAACAATCCTTTTGCCACGGTCAGGATTGTTCACCTTGACTGTCCACATTGGCTTTCTGAGCAGACTAGTCATCACAAGTGCACTCTGTGATCCTGGGCAGGAGCCTGTCTATTTGAATGTAACTTATTTTACCCACTAATTTTATGAAGCCATTGACGTGCTTATTTTCAATGTTTCAATGCGTCAAATCCACTGCGTCAAGTCCACTAACAAAATAGCCAATTGATCCCCTCATTATTAACACAGAGCAGTGTCATTTCAGTTTCCCCTCAACTGTCCAATCTAACAGAGGACTGCAGAAAATAGCAGCAGCACTCACTGTGAAATGTCCAATTGCATCAAGCCTCTGGTGGAAGCAGTGGTAGTAGATTTTATTTACTTTAAGTAGTTAATGTCAAATGCCGTTTTTGTTTCTGTGGGTTTTACGGGATCTCATTCAGAGGAGCAACAAAAATCATTTCTCATTTGAAAATGGTGCCGAAATCACACTGCAGGCTTGCTGGAGGCAAAATTATGAGTCATCTCGGTCCAGTATAAGTTCTGTAAACTACCATGGATGATATAGTACCACCTCTGTCCTTGGTTTATCCTAACATTATCTGTATTTTCTGAAATTGTTCCCCTTAAATTGTACTCAACATTAACCACACCCTATTGCGGTGAAACTCTGTCATTTCCAATGTATCATTTATTTGTGTTGCACATTTCTATAATAATAACTAGAATCCATCGTGTGAACAATTACTTGTCTGAATTAGAAACAGTCGGATATGTAAATGTAAGCTGCTTAATCCTTGTTTCTAGGTTTTCCGATTCTGTAATTATCATTATACAACCTTGGATAATCCAGGTCTAACTGCATGCCACTGTTGCTGCTGCAATGCAATCTGATGTCACAGCATAGCATATGTGCATGACCTCCAATGCCATCACCCATTACATGTATGTGAGCTGCTTGTATAATCCATGCCAATTTGTGCATGCATCTGCACTGCAGAGAGCCCGCTGATGCAAAACAGAAAAGCCTTTCACTCTGCTGACAGTTTGCAGGATTGGAAATGTGTCATCTTTTCAATTGAAGGAAGAATATATACACAGATATTGATTCTTTCCACTTTATTCAAAAATAGATCATCTGTTTTCATCGGCTGTTTAAATTTCCCGTTCAGGGGTTTGTTGATGTAGCTCGATAGTTGAATAAAATGAGACTACCTCATCTGAAATGCATCTACGTTTATCGCTCATTGTGTATATAAAGTCTAAGAGGTTCTACCTTCACATAATTCTACTAGTGAGGAGCTGGCAGAGGGAATCATCTTTTCTTCATCATTTTTGTTTGAATCTGATGCAGGCTTTATAAATGATGAAGGGCAGCACGATGGCGCAGTGGGTTAGCCCCATTGACTCACGGCACCGAGGTCCCAGGTTCGATCCCTGCTCTGGGTCACTGTCCGTGTGGAGTTTGCACATTTTACCCGTGGGTTTCGCCCCCAGAACCCAAAGATGTGCAGGGTAGGTGGAAGGTTAAAATGTCAAAATTGCAGAGCATGACTCAAAAACGGCATCAGCAACGTACGGTTAGAAAGTTCCTTTAAATGTGGAAGAATATCCCAAAGCACTTCACGCAAGGGCATACTTAGACAAAAGAATGACACCGAAGCAAAGGCAGAGGAGATAACAAGATTGGTAAAAGGGGTAGATTTAAGTTCTGAAGAAAGGAGCACGATGTGGAGAGATGTTTGCAGAGTTTCGCAATTCTCAAAATGTGTGGCCCTCCCTTTTAAAAATCGACCATGGATGGTCCACTCGATTTCCTGCCTTGTTCCTGATTGGCAAACTGTTTATCAACACATCAACACAGGAAACCAATCGACCTATTGGCAGAAATTGCCAATCCAAAACTACGCCATAGCAATTAGCATAAGAAGCTGGTTGGCTTCACAAGTAGGAAAAGGACTGGATTCACGTACTGCCCACTCATGAATTGTGCCTCATGAAAATTATCCCCAGTTGCTCTTCAGATCCCAATTATTCAAATGTACAAGATAGGGACGCGGGAGTGATCTACCGGGCAGTATATATATTGTGTTATAAATAAAACAACGCTTCTTTATTTTTACTTAGTGTGGACTCCCCATGTCCTTAATAAACTGGCACAAGGAGTAAACTGGTTTGCTGTCGATGCTGCGGCCTACATGGCTGAGCCACCTCCTTGATTTTCTGGACCCAGGTTTGGATTTACGTAATATGCCATGCCTCTGTTTGGGCGGTTAGGTGCATTTGACGCCGGTGTTGAAGACTGGAAGCAATTACTTATTCCTGGCCAACAACATCACAAAGAATGCGTGCCAGATGGTCATGCACGTGGAGATGATCTGGAGTCTCGTGTACCCGGCGGTGCCAGATACTCAATCGTTTGACCAACCCGTGGCACTTGTGGTCCCACTCAGTCCCATCAGTGATCATCCAAAGATATCGGCTCAATCTGGCGGAGAGGTTTCCCAGTGAGCCGGTCACCGAGTTCGTATCACGGCTACGAAAGATAAACGGGTTTTGTGAGTATGGAATTGCTTTCTCAGATATGCTCCCCGATCATTTGCTCTGAGGTGTAAATAATATGGAAACGCAGAAAAAACCTTTGGGTGAAACTTCCTTGATTTTTATCCGACACTGCAGATCTCCTTGTCCCATGAAAGCCCGGAAAGCGGTGTCCAAGGCGGAAAGCGGCATCCAAGAGGTACAAGAGATGGAGGTGACATTTTTGGGGCATCGCCCCTCACATGGTATCCTTACTGGCCAGACCGACTGCCATGGTGACTCCAGCCTCTGGGCAAAGAGCTGCCCACCAAGATGTGTAAAATTACCGGTCTCGGCTGAAGGCTATTCCGGCCCGTGCGCAACATGTGGATGCCGGTCTAGGTTTGCTCACAGGCAGAAGGGCCAGAGCTACAGGCCCACTGGCCAAAGTTGGCTTCAGCCCCAGGGCCGAGCATCTGGATGATCCAGAAGAGGCTGAGATGCAGCTAAACTGATTGGCATCACCCCGTGTGGTCCCATTTGTCTTCTGATACAGGTGAATGGCCATATGATATAAATGGATTTGGATATGGGAGCTACCGTTTCTGTGGTGACACAGAACACCTTTGCTCTTATAAAACAAGGTAACTTCGGCTGACATGGCGGCTTGTTCTCTCCGCTTTAGTGGAGAAAATTAAGACCAAACTTTGTCGTTTGGAGAGTTTGGGCATCATTAGGCCGATGTGCTTCGTCGATTGGGCAGCGCTGGTAGTCCCATAATAAAAGCGGAAAAGGCAGTCCACCTCTGTGGAGACTATAAATTGACAGTGAACACTGCTTCGAAGTTGGACCGGTATCCTTTACCACATTGGTCTCTCTCTGTACATTTACAAATTGGACATCAGCAACGCTTACCTACAGCTGGAGCTTGATAAATCCTCACCGACGTACGTCACAATCGACATGCACAAGGGACTCCAGAAGAAAACCCGGCTCCCGTTCGGAGTATCCTCGACATGTGCAGTCTTCCAGCGCATCAGGGAGAACATCCTTCGCGGATTGCCACACGTTGCCGTTTACTTAGATGATGTGTTATTCACCGGGATCACGGATCAAGAACATTTGTAGAGCCTCGAGGCGGTGCTGAAACATTTTTCTGTGTATGGGGTCCGCTCACATTGTGCATTTCATGTGAAAGATGTAATATATTTGGGGTGTTGGGTGGACTGAGATGGCTGGCACCAGCCACCAAGTAAGCGAGAGCCATCAAAATGGCCCCTTCACCACGAAATGCCACTGCGTTTCGCTCTTTTCTTGGATTAGTAAATTACTATGGGCAGTTTATTCCAAATCTGGCAACCATCCTGGCCCCGCTTCACTCGCTCCTCAAGAAACACCAGTGTTAGGAATGGAACAAGGCCCAAATGAGACATTTAAGGTGAAGTGGCAGTTGTCCTCTTCGGGTATGTTGCCGCATTTCGACCCTTCAAAACCATTATATGGCATGTGCAATGCTACACTGTATGGGATTGGGGCAATCCTGTATCATTGGATGAGCGATGGTCATGAACGTCCAATCGCCTTTGCCTCCTAGACGCTGACTGTGGCTGAGAGAAAATCGGCCCAAATAGTAAAAGAGTTGTGTGCGGTAAATTGAAAAAAGATTATTTTTATGGGATGTGGGTTAGGCCAGCATTTATTGCACATCCCTATTTGCACTTCAGAAGGTTGTGATGAGTTGCCTTTCTGAACTGCTGCAGTACTTCAGGTGTAGGTACACCCATTGTACTGTTAGGGAGGGTGTTCCGGGATGTTGCCCCAGTGACAATAAAGGAACGGCAATATATTTCCAAGTTAGGGTGGTGAGTGACCTGGAGAGGAACCTTCAGGTGGTGGGGTTCCCAGGTAACGGCTGCTTTTGTCCTTCTAGATGGTAGTGGTTGTGGGTTCAGAAGGTGTTGTCCAAGGAACCTTGAATAAAAGCAAATTACTGCGGATGCTGGAATCTGAAATCAAACAGAAAATGCTGGTAAATCTCAACAGGTCTGGCAGCATCTGCAGGGAGAGAAAAGAGTGAATGTTTCGAGTCCAGATAACCCTTTGTCAAAGCTAAAAGACAGAGAAAGTGGGAAATATTTATATTGTGGAGTGAGAATGAAAGATGAGTCACAGAAACCCAGGTAAATGGGGTGCTAATAGCCACAGAAACCAAGGGAGAGAGTGCTAATGGCAGTCCCCAGAGAGAACAAAAGATATAAAAGGCCAAACAGCATAGAAACTAACATCAAAGGGTGAACTGTAACAGATGTAGATGTGGGGGGAGGGGAATGGGGAAGCAAAGGGGAGAAAAGGTAAGGAAAGGAGGATAAGATAGGAGTGATAAATATATATAAAGAAAGACAAGAAAGAAAGAAATGGTAAAAGACAGTTAAAATGAAATGGGATAAAAACAAAGGGGTCGAGGTGGGGATGAGCTAATCATCTTAAGTTGTTGAATTCGATGTTGAGACTGGAAGGCTATAGCGTGCCTAACCGAAAGATGAGATGTTGTTCCCTCAGTTTGCGTTGAGCTTCACTGGAACATTGCAGCAGGCCAAGGACAGACATGTGGGCATGGGAGCAGGGTCTTTTGTTAAAATGGAAAGCAATGGGAAGATTAAGTTCCTGAATGTGCACAGATCGAAGGTGCTCAGCAAAGCAATCATGCAGTCTGCGTTTGGTCTCTCCGACAGAGAGGAAACCACATTGGGAGCAGCGAATGCAATCGACCAAATTGAAAGAGATGCAAGTGAAATGCTGCTTAACCTGGAATGAGTGTTTTGGGCCTGCAATTGCATGGGAAGGTGCCATGGGTGATGGGAGAGATGTTGAGTATGGTGGAGGAGTGGACTAGATTATCTCGGAGGGAACGGTCTCTGCAGAATGCTGACAGAGGGAGTGAAGGGAAGATGTGTTTGGTGGTGGCATCATCCTGGAGTTGGCAAAAATGGCGGAGGATTATGCTTTGCATATGGAGGCTGGTGGGAGGAAATGTGAGAACGAGGGGGACTCTATCCTTGTTCTGGGAGGGAGGGAAGGGGTCGAGGGTAGTGGCGCGGGAGATGGACCGCACACTGTTGAGGGCCCTAGTTAGCAGCACAAACACAAGTTTGGACTGGTTGAGCAGAATGTCCTGTTACTGTTGTATATTCTGTGTGACAATAACCAAGCTCTACACCAAACTGATCTCTGGGCGGGAAGTCTCCATTTGAGAGATTAAGTGTTGCCACCAGGACTGAATAGCATGCGACAAGCATTTCCATTGGGAATCTTATTTGGTAAGCGAGTCAGGCCATGCAAATGGACCAGCAGTCAGCTGGCACGAATTGAGAGCAATTCCCAGCCCAGTGGGCATTTTAGCAACTGGGGCAGGAGTTAGCGCGAAAGAGCCGGACAGCTGTTTATAAGCGCTCCACTTACCACACACTCACTACAGCCACCGAGCTGGCTCACTGCAGACCAGGCCTCGGAGTTTGGGAGTCTGAGGTGGACCCACAGCTCCATGTCAGTGAAGGGAGGAGGGACACCTCTTCCCCAGTGTTGGCTGCAGATTCAAGCCTGTCCTCCTGAACACCACCTAGGAGGTGTGGCACAGATTGTCAGCCCTGCCAGTCTCACCAGGAGGATACAGCTGGTTGTCCAGAGGGGTCAGAGTCACTTGTGAGGCCTCTGTCCTGAGATGGGTAGAGAACCAGTGAGTGTTCTAGAACAGTGCTTCTCAAAGTGTGGTATGCGTACCGGTGCCAGTACGCGAGCCATCGTCTGCCGGTACGTGGAGTGTTTCCAGAAAAGAAAGAGACAGTAATCCTGGATTGGCCTGTTTCGCTCACCGGTCCCTGGTACATTGAAAAAAAAAACTGCCGGTCCACCACATCAGATAGTTTGAGAAGCACTGTTCTAGAACACTCAGCAGGCGTCCTCTGGTTGGGGTGAGTTCTGCTGATTCTCTGCATCCTCTGCAATGGAGCATCCCTTCTGAGGAGTGCCAACACCTAATTAATTAATAATCGTTTCTTGTCACAAGTAGGCCCCTGATTGAGCTTGGCCATGCCCATCCACTTGACAAAGCAGCTGGGGTATGAGGGTCTCCAGTCTGTGGCCTGGTTGGGCTCCCAGATGATCAAAGGCCATCTGAGCATTCAAAGGACACAGGCAGCGCTCAACAGAACCCGGGTCCCTGGCGCTGTGAAGCAACACTGTGCTACCGTTCCACCCCTAGTCTCCTGCTCATCCTCAGCAGCCATGGAACCCAGGTCCCGCTTGTAAATATTGGCACTAATTCGCGCCCAAGAGGGGCGGAGCATCGCAAAAGGGTGGAGCACCAAGTGTCCACATCGCTAATGATATTACTATCCATGCAAATAATGGTTTTGCATGGATACGCTGGCGCATGACGCAAACATCGATATCGTCAACAGCAAGGGACCAGAGCATGGCGTCCGAATCACTGGGTGCAAACCCTGATTTTTCAACTTTGCACAATTCTCTCACCGATTGCGATTCACACTTCCGCCATCGCGAAGTGGAGAATCCAGCCCCTGAACTTTCCTTCAGTATTGTCAGGCTTCACACATTTCCCAACAACACTTGATTTTTGATCTTTCCCACTTGCTTGGGACCGTCTTCAAGTTTCCCTGGGCTGCAGCTCCCTACCACTGGCTAGCCCTTCCGACAACCAACCAATCTATCAAATTGGCCTCCTGCACGGCAGAAATCAGAAGATCCCTGTTGTTAACTTCGGCAAAACCTTCACATCTGAAATATGTGGGATTTAATTACACCTCCCCCTCCAGAACCTGGTGGTCATGCTCCCCCAGTCCCTCCCCATATTTATCAGGCCAGGGTCTCTAATTCCTCTGGGAGTGTCCACAGAGCCCCTTTCCAAAAGGAACCTGTGACTGGAATCCCAATGGCACAAATTAGATATCTAAATGCCTGTCTACATCGAACTACGCTGCAAGATAGCTCAGTGGAAACACCCCAGTCATAAAATATATCATCAGTCGTACATAATAGGCTGGATTCTCTGTTCGGGAGACTTTGGGCTGGATTCACCAATTTCCAGGCTATGTCCGGAGGCTCTGTGGCATTTTATGTGGAAGAAATCGGCGCGGCCCCAACACCGATCCTCTGATGGCCTTCCCGATATAAACGGCTGGGAATTGCCAGGTCCATGGTCGCGCATGCGCACCGTGATGACCTGCAGCGGTCACGGCGTACAACATGGCCCCGGCTATGTCTGGGCCCGACCTGCCAGATAGTGGCCCCCTGGACTCCCGCTCATCACCCCTGCACCACCCCCACCAGCAGCACGGCTCTCGCTCGACTCTTGGCGGCTCTGGACACAGAACGAAGCCATCACGCCAAGTTTCCGACGGCTGAGACTATTCGTCCCCCATGCAATCGGGAACATCGGCGCATCGTCGGCGGAGCATCAGGGGAAGGCCTTCAGGTCACATCCTGAGGCCGTCCTAATGGCATGCGGTGTACTCCTCGATGACGCCATCTTAAAAAGAGATTCTCCAACCAATCACCGATTATGAAATAAGCATTGAGGAATGGTAAATCCCGCCCTGTGTTCTGCTGCCGGAGCAGAATCGCTAGTGCTGGGAGTGTTGGCCAAAAGTAATTCAATATGAAAAAATGAAAATTGCTTATTGTCACGAGTAGGCTTCAATGAAGTTACTGTGAAAAGCCCCTAGTCGCCACATTCCGGCGCCTGTTCGGGGAGGCTGTTTCGGGAATCGAACCGTGTTGCTGGCCTGCCTTGGTCTGCTTTCAAAGCCAGCGATTTAGCCCAGTGTGCTAAACAGCCCCGAGGACAGAGGCCTCACAATATCCCTTGCCATGCAAATTTAAATGCCAGGGATCGCAAGGGATCTGTCAATATTCCTGTTCTTGAGTGTCATTTTGCATGGGCAACCCAATTGCAAGGCTAGCACACCTCCCCCCCCCCCCCCACAATGCAAATCTTGCCCCCTCCCAAAAAAAAGTAGGGGCCTCTCCAACCATGGGAATTGCTGGTTAAACTCCCCCTCCCCCCCCACCCCCCCCACCCCCACCCCCCCCCCCCACCCACAGAAGGCACAGGCGCACAAAGGTGACCCAATCCCCACAATGATTCCCCCACCAGAGACACCCATACTAGAGACACCCACGACAGACATCGTCCCACCAAGGATTCCCCCCCCTCCCCCATAGCAGGGAACCCACGCCCATCAGTCATCCCATCCTGGAAGCAAAAGAAAGTGCAAAAATCACTGCTTTTACACACATCTGTGCATTACACCTGCCGCATCAGGTAGTTGTCCATAAAGCAGCAACTGTAACTTTATAGAAAACCAAAACTACATCACAAGGTATTAAACCCTCTCAGATCTTTTGATCTGCAAAGCTTCTATTCACTTCAAAGAGAAATAGCTCTTAGTAGGCTGTAATTGACACCTTCCAGACAGCCAGATACGTAGATTGATTTTGATTTCAGTAGCAGCTGCTGCTTTCTAGATATCAATCGGAGGCAGTAGGTAGAAGGGACAGGTGAGTCAAAAAGCCATGGATTGTTTCACTCTCCACCTGAACAGCTCTTTATCTTCTTGGCAGGGCTGGCTGTTGGGGGGTGGTGATGGTGCATGTTTGTTGCCCTGGAGGGGATTCTCTGCTATGAGGGGGGAAGGGGCGGTGGGCAGGATTTGCATTGTGGGGGGAGGGGGCCCTCTGATGGGCTTTGGGGGCACATACCTTAAATACTAATCGCCTTGGCCTACTGCCAAACACTTGTACCAATCCATGCCCACGTGAATCCCAGCCCAGAGGGCCAGAGAATCACAGAGGCTTGGAGAATCGGGTGTCCAGCTTGTTACGAGAATGCAAATTGACCCATTGGCATCCTCCTGCTGGCAAGGGCAATTCCACCTCAACTGCAATTTTTCACATCCAACTCTCGTGTGCTCCCAGCACATTTCTGAATCTTCAGCTGGAGATGGAGAAAATTATAATAATAAGCTGACTGTCAAATATTGTGCGCAATTGATCCCCTTCATTTTGCGTCAGCTTTGCACTCATTTCTCATTTCCACTTAGCAATAAATTATAACCATATCAAAAATGCAGCCTTAAGTGTTACATCTGTTTTTTCATTAAGCGTTACCATTAATGGTCAATCAAATCAACTTTGTGCATTTGAAATTCAGAGAAGCACTTCAAGTATCCCACCAAGGACATCTCTTCAAATGTGTGCAGTTAATTAGCAGCCTGCTAAGTTCAATTTAAACAGGGGGTGCACGGATTTTGTTAAACTTGTCATTGTCAATTAATAGGTGACAATTAACTTTGCTGGCAGGGAAACGGTGACTGCAGGCGTCTTCTGCAAGCCTTGCCCAATATAACTCAAGAGAAAGCAGTATCAGAATGTAAACAGTTCTGGGCAACTCTCATGATAGATACAATGTCTAAATCTCCCGACCAGGATTGGAATGCCTATGTCTGACCCTAATCAGGCAAAACATAATACTCACTTAATTTTGTCTGATTTTTCTGGGCAATCGTCTGATGGAGGATTCTTCCAGACTGATTCAGCGCAGGAAGTCTTGGAGGGAGTCACTCTTTTTTTTTTAATGCTGCTAGCTACCATATTCTGTAAGTAATGAGTTTAAGAGTGCAGAAGGAGGCTATTTGGCCCATCGAGTCTGCACCGACGCACTTAACCCCTTACTTCCACCCTATCCCCGTAACCCAATAACCTCTCCTAACCTTTTTGGAATCTAACGGCAATTTAGCATGGCCAACCCACCTAACCTGCATGTCTTTGGACTGTGGGAGGAAACCGGAGCACCTGGAGGAAACCCACGCAGACACAGGGCGAACTTGCAGACTCCGCACAGACCCAGTGACCCAGCCGGGAATCGAACCTGGGACCCTGGTGCTGTGAAGTCACAGTGCTAAATTCTGTGCTACCATGCTGCCAGTTTAAATGTCCCAAAACTTATTTGTAAAGCTACTGAGAAATGTAAGTCTGTAAGAGGGAAAGGTGAATAAGGGGTTGCGGTGGCATGCTGTGAGGTCAGAACAGGTCAGGCTGGGGAGTGGGGGGTGCATTGAGGTCAATTTGGGTCGAAGGCGGTCAGGCTGTGTGAGGGGATAATCAGATGATGGGGGCTATTTTGGCCAGGTCGGTGCAGGAGGGTTGGTGGTGTCAGCTCTCTAGTTATCCAGAAGCTAGACTAGAATTTTCCAGTTTAACATCTCCTGGGTAGGTTAGTAAGTCAGAACTGCCCAACGTCTCT
Organism: Scyliorhinus canicula; assembly: GCF_902713615.1. Lineage (NCBI taxonomy): Eukaryota > Metazoa > Chordata > Chondrichthyes > Carcharhiniformes > Scyliorhinidae > Scyliorhinus > Scyliorhinus canicula. Next base: position 178,150,494 of record NC_052150.1, read on the forward strand.
GACACAAAGTTCAAATTTCCGGCCAATTTCCATGGAATCATTGCACTGGAAATTTTGAAGGGTTCCTCGCACATCTCGGGGGTCACATCCAGTCTGCCTATCCGGAGACTGGTAAATCTGGGTCAGTGTTATGCAAACCTACATGCTGGCAGGCAACCTGAATACATATTAGATGTGGCCTGTTCACTGGTTACTTTGAAACATTCATGGATCACACAAAAATGTTGCTTTCCACCTTGCAAACAACATGCCATTGTACTTATTTTGGGGTCTGCTTTACTTATGTACCTGAACTCTTATCCACCCATACTCAGTGGGGCCACAGAGAAAGCTCATCTGAGAGGTGTCGGGCGCGATTCTCAGCCCCCCACGCCGGGTGGGAGAATAGCGGGGGGGCTCCCGACATTTTTCATGCCCTCCCGCTATTCTCCCCCCCACCCATGCCCGACCCACGCCACGAAACGGCGCTCACCGTTTTTTACGGCGAGCGGCGATTCTCCGAGGCCGATGGGCCGAGCGGCCGGGCCTTCACGCCCGTTTCAACATAGCAGCAAACACACCTGCTCGCTGCCGTCGTGAAACGGGCGCCAGATGCCCATTTGGGGCATCTGGGGGCCTGATTGGCACGGCAGTACCACAGCATTGCCAAGGGGGGCAAAGTCCGTAACGGACGCACTCGTTTCCCTCCACCGCCCCACAAGATCAAGCCGCCACGTCTTGCGGGGCGGCTGAGGGAAAAGACGCCAACTGCGCATGCGCGGGTTGACGTTGTCCAACCTGCGCATGTGCGGCCGATATCATCGGCCGCGTCAGCCGGCGTGACGCTTGACGTGCGGCCTTGATGACTGTCGTCAAGGCCGCGCCGCCATGACGCACGGGGCCGTGCTCCTAGCCCCGCCCGGGGGGGAGAATTGGCCCCGGAAGTGGGCGTGAAGGCTGCCGTGGGTCACGGCCTGTCCCACGGCAGTCTTTACGATTCTCCGCATTTGCGGAGAATCTCGCCCGTCATGTCTCAAATTTTCACGTCTATTCGTCATAAAACATTCAAATCCTGTTCAAAAGCACATGATCGGTGAACTCTACACCAAATTGTTCCTCACCACCGCTCATTCATCCGTCACCAATTGCTTCATCCACACAGTCACCCAGAATCACTAAAGAAGGTTTTCCACAAAGAAAACCCGCATTCCATTACTTATATACCAGATAGAGCAAACCTTTTGTTGTTTAATAAATCTGAAATGACATTTGCTTAATTTGAAAGGCAACTAGTGCCATAAATGAAAAATAGTTAATTGAGTCATGCTACTAAATTATGTTGTCTTCATCATTTCCAGTTTAATGAACTAAATAAAAGGAATCAGGAAGAAACCCATCAGGAACATTAACTGGAGAGTCAATTAGCAACAAGAAGATAATGGCATGTTAAATAAGGAAGGGTCAGGGCCCATCATGTCAATCCCATTAAAATCCATACTTCAGAATTAGTTCAGCTGAAATATCAGCAGGAATTGATACAAGAGTCTTGGTTACTTTGGTTCTATATTTTACCAAACAACAGGAGCTGGTATATGATAAATGAGCAACATTAAGAATACAGGCAAGTCCTCCAACTTATGACACAACTGATTCCTGGAAACTGTGTCTGAAGTTGAAATATAAGTCAGAATCGAATTTCCCACAAAGAATGTTATAAATGGGGAATTGGTTCCTGTACCAATGCTTGATACCCTATTTACTGGGTACCCATTTCCCTTTTCTGGCTTGGTCTCAGGAGTTCATGTTCACAGCTTCAGGTGCCCAGGATCGATTCCCGGCTTGGGTCAGTGTCTGTGCGGAGTCTGCACGTTCTCCCCGTGTGTGCATGGGTTTCCTCCGGGTGCCGCGGTTTCCTCCCACAGTCCAAAAATGTGCAGATTAGGTGGATTGGCCATGCTAAATTGCCCTTAGGTTAGGTTAGGTGGGGTTACTGGGTTGCGGGAATGGGGTGGAGGTGTGGGCTGAAGTGGGTGCTCTTTTCAAGAGCCGGTGCAGACTCAATGGGCCGAATGGCCTCCTTCTCCACTGTAAATTCTAAGATTCTGTGATATTTTGGTTAATGTTTTCCAACTTTTTAACCTGTTTTAGAGTGAGAAACAGATCTTTTTGAGCTTAGTCCTTGAATTAAGGGAACAGGAGGGGTGGGGTTTCAGAACTTCCCGTGATCCAACAATGCCATCCCTGACTTGTATCAGACATGCTGTTCCGGGGAAAAAAGCACCAGAATCCTATTGTAATAAGTGGGAAAACCATCAGGGTGTGGGCAATGCCACATAATGATCAGGAAATCGTGACCTAATTTCCCATGGGTTTTGGACTTTTGTCCTGATGTATTCAGACTCCTGCTGAAAGCCAACTTGCTCTGGGGTTTGTTCAACATCCGTTGAGCCTGGCAAGCACCCTCCATGCAGTGAAGCGTTTGGCCGCGGGACACTGAAATTATTCCCTGAAAAATATTTCCCAGTTTCTGAGATCTAATTCTGCTGAGCAGTGGTCCGAAGTGTCTTGGGGTCTGAGGCAGGTTTCTACACTTCCCCAGGCTCATTCTGGATCAGTGACCCAATATAAAGAAAATATAAAAGATGGACGATGCAGAAAATCGATGTGCATACAGGAACATTTGAACTTGTTCCCTGGTGTAGGGTTGTAAGGTCAAAACCAACGCTGTAAAGACGAAAAATTGTGTGAATTTATAAACATGATAAGTGCCGCTCATCATAACTTGAACATTGTGTAGTCGAGGACTGCCAATACATTAATTAAAATAGGTATTTTAACTCCTTGATGAATGTGAAAAATGAAAAAATGAAAATCGCTTATTGTCACGAGTAGGCTTCAATGAAGTTACTGTGAAAAGCCCCTAGTCGCCACATTCCGGCGCCTGTCCGGGGAGGCTGGTACGGGAATCAAACCGTGCTGCTGGCCTGCTTGGTCTGCTTTAAAAGCCAGCGATTTAGCTCAGTAAGCTAATCCAGCCCCTAATGTGCCACTTAAGTGCAATCAGCTCCACAATATATCACAAGTCCCTGAATGTGAGGCTCTTGTTTGGGTCAGTTGAGGCCTTCAATTGTCAGCAAACTGGTGAACAAACCATCTGTGTGATGGAAATGGAACGGCAAACAGCCACTCAATGTGAACACTAGTTACTGCACCGGGGATGGGGCTCCCACTCTGCTTCATAATTTAAATGAGGAAGGAAAGTAAAGTAAATGCAATTACTCATGAGACAGTATTTCATCCCTTGTGACCACCCAAGAGACACACATATTGACCCTGAAGGCATATCCAAGGAAAGCTGACAGTGTCTGTGCTTCATCCCATTATTCCCAGGGTCCCACTATAGATGTCATGACATTACCATGTGATGCAGAGAAATTGCCAAAGTCCTTCTTGCATTGATAAAGAAGTTGTAGCTAAACATGCACTCAATACCCGATGACTCTTGCATATTGTTTAATGCTGCTTCAAAAGATGTCTCGAGGCTCATCAATCAGCTCCCTTCTGAAGGTGGGCACTGCGCAGTGCTAGTGCCTTGCCCGTGTGAAGAACACTGCAGCAGAGAAACCTGGATAGCTCTTTTCTCTTTCCATCATTGCCATTTCTACTTGTTCCTGCTGATTTATAATCCATGCTCACTTTCTAAATGCACAGGGTGCTTGGATCTGATGGAGTACAGGAAACAGCAGACTTACCAGCAATTAATATGGTTTCATTTGAGAAAGATCATTATAGGAAGAGACATCAACAACTTGTATTTACATAGTGCCTTTAGCATAGTGAAATGTCGTGAGGCACAGAGGAGTGTTGCCAAACCAAATTCGACACAGCGCTGATGGAACCATCAATTCACCAGACACGTGTTTCCGATGTGAATCTAGGCTTTAATCAACTTACTTCAGAGCCAGTCTGTTACCTGTCGATGAACTCATAATAACCCAGGCTGACTCTGGACACGGGTACTTATACAGCTGCACTAGGGGGAGGAGTCGTGGGCGGAACCAAGGGTGGAGCCCAGTACAAGTTCCTAGGTGCTCCCAGCGCTACTCCCCCTAGTGGTAGGACAGCGCTACTGCGCTTACAACAACAGTGTGAATTACATATATATTAACATATATTACATTCACCACAGGCGCCACATAAGGGGATAACAGGGCAGGTGGCCAAAAGCTTGTTCAAAGAACTAGGTTAAGGGGCAGCTTATTTGTGGTTCAAAGAACAAAGAAAATTACAGCACAGGAACAGGCCCTTCGGCCTTCCCAGCCTGCGCCGATCCAGATCCTTCATCTAAACCTGTCGCCTATTTTCCAAGGATCTACTTCCCTCTGTCCCCGACCCGTTCAGATATCTGTCTAGATGCATCTTAAATTATGCTATTGTGTCTGTCTCTACCACCTCCGCTGGCAAAGCGTTGCAGGCATCCACAACCCTCGGCGTAAAAAACTTTCCACGCACATCTCCCTTAAACTTTCCCCCTCTCACCTTGAAATCGTGACCCTTGTAATTGACACCCCCACTCTTGGAAAAAGCTTGTTGCTATCCACCCTGTCCATACCTCCCATAATTTTGTAGACCTCAATCACGTCTCCCCTCAACCTCCGTCTTTCCAACGAAAATAATCCTAATCTACTCAACCTTTCTTCATAGCTAGCACCCTCCATACCAGGCAACATCCTGGTGAAGCTCCTCTGCACCCTCTCTAAAGCATCCACATCCTTCTGGTAACGTGGCGACCAGAACTGCACGCAGATTGGAATGTTTTGGAAAAGAAGTATGATGACAATATTATATAATGTTGTGCACCGTGATCTCCAAGTTACTGAGTGAGAGCGGACAAAGAAACAAATAAAATAATGTTACGTGCTGGGTGAGCCACCATCCTCCAAAATCTCCATCCTTTCAAAGACTTGGGGCAGAATTTTATACTCCCCAGGCAGTGGGGGGGGGGGGGGGGGGGGGGGGGGGGGGGGGGGGGGCGCGGCGTGGTGGTGGGGGGGGGGGGGGGCGTAAAATTGTAAGGATGTGATCCCCTCCATGATTTCACCCATCCTGACCCAGACACAATTTCACAATGAGGTGGGCAAGACCTTGGGCGGGAAACCCGGCAGTTCTCCCATTAAGGTCCTTTTCCTACCCAGACACATTAGCTAGGCTGCTGGGAACCAGTCAGAGCAGGATGAAATCTGAGAAATGGATGAATCTCTATCTTGCGTGGGATGGGTAATGGGGTGCCTCAATTTGAAGGTCCCCATAGATTTTGGGTAACCTCCCCTCCGAACTTGGGGCCCTCCCTCTCCCCTTGGCCTATCCCCCGACGTTGCAATTTCCCCCCTCCTGACCTCCCCCCCCCCCCCCCCCCCCCCCCTCCCCTCCCCTCCCAGCATCCACTATGCTTCCACCCCCAGGACCTCCAGTACTTACCTTAGCAATGGTCCCGGGACCTAGTTCCAGGCAGAGTGCTGCAGTGCCCCTTCTGGCCACTGCAGCCCTGTGCATGGGTGGGTTGGAAAGCTGTTGGCCAGTGAGATTAGCTGACAGCTCTCCAATGCAAAACGTTCTTCCGAGGGTGGATGGAGGTCCAGCCCATTGTCAATCATACCTCACTTTAGCGTGAAGTGACAGTGGGCTTCTGAGAGTTGGCAGGGACGGGCTACACGCTGACTCAATATGGAAAACACTCCTGAAAAGTCTGCCTTTGAGATCAAAGTGCCAAGATCCATCTGGTAATATCATGACAGCTTCTTCAAATTAGCACACTCCTACATGTGCGTGTGTGGATTATTTCCTGCTTCGCCTGGAAGCACATCCAAGACACCCAGATGTAACACCTAATGGTAGCAATGGTTTGAAGCATTTCTGTCAACACTGTCACAATATGCTTTGGCTGTTTGGCCACTGTTCTGCAGTAGAAAATGGAAAGGCCTCTCTTGATACTTGGCGTCACACTTTCCAGAAGCTCATGATTTTTGCATGTCAGCTGTACTATTCTTCCACATATGCATACATTGGCACCCTTCTGATTCCAGAAAACATCTTCCTCATTTCGAACCCAAGGACCTCAGTTTGAAACCTAGGAAACTGAATTAACTGTCTCTGCAACCTCAATCCCAATAGTGTATACCTATGGTGATCACACCATCGTCCTTCCATGCCTTTCCACTATCATACACGTAGGAAGGACTCCAGTCACCAAATTCCATATTGTCTATCCAGTCGTAGCCAGAGAATCAACTTCAATGGCTTATTTTTTGGCCCCACATCTAAGGAAAGATGTGCTGGCCTTGGACAGGGTCCAGAGGAGGTTCACAAGAATGATCCCTGGAATGAATAGCTTGTCGTATGAGGAACGGTTGAGGACTCTGGATCTGTACTCGATGGTGTTTCAAAGGATGAGGGAGGATCTTATTGAATCTTACAGGATACTGCGGGGCCTGGATAGAGTGGAGGTGGGGGGGTTGTTTCCACTTGTAGGAAAAACTAGAACCAGAGGACACAATCTCAGACTGAAGTGATGATCCTTCAAAACAGAGATGAGGAGGAATTTCTTCAGCCAGAGGGTGGAACTCTTTGCCGCAGAAGGCTGTGGAGGCCAAATCACTGAGTGTCTTTAAGACAGAGATAGATAGGTTCTTAATTAATAAGGCGATCAGGCGTTATGGGGAGAAGGCATGAGAATGGGGATGAGAAAAATATCAGCCATGATTGAATGGCGGAGCAGACTTGATGGGCCGAGTGGCCTAATTCTGCTTCTATATCTAATGGTCTTATGAGATCGCAAGGAGAGAGAGATCAAATGGTGGTGGGGCAGGGGGGTGGAGAAACTGTAGGGAAAAACAGAGATTGTATAAAAAGGGGAGAGATGAGAGCGAGAGAGACAGTGTGAGTGGGGCAATGTGGGATAGATAAAGACAAATGATTTGCCTGAAGGTCGGGGGAAATGCTGACATTCTTCGTGGCCCACAAACAGTGCTGGAAAAATACTTAGTTGCGAGATGTGCCAGTTTCTTATCTTCCTGCATTTTCTGTTTTTTCGAAGTCCTGGGAAACCTGGTACACACTCGTTCGACCTATAAATGCCACATTCTGAGGCATGCTGTCTAATTTACATATTATAACAATGATTGGTTCTTGATTGACAAGGGATCAGGCGTTATGGGGATGAGAAACATATCAGCGATGATGGAATGGTGCGGCAGACTCGATGGACCGAATAGCCTAATCCTGATCCTATGTCTTATGGTCTTATCTCTCAATTACATTATCACGTCTGCTGATCCCGGGAATGTATCCTTAACTTCAGTCTATTTCTCAATTGCATGCTGCCCCTCAATTACATCAATCAAAAACAGGATATCTGTTTCCAAATGTGTATGAGTGACACCCAGCTGTGCCTCACCATCACTTCCCTCAACCCATTCACTGCCACTAAACTGTCAGATTGCTTTTCGACACCCTGTGCTGGATGAGCAGAAATTTCTCCAACTCAGTATTGGGAATACCAAAGTCATTGGGCGGGATTCTCTGGCTGCGCCTGCCTGTCGACCGGAAATTCTCATCCAGGCCAATGGACCTTTACATGGTCCACGTCCCGCCCATAAGGATCTTGCGGCGGATGGAGCAGAAGAATCCAGACTATCATCATCAGTCCCCTCCACAAACTCCATTCTTACCCATTCATTTCAGCCTTCAGCTTGGCAACTATTTGAGGGTGAACCAGAGAGTTCACAAACTCGGAGTTGTATTTGACTCTGAAAAGAACTTCCACCCTCATTTTCACGCCATTGCTAAGACTGCCTATTTCCATCTTCATAGCACTGTCCAACTCTGTCCTTACCTCACCTCAGCTACTGCCGAAACCAATGGCTTTGTGACTGCTAGACTTGACTATTTAAATGTTCAACTTGTCAGCCTCCACATTTTCCATTCAAACTTGATGACATCCAAACTCTGTTGCCCAAGTCCTAATTCACACCAACTTCCGTTTGGCCAGCACCCCCCTGTTTGCTGACCTGTAATGGTTCCTGGTTAAGCAATCCCTTGATTTAAAAACTCTTATTATTGTTTTCAGATTCCTCTATAGCCTCATCCTTTCCCATCTCAAACATCCTTCAGCCCCATAACTCTGGTCTATTGTCAACTGTGGCCACTTGAGCAACCACAATTTTAGTTTCTCCCCAGTGGTTGATGTGCAATACATGCATTCAGCTGCCAACGGTCTAAGCCCTGAAATTCTGCTCTGCACCTCTCTGCCTCTTAACTTTTTTCCCTCTTTTCAGACATGCCCTAAAGCCGATCACTTTTACCAAGCCTCTTGTCATTTGATCTAATAATCCTGCCTCCTTGTGTAGCTCAGTGTCAAATTTTGTTTAGCAATTGTCTTGTGTAGCACACTGAGAGGTTCTACTGTGTTAAAGGCATGGTATAGATACCGGTTGATATTACTGCTTCCTCTTCTTCGAGAGAAGGAAGTTCTTCTGCTCCAAACATAGTTTGTGATGCAGAAATGGAAGGTGTCCCTTCTTTCTGCTGTTTCACCAGAAAGCTTGCCCCAAACATGTGCCCTTCCACAAGCAGAATCCTATGATAAAATGCAGATGGTATTGGCTTTGCAAAATGTAACAATGTCAGGCCTCAGAATCACAGGGAATACCTGCACCACAGGCAATTTTTGGACCTGCTTTTTACACATTGCAATTTAAGGGCTTGTGCTTTATCAGTGCCATTTTATAGTTCTAAACTGCAGACGAATAGGTGTCCAACCAGTTACTTACTGTGATATTTTTACCGGTGAGTTTTGAGAGAATTACAATCATATTTTTCCAATAATAGCCTTCATTATTATACTCGAATTTGAGGTAGACAGAGATTTTGTTTTCAACCACTGGTAGCAGAACCATTAACCAAGGAGAAAAATAAGCCACCTGGTAACTCCTTCTTTGCAAACTCTGCTGGGAGCTCTCTTCTGTTTTCACTCAAAACAAGTAAAGAAAGAGCAATTCAGTGAGGTTACTACACCCCTGCCTCCCATGAAATTAAACTACTACAAACATTAACATTGCTCCCGGTTGCAACCTTCGGCTGCTTCCAGATTTATTTCACGGTTCTTTTGAAAACTTTCTGTGCATTTGAGTTGCAATAAAGGGCTGGTGGAGCCATAACTCAGCTAGGAAAGTCAGAAAAGGAAAGTTTGGGACAAAAATAAAGTAGGAGCGAGCAGATAATTAAAACATTTTTAAAAAACATTTTTCTAAATTAGCGTGGCCAATCTATCTTTTGGGTTTGTGGAGGCGAGACCCATGCAGACATGGGTAGAATGTGCAAACTCCACACGGACAGTGACCTGGGGTCAGGATCGAAGCCGGGTTCTCGGTGCCATGAGGCAGCAGTGCTAACCACTGCAGGACCGTACCACCCATTTGAGCAAATCAATTAAGCTGGACTGTTAACAGCAGGTTGAAGATGATAATTATAGAAACTCTCTTTCAGGTTTTTCAGTACATTTTAAAAAATATACATAGTGTGGTATCAGCTCATTATTTTTTAATGAAACATTTCTAATCTCATAATTGCGGTACATCATATAATATGAAGACAAGAATGCAAGATAAAGGAGCAGGACAATCTCAGCAGGTCTGACAGCATCTGTGGAGAGAGAATGGAGCTAACGTTTTGTGTCTGGATGACCTTTTGTCAAAGATGCATCGTCAGACCTGCTGAGATTGTCCAGTATCATCTGTTTCTGTTTCAGGTCCCTGTTTTTGCAGTAATTTGCTTTTATAAAAGAGCAGGAGTTGGGCTATATGACCAGTTGAGCCTGCTCCGCTATTCAGTACAATGATGGATGATCTTGAGCTTCAATTCTATTTTCTCACCCACTCCAACATCTTTCAATTCCCTGAGAGATCAAAAGATCTGTTTGTCCTATCCTTCAATGTATTCAATGATGGAGCATTGTCAGGGGCAGAGTATTCCAAAGGTTCACAACCCTTCGAGTGAGGTAATTTGTCTCATCTCAATCCTCAATGATCGGCCCCATTTCCTGAGACTGTGCCTCGTGTTTTACAATGAAAAGAACCTCTCAGCATCTACTCAGTAAAACCCTTTCAGAATTTTCTAGATTTCAATGAGATCGCCTCTCATTCTTCTAAACGTCAGAGAATATTAAACTAACTTACTCAACCTCTCATCATCGGACAACCCCCTCATCACAGGAACTAATTTAGTGAATTTTTACCGTACCGCTTCCAATATCCTTTCTTAAATATGGAGACCAAAGGTGTACGCAGTATTCCAGCTGTGATTTCAAAGTCCCGTACTATTTGAGCAAGACTTTCTTACACTCCAATCCTCTTACAATAACGGCTAACCTTCCGAGTAACCTTCTTGATTGCTTGCTGCACCTGCATGCAGACTTTACGCATTCCTTGTAGGAGCAATTTTTGAACATCAACACTACAGTTCCGCACATTTTTACAAAGTATTCTGCTTTTCTATTCTTACAGCCAAAGTGAATAACTTCACACTTCCCCACATTACACTCTATCTGCCATCTTGTTGCCCACTCAATTAACCCGTCTATGTCTCTTCAACCGCTGTGTCCTCCCCACAGCTTACATTTCCACCCAGCTTGGTGTCATTAGATAACGTAGATACATTACTCTCTGTCGCTTCATCCAAATCATTGATATGGATTGCAAATAACTGAGGCGCCAGCACTAAACCTCGCAGTATTCCCCTATTCACTGCCTGCCAACTTGAAGAAACCCTGTTTCTACCCACTCTCAACCCATAGATTAACTGATCCTCTAGCCATGCTAATTACCCCATACACCATAAGCCCTTATAGAACATAGAACGATACAGCGCAGTACAGGCCCTTCGGCCCTCGATGTTGCACCGACATGGAAAAAATCTAAAGGCCATCTAACCTACTTTATGCCATTATCATCCATATGCTTATCCAATAAATTTTTAAATGCCCTCAATGTTGGCATGTTCACTACTGTTGCAGGTAGGGCATTCCACGGCCTCACCACTCTTTGCGTAAAAAACCCACCTCTGACCTCTGTCCTATATCTATTACCCCTCAATTTAAGGCTATGTCCCCTCGTGCTAGCCACCTCCATCCGCGGGAGAAGGCTCTCGCTGTCCACCCTATCTAACCCTCTGATCATTTTGTATGCCTCTATTAAGTCACCTCTTAACCTTCTTCTCTCTAACGAAAACAACCTCAAGTCCATCAGCCTTTCCTCATAAGATTTTCCCTCCATACCAGGCAACATCCTGGTAAATCTCCTCTGCACCCGTTCCAAAGCTTCCACGTCCTTCCTATAATGAGGCGACCAGAACTGTACGCAATACTCCAAATGCGGCCGTACTAGAGTTTTGTACAACTGCAACATGACCTCATGGCTCCGGAACTCAATCCCTCTACCAATAAAGGCCAACACACCATAGGCCTTCTTCACAACCCTATCAACCTGGGTGGCAACTTTCAGGGATCTATGTACATGGACACCGAGATCCCTCTGCTCATCCACACTACCAAGAATTTTACCATTAGCCAAATATTCCGCATTTCTGTTATTCTTTCCAAAGTGAATCACCTCACACTTCTCCACATTAAACTCCATTTGCCACCTCTCAGCCCAGCTCTGCAGCCTATCTATGTCCCTCTGTAACCTGCAACATCCTTCCGCACTGTCTACAACTCCACCGACTTTAGTGTCGTCTGCAAATTTACTCACCCATCCTTCTGCGCCCTCCTCTAGGTCATTTATAAAAATGACAAACAGCAACGGCCCCAGAACAGATCCTTGTGGTACGCCACTCGTAACTGAACTCCATTCTGAACATTTCCCATCAACCACCACTCTCTGTCTTCTTTCAACTAGCCAATTTTTGATCCACATCTCTAAATCACCCTCAATCCCCAGCCTCCGTATTTTCTGCAATAGACGACCGTGGGGAACCTTATCAAACGCTTTACTGAAATCCATATACACCACATCAACTGCTCTACCCTCGTCTACCTGTTCAGTCACCTTCTCAAAGAACTCGATAAGGTTTGTGAGGCATGACCTACCCTTCACAAAACCATGCTGACTGTCCCTAATCATATTATTCCTATCTAGATGATTATAAATCGTATCTTTTATAATCCTCTCCAAGACTTTACCCACCACAGACGTTAGGCTCACCGGCCTATAGTTACCGGGGTTATCTCTACTCCCCTTCTTGAACAAAGGGACCACATTTGCTATCCTCCAGTCCTCTGGCACTATTCCTGTAGCCAATGATGACCTAAAAATCAAAGCCAAAGGCTCAGCAATCTCTTCCCTGGCTTCCCAGAGAATCCTAGGATAAATCCCATCCGGCCCCGGGGACTTATCTATTTTCACCTTGTCCAGAATTGCCAACACTTCTTCCCTACGCACCTCAATGCCATCTATTCTATTAGCCTGGGTCTCAGCATTCTCCTCCACAATATTATCTTTTTCTTGAGTGAATACTGACGAAAAGTATTCATTTAGTATCTCGCTTATCTCCTCAGCCTCCACACACAACTTCCCACCACTGTCCTTGACTGGCCCGACTCTTACCCTAGTCATTCTTTTATTCCTGACATACCTATAGAAAGCTTTTGGGTTTTCCTTGATCCTACCTGCCAAAGACTTCTCATGTCCCCTCCTTGCTCGTCTCAGCTCTCTCTTTAGATCCTTCCTCGCTTCCTTGTAAATATCAAGCGCCCCAACTGAAACTTCACGCCTCATCTTTACATAGGCCTCCTTCTTCCTCTTAACAAGAGATTCCACTTCTTTGGTAAACCACGGTTCCCTCGCTCGACCCCTTCCTCCCGGCCTGACTGGTACGTACTTATCAAGAACATGCAATAGCTGTTCCTTGAACAAACTCCACATATCCAGTGTGCCCAACCCTTGCAGCCTACTTCTCCAACCAACACATCCTAAGTCATGTCTAATGGCATCATAATTGCCCTTCCCCCAGCTATAACTCTTGCCCTGCGGGGTATACTTATCCCTTTCCATCACTAACGTAAAGGTCACCGAATTGTGGTCACTGTTTCCAAAGTGCTCACCTACCTCCAGATCTAACACCTGGCCTGGTTCATTACCCAAAACCAAATCCAATGTGGCCTCGCCTCTTGTTGGCCTGTCAACATATTGTGTCAGGAAACCCTCCTGCACACATTGTACAAAGAATGACCCATCTAATGTACTCGAACTATATCTTTTCCAGTCAATATTTGGAAAGTTAAAGTCTCCCATAACAACTACCCTGTTACTTTCGCTCTTTTCCAGAATCATCTTCGCCATCCTTTCCTCTACATCCCTAGAACTATTAGGTGGCCTATAGAAAACTCCCAACAGGGTGACCTCTCCTTTCCTGTTTCTAACCTCAGCCCATACTACCTCAGAAGAAGAGTCCCCATCTAGCATCCTTTCCGCCACCGTAATACTGTCCTTGACTAGCAGCGCCACACCTCCCCCTCTTTTGCCCCCTTCTCTGAACTTACTAAAACACCTAAACCCCGGAACCTGCAACAACCATTCCTGTCCCTGCTCTATCCATGTCTCTGAAATGGCCACAACATCGAAGTCCCAGGTACCAACCCATGCTGCCAGTTCCCCTACCTTATTTCGTATACTCCTGGCATTGAAGTAGACACACTTCAAACCACCTACCTGAACACTGGCACCCTCCTGCGAAGTCAAATCTGTGCTCCTGACCTCTATACTCTCAATCTCCCGTACCCTAAAACTACAATCCAGGTTCCCATGCCCCTGCTGAATTAGTTTAAACCCCCCCAAAGAGCACTAACAAATCTCCCCCCCAGGATATTGGTGCCCCTCAGGTTCAGATGTAGACCATCCTGTCTATAGAGGTCCCACCTTCCCCAGAAAGAGCCCCAGTTATCCAGAAATCTGAATCCCTCCCGCCTGCACCATCCCTGTAGCCACGTGTTTAATTGCTCTCTCTCCCTATTCCTCATCTCACTATCACGTGGCACGGGCAACAACCCAGAGATAACAACTCTGTTTGTTCTCGCTCTGAGCTTCCATCCTAGCTCCCTAAAGGCCTGCCTGACATCCTTGTCCCCTTTCCTACCTATGTCGTTAGTGCCAATGTGGACTACGACTTGGGGCTGCTCCCCCTCCCCCTTAAGGACCCGGAAAACACGATCCGAGACATCACGTACCCTTGCACCTGGGAGGCAACATACCAAACGTGAGTCTCTGTCGCTCCCACAAAATCTCCTATCTGTGCCCCTGACTATTGAGTCCCCAATTACTAATGTTCTACTCCTTTCCCCCCTTCCCTTCTGAGCAACAGGGACAGACTCCGTGCCAGAGGCCCGTACCCCATGGCTTACCCCTGGTAAGTCGTCCCCCCCACAAGTATCCAAAACGGTATACTTGTTACTCAGGGGAACGACCGCAGGGGGTCCCTGCACTGACTGCTTCTTCCCAGTCCCTCTTACAGTTACCCATCTATCTCCAGTCTCTGGTGTAACTATTTCCCTGAAGCTCCTATCTATGACCCCCTCTGCCTCCCGAATGATCCGAAGTTCATCCAGCTCAAGCTCCAGGTCCCTAACACGGTTTTTGAGGAGCTGGAGTTGGGTGCACTTCCCACAGATGAAATCAGCAGGGACACTGACGGCGTCCCTCACCTCAAACATTCTGCAGGAGGAGCATTGTACTGCCTTCCCTGACATCACCTCTAGATTTAAAAAATAACAAGAAAAAGAAAAAGAAAGGAAGAGCTTACCTGATATTACCTCAAACCCTGCTCCTGCTCAAAGGTAAGCAAATTTAAAGGCACTCACTCACCTTCACGACAGGCCCCTGCTCCCGCTTCCCAACCACTGTGGGGTGGGGGGGTTGGTTAGAGGAGGAGGTAGGGTGGGAAACACTCACGAAGTGTTTCGGGTTTAACTGTCACTTGCCAACAGCCTCTCCACAAACCACCTTCAACTTAGGCTGACCGCACTGCACGTATGCAAATTTCCCCAGAACAGCTGATCAGTAGCTCTGCTCTGCTGCCCTCTGCTGGATGATTGCCTTCACTCAAACTCCTCGGGTCCCCTTCGCAGATTCACCTTCAACTTAGGCTGACCGCACTGCACGTATGCAAATTTCCCCAGAACAGCTGATCAGTAGCTCTGCTCTGCTGCCCTCTGCTGGATGATTGCCTTCACTCAAACTCCTCGGGTCCCCTTCGCAGATTCACCTTCAACTTAGGCTGACCGCACTGCACGTATGCAAATTTCCCCAGAACAGCTGATCAGTAGCTCTGCTCTGCTGCCCTCTGCTGGATGATTGCCTTCACTCAAACTCCTCGGGTCCCCTTCGCAGATTCACCTTCAACTTAGGCTGACCGCACTGCACGTATGCAAATTTCCCCAGAACAGCTGATCAGTAGCTCTGCTCTGCTGCCCTCTGCTGGATGATTGCCTTCACTCAAACTCCTCGGGTCCCCTTCGCAGATTCACCTTCAACTTAGGCTGACCGCACTGCACGTATGCAAATTTCCCCAGAACAGCTGATCAGTAGCTCTGCTCTGCTGCCCTCTGCTGGATGATTGCCTTCACTCAAACTCCTCGGGTCCCCTTCGCAGATTCACCTTCAACTTAGGCTGACCGCACTGCACGTATGCAAATTTCCCCAGAACAGCTGATCAGTAGCTCTGCTCTGCTGCCCTCTGCTGGATGATTGCCTTCACTCAAACTCCTCGGGTCCCCTTCGCAGATTCACCTTCAACTTAGGCTGACCGCACTGCACGTATGCAAATTTCCCCAGAACAGCTGATCAGTAGCTCTGCTCTGCTGCCCTCTGCTGGATGATTGCCTTCACTCAAACTCCTCGGGTCCCCTTCGCAGATTCACCTTCAACTTAGGCTGACCGCACTGCACGTATGCAAATTTCCCCAGAACAGCTGATCAGTAGCTCTGCTCTGCTGCCCTCTGCTGGATGATTGCCTTCACTCAAACTCCTCGGGTCCCCTTCGCAGATTCACCTTCAACTTAGGCTGACCGCACTGCACGTATGCAAATTTCCCCAGAACAGCTGATCAGTAGCTCTGCTCTGCTGCCCTCTGCTGGATGATTGCCTTCACTCAAACTCCTCGGGTCCCCTTCGCAGATTCACCTTCAACTTAGGCTGACCGCACTGCACGTATGCAAATTTCCCCAGAACAGCTGATCAGTAGCTCTGCTCTGCTGCCCTCTGCTGGGGCATGTTATCAAACCCCTTTTGCAAATTCAAGTATACAACATCGACTGGTTATTTTGTAAATCCGGGTATACTGCGGCCGAAAGTCTCCAGCCGCTCGCTGGTACGGGATTCTGCGGACCTGCTGTCAGTGCAGCCCTGCCTGAGGGTTTCCCAACAGCCTGGGATGGCTTCAATGGGAATTTCCATTGACAGCAGTAGGAACAGAGAATCCTGCCACCAGCAAACGGTGCACCGCCTCAAGCTGCTGAGATAAATGCGCAGGGAGGATGGAGAATCCCACCCTACATCGTCTATCCTTACCTTTCTGAGTGAGGCACCGATGGGTCTTGCTGAGATTTTGTTTTTCAGGTGAATGCACTTTTGTTAAGCATTTTGAATTGTCTGTTCAAATATTTTCAGTTGTAGGGTGTTTGATGCAGTTCAGTAGGTCTGAAGAAGTCTATCTAGTCATACAGAGTTTAACTCCAATTCTTTATTGACTCTGAACTATTTACAAGTATAGGGTAAAAGGTACAAAGCTAGGCGGCCGGATTCTCCGTTCCTGAGACTAGGAGTTGACGCTGGGCCATGATTCATGGACTTCTACGACAGCAAAACTGGCGCCACACCTGGACCGATTCAACGACCGTTAAGGGGCTAGCACTGGCGCCATGTGGAACACAATCAATTACAATGAGAAACCTTACTGGATTCACCAGGTCCGAGATTGACACTCAGGAGGCTGTCAAGCTGCAGCTGCATATACACACTGTACTCCCCACATACACCACCTCAGCCAACAAGGTGGCAGTAAGATGTCCGGCCCCGAGATTCACCAACACGGAACTGGAGACACGCTGGAGGCTGTGGAGGAGAGGTGGTCAACTCTGAATGCATGGGTGGGAAGGAGGCTGCCAGCCACTGCCATTCACCGGGCCTGGATGCAGGTAGCAGAGGTGGTCAGCACCATGGGTAATACTGTTTGAATTAGCCTACAGAGCCGGAAGAATCTAAACAACCTCCTCAGGACGGCCACGGTGAGTGGGCAGCACTGTGCCCCCAGCACCAACCCTTGTCCTACACACCCGTAACCTCCTCTGCCCCCTTTACCCCTAGGGCATCCTACACCACATGCCAGCACTTATACTGGCTGCCTAGGCTGGGTGCCAAGGCCACTGAAGCCATCAGCTACCCACCCACTGGGCATATGCATCAGATTGTCTTACACTGTGTGGTTTCTCTGTCCCCCCCACTCCCCCACCCCCACCTGCTCACAGGCAAAGGCGGCTCTAAACCGCTGGGAGCAGACTGGAGGGGGGCCGCTGGACCTGCAGCTCCTCACCGCAGCAGAGCATGGGCACTGAATGTGGTCGACTGGCCCAAGGAAAGGGCAGTCAACGGGCTGGAGGACGGCATCGGGTGAGGAAATGAGACCCTGCTGCTTTGCAGTTCCCCATGGCACATGTGCCACCCCCCCAACACTACCCCCACACAGCCCTAAACCCACCACCACACCCACACCCATCCCCAAACCCACCACCATACCCATCCCCACACTATTCCCAAAACCCCGCTCCACACCCCTACAACCCCCCCCCCCCCCCAAACCCCCTCGAGGCCAGGATGACACAGATTTCCCGTCACATCTCTCTTGAACACTCTCCGTCATCCCAAAGACACTCACCTCACTCAGCTGGGCACTTCAGTGAAGAGGTTCCTGGGACACTATCTGATGCACACCACACACATGCTCCGGTACAGCAGTTGGAAGGAGGAGCTCCCGAAGGGCGGACAGCCAGAGGTCGGGCCAACTCCAGGAGCTGGCTGCCATCCAGACGGGTTTCAGGCTTTTGGAACGGATGGTCCCATCGATTTTGGAGATGCAGTCGCAGTCAGGGACTATATGGGGGGTTGTCGGCGAGCATCCAGCACCTGCAAGTTTAGTTGGTGTCGTTCGACTGAATGCAGGGGCAGGAACTGGTGCCAACTATGTGTGCCACCCAGGTTAACGCTGCAGGGTGCAGCCTGCGGTGGAGGACTTGGTGGCGAAGGTTTCATGTCCAACATGTCCAAGGTCAACATGTCCAAGGCCTGGGGCACATCGTGCAGGCGGCGGCCGAAGTCCAGGACAGGGCTTCCCCATCAGAGACAAGCATGTGCCAGAGCCACTGGGCCACCGCGGCAGCACCCCTGAGTGTGGCCTAGTCACAGCGGGTCATGGCTGAGAGTGTTGGCGGCATTGCCAGTCGCTGGTCTACGTGGCACAGACACAAAGGAAGATTGCCCTGTCCCAGGGGGAGATTTAGCACAGGGGCTGGTTTAGCACAGGACTAAATCGCTGGCTTTGAAAGTAGACCAAGGCAGGCCAGCAGCACGGTTCAATTCCCGTACCAGCCTCCCCAAACAGGGGCTTTTCACAGTAACTTCATTTGAAGCCTACTTGTGACAACAAGCGATTTTCATTTCATTTACATTTTTCAGATGGCGCAGTCACTGGCTGATGTGGCACAAACCCAGAAGGTAATGGCACAGTTGAGGTGTAATGTATCGCAGCCCCAGATGGAGGTGGTGATTTCAGCATCGGCCAATGGAGAATCCCACCCAGGAACTGTTTCCATGCTTGCTGGTATACTGGCTTTGTCCCTTACTTGACTAGACTCAGGGTGCAGGTCATATGCTGTCTTACATTACTGTGGGTAATACTGTACTCCGTTCAACGGTAACCCTATATGTGCCAGAACTTTATACTCCATCTCTCTGCAAGTCTTTTTCCAATGCATTTTAAGCGATTATATTTTACCTCGGGCTATACCTTCCATGGAATGATAGACATAGTCGGATTGCAACTTTGTTCCAAATTACTTACCCTGAAATACAACCGCACTTTTCTCGTCCATCCTTCCAACTGGGCTGGGTTGGTAGATGCAATGGGACAAGTACCTGAGGCCATGTATCAATGGCAGCAGAGTCAAAGTTTGGAAGATACATCTTTTTAATAGCAATGACACTATCTGCTGGTAAAGCAGATAGGTTTAAAGGTCCTGCACTTTCAGGGCCAGCGAGAAGATAAATAGAAAAGATAAGAAGCTAGGAAGAGGAGGAAGGTGGGTTTGATGGTGGGGAGAATGGGCTGTTGGGTGGTAGGAAGGGTAGTGGCAGGGTCCTGGAGGGGTAATAAGTGGTTCTAATTCTAACTTTTTATGGGCAACTTGTTGTAAGACAGTTGCAAGCAACCAAAGTTTGTGATTTAAGTCAGAGTTTTGGATAGTTCTCAGTGCAAAACAATTGCCCAACAAGTAAGAACTTGCTATGTAATCATTACTGTCTTCCAGGGTGGGGAACGGGGGGTTTGGAGTGGATCCCAGTGCATCACTGGGGTACCACACCCCTCCCTCCAGGTAAAATGACTTGGAGCTCAGAGGTTACAGGTCCTTATGTCTTACATTACCATCATAAAGGTTACGACTGCATTATCACTACCCCAATTCGAAGTCTCCATACTGACAACTATCTGCCATCCTGTATACATCATGTTGTCCTGGCTGTTGGACTCATTTGTTAACCTTAGCTCTTGAATATTATATTGCTTCATAGATTAAAATAAGATTTTAGTACGTCTTCCAAATTAGCAGATGATTCATCAATTTCCTATCTTGCAATAATGTCATCTGCAATCAGGCCCACCACGTGAAGCAATGTGTTAACCTGCACTGCTTCTGACTTTTTACCTAAACCTGAAGTGATACATATCTTAGGAATCTTTTACACTGATGCCCCCAATTATATGATCGATCTGGGCCTTGGATTTAGTACAAATTGATTTGAAATTGTGGATTTCTGATCCATGGTTAATTTCTTTTATAAGTGAAGTTTCTGCCTAATGAACATTGAACTTCAAGATGGTGTCACTGTTTACTTGGAGACAAAGGTAGTTCCCACGCTTGCCAATTTTGGTGGGCTCAATTGAAATGGCGATTGCGTTCAGCTTGAAAAGAGTTTTTCAACAACAGCTGCCTGGATTGACTCCCTGCAGAATTCTCTTGCCCAATGTTTTACTTTAAAGTCACTAATTTGTGAAATCATGGTTTTTGCTTTCTCACCGTTGAGTTTAGATGTCATGATGATTCTCCTGGGTTACTTGGACTGTATGTTCGCAGATGCCGACTTGGGAATCTGGTTGGCCACGGTACTTTTAGAAATGGCTGGCTCTGACTTTCAAAAGACTGAAATCCTTTTTAAACTAGTTATGTGCACGAACAATTATTTTTAGCTCACACCCACCATTGTACTTTGACGCTGCAATCTGTGAGTTTTCAAGTTGGACCTTCACACAATCTCTGGAGCCCTCAGCTGCATAGTGCAGTTTTTTTCTTCTACCTTCTGCTTCCCATTCTGCTGTGGAGTTTTTCTCAGGAGATGTACTTCTGTGTCTTCACGTCAGGTGCTTTCAGCCAGGTCAGAATGGTGCTCCTTTAATTTCCGAGCTTTTTAGTTTTCCCTCTGCAAGGTATTAGCTTTTTCCACAAGCGACCATCACAGTGTAGGGTGTGTCATCTCGGTAGGTCTGAGGAAGGCTTTATAGTCATATGTAGGTGTGACATTACCATAAATGCAAAGAACTGCAAGGGTTAATGTAATGTTTAAATCAACTTCTAGAGGGAGCTAGATGTACAACTATGTAAGACATTGACGCTAAGCCTTGTGGGTGAGAGGTTGAGTAGAAAGCTAGAGAACAGACTGAAGGAAAGATAGTGTGAGTGACAGCAGATCATAATTAATGTAATAGTGTAGAGATTAGTAGTAAATCATTGTAGATTAGATGTTTATTATCAACTGTATTATCTATGAGTAAGTGTTGAATCCAATTAAGTAGTGTTAATAAGTTTATAGCTTTGTTTAAGTTAAAGCAATTTGTGGTCTTTGTGAACACAATGCCAACCATCCTGAATTCAGCAACACGAAGAACACCACAGGACGTTGACTGTGCGTTTTATTGACTCTTAGAACTATTTAGAAATGTACTGTAAATGTAGAAGCTAGGAGCTGTGTTGTTCCTCGTGTCTTAATAAAGCTCGCAGTCTCAAGTGTGGAGAAGATGCTTTATTGTGGGTTCGTTCAGTTTCCAGAGCTCGACCTAGAACTACCTTCCAGTGCTAACTACCAGCTTTGCTTGCTGTGTGTCCTGCTTACCAGCCCCCCTGCTGTGAAGTGTTTTCCACTTCCTGTCCTGATCTATTTATATGGCTCTCCCGTGCTCCCTCTAGTGGTCGCTCAGTTGTGTTGCATCTGGTTAACTTGTGATCACCACATCCCCCTTTTTCTCTTAACATATTTTCTGAACATCGTTAAAGAAAATTGTACATCCTGTCCCAGTGTATTTATAGCTCTCCCGCTCGTGTTTGCTCTGTTGTTTTGTATCTGGTCAATCTACGATCACCACATCCCCCTTTTTCTCATTACATAGTTTCTGTACATCATTAAAGAAATTTTATACAAAACAGTAACTTATGATATGCGTATCTATACAAGTGATGATGCTATTGCCTTAGTTAACAAAGCCAATGTATTTATATGTCCAATCTTAATAAAAACATTTATGAGTCCAAACTTGATGAATTTGTTCAGAGCTTTTTTTTCTTTTTGTTGTTGATGACGTGGTGATATTGATATTGCAAGTCCGCTGTGAATGTTGTTGGTGTTCCTTGTTATCTTAAGTACCCAATGCGTCATCCCGAGGTGTCTGCATGGTCACATCACTGATGTTGACTGGCATGGACTTTTTTTTTTTTTTTCTGTGCTTGTGGTGTTGATTTATTGTCTCATCCGCCTTGGATGCTGGTGTGCTTGCTCGTTCTGGAGCAGACGTGTGTTTATGCGATTCGTCGTCATCCCATGACATGTTTGTAGTCTTGTCATCGTTTTGCCATGCGCTGTGGCATTGTCCGTCATGTGCCAAGTAGTTCCATTGTGTACAAGTCGTTGTTTCATTGCTGTTGTTTCTGTCGTTCTTGTTTTTGTTGTTTTCGTTGCCGTACTTGTCGCTGTTTTTGTCGTTTCCGTCTTTGGTGTTGGCACTGTCGTTGTTCCTGACTTTGTTGTTCTCGTTGCCGTTCTTGTTGTTTCTGTCCCTGTCGTTGTCGCTATCTTTGTGCCTGACGTTGTTGTTTGTCTTGTTGCGCTTCATGTTGCTTTTATTCTTGCTGTTGTCGTTCTCGTTTCTGCTGTGCTTCTTGCTATCATTGTTTGTCTTGTCGCGCTTCATGTTGCTTTTCTTCTTGCTGTTGTCGTTCTTGTTTCTGCTGTGCTTCTTGCTATTGTTGTTGGTCTTGTCGCGCTTCATGTTGTTTTTGTTCTTGCTGTGTTTCTTTTGACTTTTGTTTTTTCTTGTTATACTCTGTGAGTGTCCCGAGTGGATAATTTGAGTCATTGAGCATTCCGTCTTGCGAGTGGTGCGAATGATCTGATGTTGCATCGGTGCAGGTGACATCAATCAGTTGTGGAGAATTGGATTCCGCATCTTTGCTTTCTTGGTGCTCGTCTTCCGGAGTCAAAGTCTTCTTGATTACATTTGACGCGGTGTCTGTGGACTCTCGGCGCTCCTCTTCTGGAGTCCAAATCTGCATGATTTCTTTCGGCATCGTCTCTCTGGACTGTTGGGTGGCCCGACTCTGTGCTTCTGTACAGACAAGCTGAGAACTGTCAGTCTCACTGTGATCCTGTATGTCGAGTGCGAGCACCTTGTCACTGTTTTCGCTCTGTGCTTCGGTACAGACAAGCTGAGAACTGTCAGTCTCACTGTGATCCTGTACGTTGAGTGTGATCACCTTGTCACTGTCTTCGCATGCAGTGGGCAGAGGTGCATTGTCTTCTTCTTGTTCCTGTGAGCGTGTTGGACTTTCATAGTCCGCTCTTTTTTCTTGTTCCTGTGAGCGTGTTGGACTTTCATAGTCCGCTCTTTCTTCTTGTTCCTGTGAGCTTGGTAGACTTTCATAGTCTGCTTGCGGTTGCTCAGGTACAGCGGGTTTACCTTCATGGTCTTGTTCATGCTTGGTGTCCGCCCGGGAGTGTTTGCTTGCATCCCTGTTGGCGTCTTTCATCACTCGCACTGTGGAGCCTGTCATCGCTCGCTCCGTGGAGTCTTCCTGTGCTCTCTGTGTGGCGTCGTCTTCGTCTTGGGTATTGCTGTCATCCAATGTATCGACGAGCTGCCATGGCACCATGGTGTTGGATTCATCCACCATGAGTAGAGTCGTGTTGAGCTTTGCACCGGTGTCGCTGATGCTGTGATCAGCATGTCCAAATAACTCCTCCATGTCTGAGTAGTATTCTTTGAAAACCAAATCATCTTGGTTGGATTCATCTACCACGAGTTGGTTCGTGTTGTGCTTTGCGACCGTGTCGCTGATGCTGTGATAAGCATATCCGACTGACTCAGCTATGTCTGAGTAGTATTCTTCGAAAACCAAAGCATTTTGGTTGGATTCATCTACCACGAGTTGGTTCGTGTTGTACTTTGCGACCGTGTCGCTGATGCTGTGATAAGCATATCCGACTGACCCAGTCAGGTCTGAGAGGTAATCGTCGAAAAACAAATCATATTTTGTTGTTTCGGAATTCTTTTTGTTCGCTTCACTGTGTGTGGTGAAGGCAGCTTTTTCCAAGGTTTTGTGCAAGTTGTTTTTCACTGTTGGTTTAAGTTCAGGCGTTTTTCTGTGTTCTGAGGCAAGAAAATTTGGTTTTACCACTTTAAGTGTCTTGTTTTCAATTTTCGGGCATTTCCCTTTTAAGTGGGCGTGGTCAGGATTCTCAGACGTCATGACGTCACGCGTAGGAACGACTTGCACATGCGCAAATCGGCTTTCTTTCCTTGTGCGGTTCGGTGTCCATTGCGCATGCGCGGCTTGCGCATGCGCATGACGGTCCGCGACAAAGACTTTTTTTGACTGCGCATGCGCGTCTTGCGCATGCGCATAACGATCGGCGCCGCGATCTTTTGTAAACTGCGCATGCGCGACTTCCGGTTCCGGCGCATGCGCGACTTCCGGTTCCGGCGCATGCGCAACTTCCGGTTCCGGCGCATGCGCAGACGCGATTTGTAGTTCTTTGCTTACCAGAGACTGCAAAATGTGCTCCAACGCCATTTTATCGCGGATTTCAGCGTTTTTTCTTTCTAAAAGTTGTAAGTTACCTTTTCTTACCGATCTGGACTGGATTTCAGCGTTTTGGCTTTGTGAAAAATTCATGTTATTTCTTCTTTTTGATCTGTACTGTGCATTCGCGATTTCCTGATCTTTTTGTGATTTTTTAAGTCTTGCATCACTCAGTCTCTGTGCAGGTTGGACTGTGAGCATGCCTTGCTGTTCAAATTTCTCACAGTACTCTTCAAATTTGTTTAGTAACGTTTGTAAGCTGTTCCTGTCTTCACCTTTTGAGTGTTTAAGTCCATTATACACTTTCCTATTGACAGGCCCTTCGATGAGAATTGCTATTTTAATTTTGTCTG
This sequence comes from Scyliorhinus canicula, assembly GCF_902713615.1. Lineage (NCBI taxonomy): Eukaryota > Metazoa > Chordata > Chondrichthyes > Carcharhiniformes > Scyliorhinidae > Scyliorhinus > Scyliorhinus canicula. Next base: position 178,175,271 of record NC_052150.1, read on the forward strand.
AGGCTTCTGCAACATCATTAGCTATGAGATAAAAATCGAACATTTGTTTAAACCTTTTCCAGACATTTCTTACATTACCAGTCGTGTCCAGCTGAGGTGGGTATCCATGCCACATCCTTTCATCAGCAATGTCTTCCCAAGTCGAATGTCCAGCAGGAGATCTCCATGCCATTCTTGGTTGAGATTTCCATGCCATTTTTTTTTGTTTTCTGTATCTGCAGCTGAGTTGTCCTGTCATAAGCGTCTGAAATCACTCCTGGGTACCATGTGTTGTTCCTCGTGTCTTAATAAAGCTCGCAGTCTCAAGTGTGGAGAAGATGCTTTATTGTGGGTTCGTTCAGTTTCCAGAGCTCGACCTAGAACTACCTTCCAGTGCTAACTACCAGCTTTGCTTGCTGTGTGTCCTGCTTACCAGCCCCCCTGCTGTGAAGTGTTTTCCACTTCCTGTCCTGATCTATTTATATGGCTCTCCCGTGCTCCCTCTAGTGGTCGCTCAGTTGTGTTGCATCTGGTTAACTTGTGATCACCACAGGAGCTGTCTCCATGCTTGCTGATGCATGCGGCTCTGTCCCACATTAGATGAGACAAAGGATGTGAGTCATGTGCTCTCTTACATCACTGTGTGGGTGGAATGGTACTCAGTCCCACATTAACACTGCATGTGCCATATCCTAATATAACATTTCCTACTGTTCATTTACCTCCATATTTTTTAGTCTTTTTACCCAATTAACCTAATCCATTTCTTCCTTCATGCTTATGCAATAAGTTTTCTTTGGGCGCGATTCTCTGCAAATGCGGAGAGTCGTAAAGGCTGCCGTGAAACTGGCCGTGTTTCACGGCAGCCTCCGCGACCCCTCCCGGGACCTGATTCTCCCCCCCGGGCGGGGCTGGCAGCGCGGCCCCGTGAGGCACGGCATCGCGGGCTTAGCGACCGTCGCTAAGCCCGCACGCCAAGCATCACGGCGGCTGACGCGCACGATGACATCAGCCGCGCATGCGCGGGTTGGACGGCTCCAGTCCAGCCGTTCTCACGAACGGTGAGAGCAGGTGTGTTTGCGTTCGTGAAAACGGCCGTAAAGGCCTGGGAACTCGGCCCATCGGCTTGGGGAGAATCGCTGTTCGCCGTAAAAAACGGCGAGCAGCGATTCGTGTCATGGGGCGGCCGTGGGGGGGGGGGGGGGGGGGGGAGAATAGCGGGAGGGCGGGAAAAATGTCAGGAAGGCCCTCCTGCTATTCTCCGACCCGTCGTGGGCAGCGGAGAATTGCGGTGTTTATGATTCAAGCATGTCACTTGCAAACTTGGCATAGAATTCCAATGTACTATTTCTCAGTGGATCATTTACTATGGCATTATTAATTAAACATGCTTCATTGCACAATACCAGATTTAAGATAGCTTTACCTTAGTTGGTTCCACAGCATACTTCTCCAAGAAACTTTCACAAAAACATTCTACAAACTCAGTTCCCATACCCTCTTGCCAATTTTATTGCCCCGGTCTATAGTGAAGACAGAAGTTTCCCACAATTATTGCATTGTCTTTGTTCCAAGCTCAAATATTTTCTTGTTTCATGCTCAATGGTATAGTTATTGTTAGAAGATCTATAAACCAATTGCACCAGTGTTTTCTGACTCTTGCTATTCTTAATTTCCACTCATACTGATCCTAATTCATGATCCTCTGAGGGCAGATCCTTTCTCATTCATGTCCTTACGTTATCCTTTACTATCAGGACTACCCCACCTCTTTTTCCATTCTGTCAGTCTTTCTGCAATATTACCCTGGCACACTTATTTCCCGACCTTGATCACCTAGTAACCACGTCTCTGTAATGGCAATTAGATCTAAATTATTTTCCTCCATTTGTGCCACTAGTTCATTGATCATTTTGCAGATACTTCCTACATTCAGATAAAGGCCCTTGGATTTCATTTGTATACTCCTATTCTCTCCAATGATCTAAGTCACTGATGCATAATTTATCTTAAACTCAGTCCCTTCCCATCTCACTCTGCCTGTCTTTACCCACTTCACTGTACTGTTCCGTGGCCTGGACCTTTCTCTTTGGATTTCTTAGTCCTCCCTCCCAAACCCCCCCCACCCCCCCCCCCCCTCCCACCCCCACTCCCCCCCCACCCCCACTCCCCCCCCCCCACCCCCACTCCCCCCCCCACCCCCACTCCCCACCCACCCACCCACCCTCCGCTAGTTTAAAGTCCTATCCAAAGCCCCAGTAATACAATTGGCCAGAACATTGGGTCCACCCTGATTTAAGTGCAGCCAATGAATTAGCTCACTTTCTCCTGAATACGGGTACCAGTGCCCCACGAATCAAAACTCCTTCTTCCTACAGCCTTTTTGAGCCACTTGGTAAATTCTCCAATTTGATTGACCCTGTGCCAACTGGCATGTTGCTCAGGTAACAACCCAGAGACGATTACCTTTAATGATCTGCATTTTTATTTGGACCCTAACTCTTCAAATTCTCTTAGCAGGACATCATTCCTAATTCTACCCATGTCATTTGTTCCCACATGGACCACAGCAACTGCATCCTCCCCCTCCGAGTTCTTCTCCAGCCACAAGGTGTCCTTAACCCTGCCACCAGGCATGCAATATGACCTTTGGAGTTCCTGGTCACAACTGTAGAGAACAGTATCAATCCCCCTGACTGTACTTCTCCGATCACTACCATAGTCCACTTCCAACTCCCACTTGAATGGAATCCTTCACGATGGTGCCACAGACAATCCACTCATCCACCCTGCAATCCTTCTCCTCAGCCACACAGGTAACAATCAGCTCATTGAATAAAGTCAGGGACTGAGTCTCCACCATCAGTTCTTGCTAATTCTTCCTGACTTACAGTCATACCATCCTATCCCTGACCATTGACCAACTCTAAATCTTGTGCCTGACCTAAAGGGTGTGACTGCCTCCTGTAAAATAGATAAATGAGTACTTCTCTTTCTCTGCACCAAATTCCCATGTAAACCAAATTCCCAACTGCACACCCAGCCTACATCTCCCTCCAGCATCATTTCCTTCCTGTGCAGTTTGAAAAACTAGTCTGCTTATAAATAAACTTGGATGAGTCAGTAGTGGCTTAGCTTCCTGCTATAGTAATTAAAGCCTATTGAACCAACTGCTTTCAGCTGATTGGCAGATAACTGCCAGACAGGCAGCTCTCTCTTGTAACTCATTTGAAGGTTGAAAGTCCCATGTCAGAGCCTGACTCTGAACATAAATTTAAACTTGAGAAGAAAACTGACCAGAATTTACCACTTGAACCAAATTCTCAATTACATACTCTGGGCTAGATTCTCCGGTCCCCCAGCAGTGTGTTGCTCGTCAGCGAGCCGTTAGCTTTGTGAATGGGAATTTCCATTGAAGTCCCCCCTTCACCACTGGGAAACCCATGGGTGGAGTGCGCTGCCAGCAGAAAAAGAGAATCTCAATGACCAGAGAATTCCAGCCTCTATCTACGTCTCACTCCAACATAGTCTCCTTTTCATGCAGCCCTTACTTCGGCATTACTGTGGCCTGCTGACCTAAATCTAGAGAATTTAATCTTGCTGCTTTCTCTTTTGTTATTTTAGTTTAGTTTAAGCGCATTTTAATTACACTCAAGCATTATCCATCTTATATAAACACTCAGAAGGTGATTCAATTGATCAAGTAGACTGCCAATTTATTTTTCACTGTACACGGGATAATGTCATTGGACTAGTAATCCAGATGCCCAGGCAAATGTTTTGGTCTCAACTAATGTTGAGTTCAAATCCCACCACAGCAGCTGGTGGAGTTGGAATTCAATTCGTGAATCTGGAATATAAAACTAGTATTAGTAATGGTAACCAGAAAGCATGACAGGGTGCCACATCAAAGGTTATTGCAAAAAAATAAAAGGTCATGGTGTACAGGGTAACATATTAGCATGAATAGCAGATTGGCTGGCAGGAAACAGAGAGTATGCATCAATGAGTCTTTGTCTGATTGGCAGGATGTGACGAGTGGAGTGTCACAGGGGTCTGTGCTGGGGCCTCAACCTTTTACAATTTACATCAATGACTTAGATGAGTGGAGCGAAGGCATGGTAGCTAAATCTGTAGACAATACAAAGATAGGGAGGAGTGTGCAGATGGATATAGATAGATTGAGTGAGTGGGCAAAAATCTGGCAGATGGAGTATAATGTGGGAAAAAGAGAAGTTGTTCACTTTGACAGGAATAATTAAAAAAATTACGTAAGTGAAAAATGACTGCATGATGCCGAGGTGCAGAATGCTGCACGTTCTCGTGCATGAGACACAAAACGTTAGTATACAGGTGCAGCATGTAATCAAGAAGGTTAATGGAATACTATCCTTTATTTTGAAAAGTATTGAACATAAAAGTAAGGACGTTGTGCTTCAGTTATACAGAGCACTGGTGAGACCACATCTTGAATCCCATGTGTAGCTTTGGTCTCCTAAGGAAGGATGTAAATGCATTGAAGGTGCTTCAGGGGTTTACGAGATTGATGCCTGAAAAGAGTGGGTTATCTTATGAGATAAATTGGACAGACTGGGCTTGTTTCCACTGGTGTTTCGAAGAGTGAGGGGTCACTTGATTAAGTATGTAAGATCCTGAACAATACTGACAAGGTGGACATTGAAAAGATGTTTTCCTCTTGTGGGTGAGTCCAGAACGAGGCGTTACAGTCGCTCTTATAGGGCAGAGATTAGAATTGTTTTTTTCACAGAGGGCGATGCAATATCCGCCTCAGAAAGGGGATGGAGGAGAGATCACTGAATATTTTTAAGGCAGGGGTAGATAGGTTCTTGTTAGGCAATGGATTCAAAGGTTATTGGGATTGTTGGGGAATATGGAACTCGACACACAGATCAACCACAACCTTGTTGAATGGTGGAGCAGGCCTGAGGGGCCAAATAGCTTATTCTGCTCCTATTTCGTATGTTTGTATGAAACTGTTGTCCGAAAACCCATCTGTTTCACTAAAGGCCCTTTGGGGAAGGAAATCTGTTGTCTCTATGTAGTCTGGCCTGCATGTGACTCCAGGTCCACAGCAATGTGGTTGACTCCTAACTGCCCTTTGAACTGGTTGAGGAAGCTACTACATTCAAGGACAATCATCGATGGGTCTTGCCAATGATGCCCACATCCTATGAAAGAATAAAAAAGATCTGATGGCAATAATGTTGATTTGTGCAGGAAAGCGAACTGCTTCATATTCCTGTTTGCCCTGAGAAATCAGAGATGAGAAGTACACTAAAATGGCCTTCAGAGGACAGTTTCCTGATAGTTGCAGAATACAGTCTCAAACAACCATTATAATTCTTGTCACAGCTTGATTGTGATTCATGGGGTTCCATAATCCTAAATTAGGCTTCAGTAGTTGATATACGTTTAGTCATAACAGTTGGATTGCAACAAGTTAATTATGAAACATATTGCATTATCATTCATATTAACTATTTGCTGCTTTAATTACAAGCTGTACTTGTAACTCTATATTGCTGTTACGTGTTCAATGTATACTGGTAATGTTGGTGTGTGTCTTTAGCTCATTAACTGCAGACGATCAAAATAATATCATTTGCTACATCCCATATCCTTTCTATTCAGCTGTGATAACACCATCTGCCACACTCTTTGAGCAGAGCTACAGTGGGACGGATGCCAAATGGCGTCTTTAGTAATGGCTGAGTTCAAGTGAGAATGACAAGACATCTTCAGAACATATCAAGAAAGTAAAAGAAATAGAATGATCAGTAAAGTGCTTAAATGAAAACCTGGAGATGATTAAGAGGCAGAAGTGACATTAGCATCAAATACTAAGAGGCTTAATCACAGATACACAGAATTGTTGCAGCAAGAAAGAGGCCATTTGGCCCATCATGTCTGTACCAGCTCTCCAATGAGCAATTCACTTAATGCCATTCTCACCCGTACTCCCCATGTAACCATGCATATTCTTTCTTTTCACATAATAGTCCAATTCCCTTTTGAGTGCTTCAATTGAATCTGCCTTCACCACACTCTGAGGCAGTGCATCCCAGATTTTAACCACACGTTGCATAAAGAAAGTTTTTTCTAGTATTACTATTGCTTATTCAGCTAATGACTTTAAGTCTCTTCCCTCTCATTCTCGACCCTTTTACAGGCGGGAACAGTTTCTCCCATCTACTCAGAGTCTGTCCAGACCCTTCATGATTTTGAATACCTCTATTAAATCTCCTCTCAGCCTTCTATTCTCCAACGAAAACACTCCCAACTTCTCCAATCTACCTACGTTACTGAAATTCCTCAACCCCAGAACCATTCCCGTGAATCTTTTCTGCACTCTCCCCAATGCCTTCACATTTTTCCTGAAGTGTGGTCTCCAGAACTATACACAATACTCCATCGGAGGCCAAACTAATGGCTTATACAAGTTCAACATAATCTCCTTGCTCTTGTGCTTTATGTCACTATTAATAAAGGCTTGAACTATAAGATTAGTTTATTAGCTAGGTTGGGATTTAGAGTAGTGTTGCCGGGGGGAGGGAGATGGGTTCTGCTGACATGGGAGGGACTTCGATGGAAGGTCACTGAGGGGGTCGGGGGTGGGGGCCGCCCCGTAGCGAGCCGGAGGAAGTGCGGCGCACGGGCTAGAGGCCGGCCCATGAAGGGTGATGGGTGACCGGCGGGGAGGGGGGGGCACTTTGCTGGTCACTTGGAATGTCCGGGCGCTCAATGGGCCGGTGAAGAGGGCTCGTGTGTTTGCACACCTTAGGAGTTTGAAGGCGGATGTGGTGCTGCTGCAGGAGACACATCTTAAGGTGGTGGATCAGGTCAGGTTGAGGAAAGGCTGGGTTGGGCAGGTTTTCACTCGGGGCTGGACTCGAAGACAAGTGGTGCTGCGATTTTGATAAATAAGCGGGTGGCATTTGAGGTGGGGAGGATAGTCGTGGATGTAGGCGGGAGATTTATCATGGTTAGTGGTAGGCTGCAGGGGATGAAGGTTGTGTTGGTCAACATTTACGCGCCAAATTGGGACAATGGGGATTTTATAAAGTGGGTGCTGGGGAAGATTCCAGACCTGGATTCGCACAGGCTGATTATGGGTGGGGATTTCAATACGGTTATTGATCTAAGCCTGGACCGGTCATGCTCGAGAACGGGTAGGGTGCCAGCAATGGCAAAGGATCTGAAAGGGTTCATGGAGCTGATGGGGGAGTGGTTCCGTGGAGATTTAGGCAGCCGAGAGCCAGGGAATTTTCTTTCTTCGCCCACGTTCACAAGGTCTATTCCTGGATAGATTTCTTTGTTGTGGGCAGGGCCCTGTTGGCGGGGGTGGTGGACACGGACTATTTGGCGATTACGATCTCGGACCATGCTCCGCACTGGGTGGACCTGCAGGTCAGTATTTATAGCAAGCAGCGCCCACACTGGAGATTGGATGTGGGGCTGTTGGCGGACAAAGCGGTCTGCGAGAGATTGAGGAAGTGCATGCTGAACTACCTGCAGGTAAATGACACATGGGAGGTCTCAGCAGCGGTGGTCTCAGAAGCGCTGAAGGCAGTGGTGAGAGGGGAGCTGATCTCGATCCGGGCTCACAGGGACTGGACGGATAGGGCAGAAATGGACCGACTGGTAAGAGAGATTCTATGAGTGGATAGGAGTTATGCGGAGGCTCCAGAGGTGGGTCTATTGAGGGAACACCAGAGGCTGCAGGTGGAATTTAGTTTGTTAACTACAGGTAGGGCAGTGGAGCAGCTCAGGAAGGTGAAGGGAGCGGTGTACGAGCATGGGGAAAAGGCACAGCAGCTCAGAAAAAGGGAGGCAGCTAGGGAAATAGGGAAAGTGGTTGATGGGGATGGGAACTTAGTTGGGGACATGGAGGGGGTGAGCAAGACCTTTAGGGGCTTTTATAGTAGGCTGTATAGATCGGAGCTCCCTGGGGGGCTGGAGAGGATGAGGCACTTTTTGGATGGGCTGACTTTCCCGAAGGTGGCTGGGGAGCTGGTAGAAGAGCTGCGGGCCCCGGTCGGGCTGGAGAAGATAATGGAAGGCTTGGAGGCCATGCAGTCGGGGAAGGCCCCGGGACCGGACAGCTACCCAGTCGAGTTCTCTCAAACGTTCTCTGGGATATTGGGGCCAGTGCTGTTGAAAGTCTTTAACAAGGCCAAGGAAAGAGGAGTTCTACCCCAGACAATGTCACAGGCCCTGATTTTGCTTATTTTGAAAAGGGACAAGGACTCGCAGCTGTATGGTTCTTATAGGCCGATATCCTTGTTAAACATGGATGCCAAGCTCCTGGCCAAGATTCTGGCCTCCTGGGGGAATTGGGCCGGTTTTCGGGTTATAAGCTCAATATGGGGAAGAGCGGGCTTTTGTGGTGCAGGTGAGGGGCCAGGAGAGGCGATTGGGGGAACTACCATTAAGAGTGGTGGAGGACAGTTTTAGATACTTGGGTATTCAGGTGGCGAGGGATTGGGATCGGCTACACAAATTGAACCTGGCGGTCGGTGGACCAGGTGGAGGATTTCCGGAGATGGGACGCACTCCCGCTGCCTCTGGCGGGAAGGAGGCAGTTGTTAAAAATAACAGTCCTCCCGAGGTTTCTCTTCGTTTTCCAGTGCCTCCCCATTTTCATCCCGCGTTCCTTTTTCAAGTGGATTAATAAGATTATTGCGGGTTATGTTGGGGGAGGGGGGGGTGGGGGGGGGGCAAGCCCACACGGGTAAAGGGGTCAATGCTGGAACGGAACCGGGGAGATGAATTTCAGTAATTACTATTGGGCGGCCAACATAGCCATGGTGAGGCGGTGGCTGGTGGGAGGGAGGGGGGGGGGGGGGGGGGGAGCCGGTGTGGGTGCGCATGGAGGCGGCCTCGTGTAAAGGCACAAGTTTAGGGGAACTGATGACAGTGCCCCTGCCGTACCCGCCGGCGCGTTACTGGTGGTGGTGGCGACCCTGAGAATCTGGGGGCAGTGGAGGAGACAGGTGGGGGCAGAGGGGGCTCCGGTGTGGTCCCCAATCTGCGATAACCATAGGTTTGCCCCGGGGAGGATGGATGGGGGGGTTCCGTATTTGGCGGAGAGCGGGAATAGAGAGGATGGAGGACTTGTTTATAGAAGGAAGCTTCCCGAGTATGAGGGCGCTGGAGGAGAAGTTTGCGTTGGCTGGAGGGAATTATCTCCGGTATTTACAGGTGCGGGAGTTTTTGCGGAGGCAGGTGCCAACCTTCCCACTCTTGCCATTAAGAGGGATTCAGGATAGTGTGGTTTCTAGAGGATGAATAGGGGAGCGGAGTGTCTCGGATATATATAAAGAGTTTATGGGTCGGAGGAGACGTAGATGAGGAGCTGAAGCTTAAGTGGGAGGAGGAGCTCAGGGGTGGGATGGAGGAGGGTCTGCGGTTGGACGTGCTAGGAAGGGTCAATGCCACCGCAACATGTGCCAGGCTCAGCCTGATCCAGTTTAAGGTTGTTCACCGGACTCACATGACAGCAGATTCTTTGGGGTGGAGGACAGATGTGCGAAGTGTGCAGGGGGGCCAGTGAACCATGTCCACATGTTTTGGGCATGTCCAAAACTGAGGGGATTTTGGCAGGGGTTTGCCAACACCATGCCACAGTATTAAATACGAGGGTGGCAATGAGTCCAGAGGTGACGATTTTTGGGGTATCGCAGGATCCGGGAATCCAGGAGGAGAAAGAGGCAGACGTTCTGGCCTTTGCTTCCCTGGTAGCCCGGAGGCGCATATTGCTGACATGGAGGGTCTCAAAGCCCCCGAAATCGGAGACCTGGCTTTCAGACATGGCAGGCTTCCTCTATCTGGAAAAAATTAAGTTCGCCATGAAAGGGTCTCTGTTAGGGTTCACCCGGAGGTGGCAACCATTCGCCGACTTCCTCGCAGAGAATTAAACGTCAGCAGAAGGTGGGGGGGGGGGGGGGTTAGGTTAGTGTAGCGTAGGGGGGTAAGTTATGTTAGTGTAGCGTAGGGGGTTAAGTAATGGCAGGTCCTGCGGGAGAGAGTGGCGGAAGTTGCACTATGTATATACTTTTTCTTTTCTTGTTATTTGTATTGTGGATTTTAACTGCCAAAGAAAATACATGAATTGAACCTGCACTGCTGGCCTTGTTCTGCATTACAAGCCAGCTGTTTAGCCCACTGTGCTAAACCAGATCAGTACTTGGAACTACGATGTTGTGGCTATTATGGAAACATGGCTTTCACAGGGGCAGAAATGGTTGTTAGATGTTCCGGGGTTTAGATGTAATAAAAATAGGGAGGGACGTTGATTAAGAACAATAAAACGTTTATTTAAAAATAAAATAAAGCCTTGGACACTGCACTTTATTAAACCTGCTCGCAAACTGCCCTGCCACCTTCAATGGGTTATGCACATGTACATCTAGGTCATTTTGCTCCAGAACCCACTTTAGAGTTGCATCATGTATCTTATATTGTTTCCCCATGTTCTTCAAACCAAAATAAATAATTCACATTTTTCCACATTGAACTTCATCTGTGCATTCATTCCATCAACATGTCCATGTCCTTTTTACATTCTAAACTATGGAAGACTAAAAAATTATGGCTTGTACCTCTGTAATTTCCACTCTCACTTCCCTCTGTCCTTGGATACATTTCATTTGGTCCTGGTGCCTTATCAACTAAGTACAGACAGCTCAATTTATCAATTTTATACCCTTATAGCATCTGAATCTCATGATGTCCAGGGTAGCATCTTCATCATAGGCAATGACACCTGCAAATAATTCATTTAATACCTCAGCTGCACCTTCTGCCTCCATGCTTGAATCCTCTTTTTTGGTCCCGAATCAGCACGGCTCCATTTCTCATCACCTTTTACTATTTATATGCCTAAAGAAGACTTTGAGATTGCCTTTTATATTGGATGCCAGTCTCTTTTCATACTTCCACTTTGCTTCTTTTATTTGTATTTTCAGGGCAGCTCATAGCACAGTGGCTAGCACTGCGGCCTCACAGCTCCAGGTGTTCAATTCCGGCCTGAAGTGACAGTCTGTGTGAAGTTTGCACTTTTTCCCCCGTGTCTGCGTGGGTTTCCTCCGGGTGCTTTGGTTTCCTCTCACGGTCCAAAGATGTGCAGGTTAGGTGGATTGGCCATGCTAAATTTCCCTAATTGTCCGAAAGGTTAGGTGGGGTTCCTGGGTTTCGGGGGATAGTGGGGAGGTGTGTGTTAAGTAGGGTGCTCTTTCTAAGGGCCAGTGCTGACTCGATAGGCTGAATGGCCTCCTTCTGCATTGTAAATTCTATGATTCTATACCTCCCCTCTGAACTTCCTGTAGTCAAAGTTGCACTCAGTGGGATAAAGTGTGCCTGTTTCAATGCCAGGAGTATCAGGAATAAGGGAGATGAACTTAGAGCATGGATCATAATAATAATAATAATAATAGCCTATTGTCACAAGTTACTGTGAAAAGCCCCTAGTCGCCACATTCCGGCCCCTGTTTGGGGAGGCCGGTACGTGAATTGAACCTGCACTGCTGGCCTTGTTCTGCATTACAAGCCAGCTGTTTAGCCCACTGTGCTAAACCAGATCAGTACTTGGAACTACGATGTTGTGGCTATTACGGAGACATGGCTTTCACAGGGCAGGAATAGTTGTTAGATGTTCCGGGGTTTAGATGTTATAAGAAGAATAGGGAGGGAGGTAAAAGAGGAGGGGAAGTGGCACTGTTAATTAGAGAGTGTATCACAGCTGTAGAAAGAAGTAGTCGAGGAGGGTATGTCTACTGAGTCAGTATGGGTGGAAGTCAGAAACAAGAAAGGAGCAGTCACTTTATCGGGAGTTTTCTATAGACCCCCCCCCCCAATAGCAGCAGAGAGATGGAGGAACAGATTGGACGGCAGATCTTGGAAAGGTGCAGAAGTAACAAAGTTGTTGTCATGGGTGACTTCAACTTCCCTAGCAGTGTGGAGTCTGGTTCCACTGGGAAGCTCTGTTTCTCCTTTCTGGCAAAATCTCGAACCTGCATGTATCTAAATATTTCCCCCTGCTCCAGCCCATACTTTGCTTCCAACTCCTTCAGTCCTGCAAACTGACCCCCAAGAAACAAATCTTTTAGTGTCTTAATCCCCTTCTCCTCCATTTCCGAAAATTTCCATCCCACCTCCCTGGCTCAAATCTCTGGTTCTCCAGAATTGGCATTTCCCTTGATCCTGCCCCCAACCCGAAGTGTTGGCGAAACTGCCTCCAAATTCTCAATGAAGCTATCATTACCGGTCTCCCTGAATATTTCCCCGGGGCTATCGGGAGCGGTGCTGTTGCTATCGCCTTCAATCCCGACCCCCTACACAAACTCTCCTCCATCTGACCCACTGGGAATCAACCCCTCTGACCCAGCTCCGCACCTTCTCCACATTCTTCTTTTTTTGTTAAATTTAGAGTACCCAATTCATTTTTCCAATTAAGGGGCAATTTAGCGTGGCCAATCCACCTATCCTGCACATCTTTGGGTTGTGGGGGCAAAACCCACGCAAACACAGGGAGAAAGTGCAAACTCCACACGGACAGTGACCAAGAGCCGGGATTGAACCTGGGACCTCGGCGCCGTGAGGCAACAGTGCTACCTGCTGCGCCACCGTGCTGCCCGACAGTCTCCACATTCGCCACCCAGTAATAGTACATCAAGTTCGGAAGACCCAAACCCCCTGCCTGCCTCCCCTCTGTAGCAGCACCTTTCTAACTCTGGCCACCTTCCCTCCCCATATGAACGAGGTAACCATTCCTTCAATATCTCTGAAAAATGCCTTTAGCAGGAAAATCAGCAGGCATTGGAAAATAAACAGAAATCGCGGCAACACGTTCATTTTAACCGCCTGTACCCGACCCAACAGTGAGTATCCTGCAATTTCAGCCCAATGCTTTCAGTGCAACAGGATTGGACACTACGGCAAACTGTGCAAAGCGAAAACTCTGAAACACACAGAAGGTTCAAAGACTATAAGACCAGAGAACACACAGCAACGATTCTTCAATTTCAGTCAACAGCTATTCAACAGAGTTTAAATTAGAAACAGGAGCCAGCAGAACAGTCCTGTCGGACGTAGAAACATGGCTGGCGACCCAGTGGCTGATGCTGCCCACAACACCTCGATATGGGGCAAGAGGTTCAAATCTTCTGGTGAATGGCGCCCTGCAGCTGACAGTGAGATACTACAACATAACTATCGTCTTTGTGATCCACAACCAGGACTATTTATTACTGAGCCGCAAAACCTTACTCTCTTACAGGAGGTTGACAAGGTCAGCCACACTGGTGATTGAAAAACACAGTGGATCACACAGAGAGCATGTTACACCAGTATGCCTCGTCACCCATGCAAGATCCCACACTCACTCTGGAAGCAGATGCAGGGCCGGCTCAAGGCACCGGCAACTCGGGCAGTCACCCGGGGCGCCATGTGCTAGGGGGCGCCAGACTCGGGTCCCGCGCATGCGCAGTTGGGCCGGCGCCAACCAGCGCATGCGCGGTGGCCGCACTCCCCCAGTGTGGCCGCACTCCCCCAGGGCGGCCCCCCCCCCCCGGTCCGTCCCCTCGGTCCGCCCCCACGCTCGGTCCGCTCCCTCCCCGCCTCGGGTCCGTCCCCCCCGCCCCCCCCCTCGGGTCCGCCCGCCCCGCCCCCCCCCTCGGGTCCGCCCGCCCCGCCCCCCCCCTCGGGTCCACCCCCCCCTCCCGCCCCGCCCCCCCCTCGGGTCCGCCCCCCCCTCGGGTCCGCTCCCCCCCCTGGGTCCGCCCCCCCCCCGGGTCCGCCCCCCCTCTCGGCCCCCCCCCCCCTCTCGGCCCCGCCCCCCTCTCGGCCCCGCCCCCCCAAGGGCGCCGAAGTTCAGCTTGCCCGGGGCGCCAGCAACCCTAGGGCCGGCGCTGAGCAGATGCAACAGCAGCTGGACAAGATGACAAACGTGTGAGTCATCTCCCTAGTGATACAACTGCATGGTGTTCCGGGATGGTCCAACAGCTCAATAAAATCGTAGCCAAGAAAGTGCATCCCATGTCCTTAGTGGACTAAAGCCTGACTAAACTCTGGAAGAGCACAGCATTTTCAAACTGGATGCAAACAGCAATTTTTGGCAACTCCGTCTTAACAAAGTTGCCAGGCTGCTGACATTTATTACCTCTTCGAGCAGGTTTTCATTTCAGTACCTGCCGTTTAGTATCACGTCGGCGCTAGAAATATTCCAGCATACGCTGTCGGCCATTTTTCTGGACCTTTAGGCAGCATTTGCCACATGGATTCTGTATTATTTTCCAGTCCAATGTTGGATGAACATGTCAAAAGACTCACAGCAGTCTTAGAGCGTCTGCAGGAAGGAGGGCTGAAGGTGAATGACAAGCGAGTTTTCCAAAATATCAATTTGTTTCCTGAGCCACAGTGTCAGCAATCAAGGCATCACAACAGACCAACAAAAAAAAAACAAGGCTATCAGTGAGATCCCAGCCTCAATTCCAAACCTCCAGCGATTCTTGCTGAAGGGATGCTGAACCAACGGCAACATTTTATTTTTTTTTTTAAATAATTTTTATTGAAATTTTTCGATACAAACATTTACCCCTACTACATTTTAAATTATAACACAACAAATCCCCCCTGGAAAATCCTCCCCACGCCCTCCCCCGCGCGCACCCCCCCCACCCTCCCCCCCCCCCCCCCCCCCCCCCCCCCCCCCCCCCCCCCCCCCGCGCTACCAGTCTAGCAACCAAACCGTTTTTCCCTTTCTACCGATGGCCTCGGGCAGTCATTGCCCGCGACCCCCCGCTGACGTGCTCCCTTCGTTGCTATCCCCCCCCCCTCCCTTCCCCCCCCCCCCTTTCTCCCCGGGTTGCTGCTGTTTCGGCCTCCAGTTCCTATCTCTGATCCAGAAAGTCAAGGAAGGGCTGCCACCGCCGGAAGAACCCCTGTACCGACCCTCTCAGGGCGAATTTGATTCTTTCCAATTGGATGAAGCTTGCCATGTCGTTTAACCAGGTGTTAACACTTGGTGGCCTTGTGTCCCTCCACTGAATCAAGATCCTTCTCCGAGCTACCAAGGACGCAAAGGCCAATATTCCGGCCTCCCCTGCCTCCTGTACTCCTGGCTCCACCCCAACCCCAAAAATCGCTAGCCCCCACCCTGGTTTGACCCTGGTTCCCACCACTCTCGATACCGTCCCCGCCACCCCCTCCCAGAACTCTTCCAGTGCCGGGCACATCCAGAACATATGTACATGGTTCGCAGGGCTTCCCGAACACCTAACACACCTGTCCTCACCCCCGAAGAACCGACTCATCCTAGTCCCCGTCATATGGGCTCTGTGCAGCACCTTAAATTGGATGAGGCCCAACCTTGCGCACGACGACGACGAATTGACCCTCTCTAAGGCATCCGCCCATGTCCCATCTTCTATCTGCTCTCCCAGCTCCGCTTCCCACTTGTCTTTCAGCTCCTCTATCGATACCTCCTCCACCTCCTGCATTATTTTGTAGATGTCCGAGACCTTCCCTTCTCCGACCCAGACCCCTGACAGCACCCTATCGCTCACCCCTCTATCGGGAAGCAAGGGAAATCCTTCCACCTGTCGTCTGGCAAATGCCTTCACCTGCAGGTATCTAAACGTGTTCCCCGGGGGGAGCTCAAATTTCTCCTCCAGCTCTCCCAGGCTCGCAAACCTCCCCTCTATGAACATGTCCCTCAGTTGCCTGATGCCCGCCCTGTGCCAGCTCTGGAATCCCCCGCCAGTGTTCCCCGGGACAAATCTGTGGTTCCCTCTCAGTGGCGCCGCCATCAGACCCCCCACTTCCCCCCTGTGTCGCCTCCACTGCCCCCAGATTTTCAGGGTGGCCGCCACTACCGGACTCGTGGTATACCTTGTGGGGGGGAGCGGCCATGGTGCCGTTACTAGCGCCCCCAGGCTTGTATTGCCGCAGGACGCCCTCTCCATACGTTTCCAAGCTGCCCCCTCCCCCTCCATCACCCACTTGCGCACCATCGATGCGTTCGCCGCCCAGTAGTATCCGGAAAGATTGGGTAGCGCTAATCCTCCCCTGTCCCTACTCCGTTCCAAGAAAATCCTTCTCACTCTAGGGGTGCCATGTGCCCACACATAGCCCATAATGCTGCTAGTTACCTTCTTGAAGAAGGCCCTGGGGAGAAAGATGGGCAAGCACTGAAACAGAAACAAGAACCTCGGGAGGACCGTCATTTTGACTGACTGCACCCTCCCTGCTAGCGACAGCGGTACCATGTCCCACCTCTTGAACTCCTCCTCCATCTGCTCCACCAGCCTTGAAAAGTTCAGCTTGTGGAGGGTCCCCCAGTTCCTTGCCACCTGCACCCCCAAGTACCTGAAGCTCTTTACTGCTCTCTTAAAGGGGAGCCGCCCAATTCCCTCCCCCTGATCTCCTGGGTGTATCACAAAGACCTCACTTTTACCCACATTTAATTTATATCCCGAAAAGTCCCCAAACTCCGCTAGTATTTCCATTACCTCCGGCATTCCCCCTTCCGGGTCTGCCACATACAACAACAAATCATCCGCATAGAGTGATACCCGATGTTCCTCCCCTCCCCTTGTCAGTCCTCTCCACCCCCCTGAACCCCTCAGTGCCATCGCCAACGGTTCGATCGCTAATGCAAATAGTAAGGGGGATAGGGGGCATCCCTGCCTGGTACCTCGATGGAGCCCAAAATACTCTGACCTCCTCCCGTTTGTAACCACACTCGCCATCGGGGCCGAATACAGCAGCTTCACCCACTTGATAAATCCCTCCCCAAACCCAAACCGTTCCAGCGTCTCCCACAGGTATTCCCACTCCACCCTATCGAATGCCTTCTCCGCATCCAGTGCTACCACTATCTCAGCCTCCCCCTCCACTGCTGGCATCATAATCACATTCAACAGTCTCCGGACATTTGTGTTAAGTTGTCGTCCCTTTACGAACCCCGTCTGGTCCTCATGGATTACCCCTGGCACACAATCCTCTATTCTGGTTGCCAGGACCTTTGCCAACAGTTTGGCATCTACATTCAAGAGGGAGATAGGCCTGTAGGACCCGCACTGTACAGGGTCTTTGTCCCGCTTCAGGATCAAGGAGATCAGGGCCTGTGACATTGTCGGGGGCAGAACCCCCCCCTCTCGCGCCTCATTGAAGGCTCGCACCAGCACTGGACCCACCAAGTCCACATACTTCTTATAAAATTCCACCGGGAACCCATCCGGCCCCGGCGCCTTCCCCGCCTGCATCTGGCCTATCCCTTTAACTAGCTCCTGCAGCTCTATCGGCGCCCCCAGCCCCTCCACCCGTTCCTCCTGGACCTTTGGGAACCTCAATCTATCGAGGAAGTTCTCCATTCCCCCCCTCCTCCTGGGCGGCTCAGACCGGTACAATTCCCTGTAGAAATCCCTGAAGACCCCGTTCACCTCTTGCCCCTTCTGCACTACGTTCCCTCCCTTCTCTCTCACTCCCCCAATCTCTCTGGCTGCATCTCGCTTGCGCAGCTGGTGTGCCAGCATCCTGCTCGCCTTTTCCCCGTACTCATAGACCGCGCCCTGTGCCCTTCTCCATTGCGTCTCCGCCTTCCTAGTGGTCAGTAGGTCAAACTGGGCCTGTAAACTGCGCCGCTCCCTCAACAGCCCCTCCTCTGGTGTCTCCGCATATCTCCTGTCCACTTCTATAAGTTCCCCCACCAGTCTCTCCCTCTCCTGCCTCTCCTTCCTTTCTCTGTGTGCCCTTATGGAGATCAGCTCTCCTCTGATCACTGCTTTCAGGGCCTCCCAGACTACCCCCACCTTCACCTCGCCCGTGTCGTTCGTGCCCAGATATCTCTCAATGCCCTTCCGGACCCTTCCGCACACCTCATCGTCCGCCAGCAGCCCCACATCCAGGCGCCACAACGGGCGCTGGTCCCGTGCTTCCCCCAGTTCTACCTCTACCCAGTGTGGTGCATGGTCCGAAATCGCAATGGCCGAGTACTCCGTGTCCTGCACTCTCGAAATCAGCCCCCTGCTCAGTACAAAAAAGTCTATTCTGGAGTACACCCTGTGGACGTGGGAGAAAAAAGAATACTCCCTCGCCCTTGGCCTGCCAAATCTCCAAGGGTCTACCCCCCCCATCTGCTCCATGAACCCCCTTAGCACCTCTGCCGCTGCCGGCCTCCTATTCGTCCTGGAACTCGATCTGTCCAGCCCAGGGTCGAGCACTGTATTGAAGTCCCCCCCCATGATCAGGCCCCCTGCCTCCAGACCCGGAATGAGGCCCAACAGGCGCCTCATAAAACCCGCGTCATCCCAATTCGGGGCATACACATTCACCAGCACCACATTCTCTCCCTGCAGCCTACCCTTCACCATCACGTACCTACCCTCCTTATCTGCTACCACCTGCGCCGCCACGAACGACACCCTCTTTCCCACCAAAATCGCCACCCCCCGGTTCTTTGCGTCCAAGCCTGAGTGGAACACCTGTCCCACCCACCCCCTTCTCAGGCGTACCTGGTCTACTACTCTCAAGTGAGTCTCCTGCAACATTGCCACATCCGCCTGCAGTCCCTTTAGGTGTGAAAAAACCCTTGATCTCTTGACCGGCCCATTCAGCCCCCTCACGTTCCAAGTAATCAACCGGGTCGCGGAGCGACCCGTCCCTTTCCCCTGTCTGTTAGCCATGTCCTGTCCCCTGTTCGCCCCGGGTCGACCCTCCCCTTCTGACCCGTTCCCCATGGCGATGGCCCCTCCCCCTCTCTCCTCCCGTTCTTCCCTTCCCGTCCTCGGCCTTTCCAGCAGCAACCCGGTATCCCCCCCTAACCCCCCTTCCCCCCCCCCCCCCCCCCCCCCCCTGGCTAGGACCCCTCCTAGCCGCGGTGTATCCACCATCGTACTCCCGAGAGTCAGCTGGTTTTCGCTGACCCGGCTGCCCCTGCCACACTCCGACTCCTCCCGATGTGGGGGGGGAGGGGCCTCCCCCCCCCCCCTTGCCATCCCTCTCTGACCCCGCTTCAGCGCGGGAAAAGCCGCCATTGCTGGCCACACCCCACTCTTCTCTCCTCCCCCTTCCTCCGTCCCGCGCGCGGGAAACAGGGGAAAGCCCGCGCTTTCGCCCGGCCACACCCTGCCCCGCCATCTTCAATTCCACCCCCGTCCCCATCCAAGCCCATAAAAAAGCCCCCTTAAAACGAGAGGAAGAAAAAAGAGAAAAAGAAAACACGCATAACCAACTTGCACCCCCCCCGTCCCGCCTCCCCAACTTAACAATATAACAATATAAATAACAAATCTCAAATAAATACATAACTATGCCTGCATAACTAAATAACTACCCAATAATAACGTATTTAACCATCACCCTCCATCGAACAGAACAGTAACCATAACCCTTAAAGAACAGATCAAAAAGCAGTAAAAAAAAAAAAAAAAGCCCCCCCTACAACAACAATAATTAAGGGAAGTTGGCAACGGGAAGAGACACACAAAAAGGAACAAAGAAACCCCCCATAACACAAGTTTCAAAGAAACCAAACGATCCATCAACTTTAACCAAGTTCCGACCTGGCCTAAGAAAGACATGGGCCACTTGATCAGTCAAGGGTACTCGGGCGGCCTCGACCGCCGGCGTTCCCAAGTTCTAGTTCAGGTCCAGCTTTTCCTCCCGAACAAAAGTCCATGCCTCCTCTGGGGTCTCAAAGTAATGGTGCTGGTCCTTGTAGGTGACCCACAAACGCGCTGGCTGCAGCATTCCGAACTTGATCCTCTTTGCGTGCAGCACCGCCTTCGTCCGGTTAAACCGGGCCCGCCGCTTTGCCACCTCCGCACTCCAGTCCTGATATATCCGCACCGTCGAATTCTCCCATTTGCTGCTTTTCTCCCTCTTGGCCCACCTCAGCACTTTCTCCCGATCACAGAAACGCTGGAATCGCACCAGCACCGCCCTCGGGGGCTCGTTCGCCCTAGGCCGCCTAGCCATGACCCGATATGCTTCTTCCAGCTCCAGGGGCGATGGACCGGCCCCCTCTCCCATCAGGGAGCTCAGCATCTCCGCTACATATTTCGGGAGATCAGGCCCCTCCAGGCCTTCTGCTAGGCCCAGGATCCTCAAGTTCTTCCGCCTCATTCGAGTGTCCAGCTCCTCAAAGCGGCTCTGCCATTTCAGGTGGAGTGCCTCGTGCACCTCCACCTTTCCCACGAGGACCGTGGCTTCCTCCTCCCTCACCGCCATCTCCTGCTGCAGCTCTCTTATCGACGCCTCTTGGGTCGCCTGGGCCCCCATCAGCCTTGTGGTCGTCGCGTTCATGGACTCTAAGAGTTCCACTTTCAGCTCCGTAAAACACCGGAGGAGAGCGGCCTGCTGCTCCTCCGCCCATTTTCTCCAATCTTCTAGCGCGCCACCGGCCGCCATTTTGGTCCTCTTCCCCCGCTTTTTTCGGGGAGCTGCTGCTGCTTTTTTTGTCGCCCCACTCCGAGTACCGACCATAAAGTTGGTCTCACTCTCCTCAGGGAGCCTTCCCCCACCGGGATTCGTCTTTACAGTACCGTCGGGGCCCTCCAATTGGCCCTTAAACACCTTTGTCGCAGGAGCTGCCAAATGTGCGACTTAGCTGGTCATAGCCGCAACCGGAAGACGGCAACATTTTAAACCGAATCGTAGAACCCTTGAGGCATCTACGGAAAAAAGACCAAGCATGGTGCTGGGACACCTATCAAGAGCAAACATTCACTTGCATCAAGGTAATGCTGCTCTCCGCAGACATTTTGGCCACTCTGAACCTTCCCTGCCTAGCATTATAGCAGCGGATGCCTCTTCCACAATTCTGGGGGTAGTCCTATTCCATAATCAACTGGATGGAAATCACAGACCTATGTACTACGCATCCAGACTTCTGTTGGACAGAGGGATAAGGTACGCCATCATAGGAAAGGAAGCTCTCAGAGTCACATCGGCATGCGCAAAGTTTTCAAACTATATCACCGGCCTCAAGGGTACAATCAAAAGAGCCATAAGTTACTGGTCTCCTTATTGAATGAGAAGGAGCTAGCTAAGATGCTTCCCGAATCAGAGATTCACCTTATGAGGTTCGCCTGCAAGACAGTATACATCCAAGGTAAAAATCAAACAACAGAAGTCACACTTCCTACGGCCACAGTGGGCCCCTTGACAAAATTGGATGTCAATCTCATTCAACAACTGGAAGTGTCCTCTCAACTGACAAGGAGACAGCTGCCAGTGACCGCAAGTAAATTCCAACAAATCTGCCAGGAACAAATGCGTGATGGGCATTGTGCCAGTATCTGTAGATGCGGCCAAATAAGGGTGGCATCAGGAGAGACCAAACAGAGGGACTGTGAAAACCTGGTTCAAGCAACAAGAACACTTCACAATCGTACATTGGTCTCCAGTTCTACTATGAGTGACTGCTCATCTCATTCTCCATGCAGCCAGAGATCCTTCAAAAAATACACCAGGAGCAAGTTCAGGGAACACGCCCAATCTGCTATCTGGTAGCCAGGCATTTCCAGGGAGATTGAGAACACCATAGCAAACTGTCAGGCTGTCAAAAAGAGCCCCTCCTCCCCAGACAATCATTATCAATCTATAGGAGAGGCTGGGTGTTAACATGTTAATCTTGAACAGCAAATCATTTCTTATAGTGGTGGATTACTTCTCCAGATGGCCTGAGGTGAAGCAACTATATACGACTACCACAGAGGCAGTAGCTCAGGTACTGAAAAGGATATTTGTGAGCCATGGCATCCTGGGCGAGATCATGTCTGATAATGGTTGAGACTTTTCAAATGAGTGCGTTGCATGCTTCGTCATCATATGTGGCTTCCACCACCACATCAGCTCGCCAAATTAACCACAGTCAAATGGGTAGGCTGAATGAGAGGTCCATACATTAAAAGCTCTCCTAAAAAGAATCAGGACTTTCGCCACAGCACTGCTCACATACAGATCCACCTCTTTACAAGGCAGTCTGTCCCCATTCAAATTCCTGACAGCAGGAAACACCACACAAAACTCCCAATCCTGCCAAAAAATGTCATTCTATGGTCGATCACCAAGGATTACCAGGACATCCAAGCAAGAGAGCAGTCCTCCAGGCAGAAGCAGGCTCCTGCCTACAACAAAAGGCTCTGCACCAGATACATGCCACAATTATGGAAAGATGTCAAAACCTTGATTTAAAACCTTGAGGGGAAAAGCACCATCATCAGAAAGAATGAGGGTCAGCCTCACTCCTACCTGGTTGTTACCAGGGATGTCTCAGCCAGAAGAAACAAGAGAAGTCTTCTCCCCATCCCTCTACTCCTTGTTCAATGGAGAGATATCAAAGAATATGCCCAGATGGCGAAACAAGCTACAAATCTACAGGAAGAACCAGCAGGGAAAGAGCATACCCCACCTCTGACAGTGGTGCAAATGAGATATGGAAGGATTATAAAGCCTTTAGACACCAAAATCTTTGAATTCAATGACTCGAATTGGGGAGATGGGGTAGTGATAATGTAGTAATGACAATATAAAGATATGATAATGATAACAATATAATGCACAAAGTAAATTATTATTGCTTAAAATACATTGGACAAGACTTGAGAGGTAAGAATACTATAAGGGTCTGGCACATAAGGGGATCAGGGGTAATGGGGAGAAGGCAGGAGAATGGTGATCTTTTAAATCTTTTTTTTATTGTCACAAGTAGGCTTATATTAACACTACAATGAAGTTAGTGTGGAAAGATGAGAAACATATCAGCCATGATTGAATGGCGAACCAGACTCGATGGGCTGAGTGGCCTAATTCTGCTCCTATGTCTTATGGTCTTATATAGAGTTAATGTGGGACTGAATGAAATATCACCCACACAGTGATAAAAGGAAGCACACGACACACATCTATAGTCTAGTGTCGTGTTGGACAGAGCCGTGTGTATCAATAAGCATGGAGACAAATCCGACCTTGATCCCTTAACTGCATATCAGTAAATAGTTCTGAGTCATAAAGACTTACAGTTAACCTAAATGTCTATGAATACCTTTTCAGACCTAGCGAAATGTAAGCACTATCCTACACCAGGTCCTATTTACATCATAAGTGTGCAATTTGCATTTTTAAAAGACCAATAGCATGTTATAGGAATGTGTATCATTACCCAGCAACAGACCTAATTGATGACAGTAGTGACCAAAATGCCACCATGATTTGGATGGTAAACCGTATTCAATTCGCTATGCTTCTGCTGGGTGAACCAGATTATGCTCCACACCGATGTAGCAAATGTGGTAATAGTTTTTATAATAACTAGTTGATTGCATTTCTCTTGGCACAACAGGATCACCCAGCCGCACCCCCTTTATACATGTTCCCCATTACATTGCCCTCCACTCCTTCATTTCTTTTTTCTCTGTTTGTTTATTCATTTCTGTTCCTTCACTTTTCACTTTCTCCCACATAAGTGTCCTTCTTTACCCATTTCTCTTGCTTGTTTCTGCAAAATGTCTCCCTCTCTCCTCATTATTTGAAGTGTTCAGAGGACCATGTTGCAAGTTCAGTCAGAGTATGCCACCATTCCAGAGGCATTGTATGAAAGAAGGGATGACTATTGCTCAGATTGGCCACAATCACAAGGTGACATCAAGCATATGTACAGGCACTGGAACACTTACCTGACAATGAATGTGGGGAACTGTCTTCTGGGTCAGCAAAGAAACAGATGCAGAACGATTCTATCTGCTACCATAGTAGCACTTGAAGCTACTATGCAGCATAAGGTCAGCACAGCCAGTGACATGATGGTAAACTGTGGTCTGATGGCGGTAAAGAATGGCATGCAACCATCTCATGCAGCGCCACCTCCATTTCAGCAGCTACAAACAGAAGGTGAGATGGCAGCTCTGCCATTTTCCTGCACACTGAAGCCTGAACCTTGCCTTTCCCTCAACTTCAATTTTGCCTCCTCATTTGCTCGCCCTATGTGCCTTCAGCCACACTATAGGATCACTAATAAGTTGCAATGCTTTTTAATGCCCTTCACAGCCATCACAGCCAATCCTTTGACTTACATTTCACAGAACCTTTTACTCCCTCCATGAACTTTGATTTTTCATTTGTCATTAACTTGGTGCATGCTGTAACTAGGTTGGAAATCTAGCATCAAGCCTGAAGCTATGCTAATGAACAAATATTGGAAAGTTGTGTGCACACAGGACACTTCAACATGAATTTACTCATTGAACATAAACAATGGCAAAAGCTGAGAATTTAAACCAAGAACATGATGCTCATAGTGTAGAAGACAAACGTGAAATAAATACTCAACTTGATGGGCTACTAATAAATATACAGACAACAAAGTGATTGAGGTGGCTCCTCACCAGCCAAAAGATGAGTGGAAGCAATTAGTTACCACGTGGCTATGATGTACTATTCATCCTTATCTTCCTTAATTTCTCTGCAACCTTAGATACACTATCCTCATTCAGCACTTCTTCCCTGCTGACCAGCACTGTGTGAGTGTTGTTTACTTCCACTCTCACTTATCCACTCGATGAGAGAGTATCTCTTTCTGTTACCACACTGTAACCTCCTACAGTCCCAGGGGGGTCTATCCACTGCTCCTTCTGTCCTTTGCCTTTAAGCTGCCTCTTTGCAACATCATCCAAAGTCATGGGGTTGGATTTTACCTGCCCGAGCACCAGCAGCACAGAAGCCCGGATGGTTCAGAACTATGTTTTGTCAGTGGCTCCTTAGCACAAGGCGTGCGTTTGCTTGCAACTTCCGGGTTTCCCAATTAGTGAAAGTGGGCCTGATGACAACCCACATCAATCTGTTTTCAGCTCAACTATTTAAAGGGACAGTTCTAATTGTTAGAATACCCGAGCAAACCCCAGTTGTTGTTAGGATACCAGGCGAGGGGCCACAAACAATTTGCAATTTGTAAAATTGTGAGGAAAGGATACTTCACCCTGTCATGAGAATGTCACTTTAAGAAATGTTTGGCTGCTCATGTTACTGCAGAGCTGAGCTCTGGCTCTGCTTTTTAGTTTCACTTTGGGAAAAGCTTGGGTGTTTCTGTGTTTTTTTTGGTTTAGTTTCAATGTTGGAGCTGAAGCCAGACAAAGCAGGTGTACTGTTGTTCTCTCAGCCACTAAAAGACTATCTCTTGATCATTTGGTGAATTCAGAATTATAAATGTTCTCAGAGGTGAATTTAAACCTGATGTGCTTCTGTTAAAAGATGTTTTGTTTGTCTTCTGGATGTTGTTTGGGAAGTTATTAAGGATTACTTAGTGTTGTATTCTTTGGGGGTTCTATTTGAATTAATGGTTGCTAAGATGTTCACTGTATGTTTTAAAAAGGTTAACATGAGTTCATAGAATAAACATTGTTTTGCTTTAAAAAAATACTTTTCCATTTCTGCTGTACCACACCTGTAGAGTGGGCCGTGTGCTCCCCATACCACAATCTATTAAAGGTTGTGGGTCAGGTGAACTCCAGGATACACTTTGGGGTTCTCTAAACCCTGGCGCATAACAACCCCAGGAACGATGACTCTGACCAATAGTTGGCTTTTATGATAAAACATAGTTTAATTGAAACACAGAATTAACCACGACAATATCACAGAAATAGGTTTACAATTAACAGTTAAACAGTTCTTAAATAAAAGCAAAAACTTTAACTCATTACCTACACTGGCCACTATATATTTTCCAACTAAGCAACCTAATACAGTTCAGAATCCACTCAAATAAAGTTACAAATTAGCAGTACTTGCTGTTCTCTGTGCAGACCACTGGGCAGAGTCTCTTTCAGGAACAACTTAAAAATTCTTCTGTCTTGTCAGATTCAAATCCTTTAGCAAGGATTTGAGTAACTCACCTCCTATGTCCCCAACGCCTGTCCACCATCTACAAGGCACAAGTCAGGAGTGTGATGGAATACTCTCCACTTGCCTTGATGAGTAAGGCATCCACAATACTGAAGACACCATCCAGGGTAAACCAGCCTGCTTGATTGCCACCCCATCCACAAACATGTTCAATAGCAGCAGCATATGTATCATCTACAAGATGCACTGTCACAACTTGTCAAGGCTTTTTCAACAGCACCTTCCACATCTGTGACCTCTACCAGCTAGAAGACAATTGCAGCAGATACTTGCAAACACACCACCTACACGTTTCTCTCCAAGTCACACACCAGCCTGACTTGGAACAATATTGCTGTTCCTTCACTGTTGCTGGTTCAAATTCCTGAACTCCCTTCCCGTGTGCCAGTTTAGCTCAATTGACTAGACAGCTGGTTCGAGATGCAGAGCAAGGCCAGTGGCGATCCTCAAGTTAAATCACCGCTGTCAGCTCTCCCCCCTCAAAGGGGAAAAAAGCCTATGGTCATCTGGGACTATGACGACTTTACCTTACCTGATATCCATCTCCCCACCGCTCAATATACAAACTGGAGTTGATTTCCAACTTCACTACCTCGCCAGCAACCTGCAAGAGTAGGTCTGTTATAGATCCCCCAGGGGCTGGTTTAGCACACTGGGCTAAATAGCTGGCTTTTAAAGCAGACCAAGGCAGGCCAGCAGCAGGATTCAATTCCCGTACCAGCCCCCCCCCCCCCCCTCCCCCCCCCAACAGGTGCTGGAATGTGGCGACTAGCGGCTTTTCACAGTAACTGCATTTGAAGCCTACTTGTGACAGTAAGCGATTTTCATTTCATTTCATTTCATTTTCAAAGCCCTGTCCGATTGTTATTCATAACTGACATGCAGTGTTTCAGACAGAAGTGGCCAGAAGGTGGGATGAAATACGCATGAGGGTACAGAACATGGTGGTGGTTTCCGAATTCCCAACATTTATTGAACTCATCAGTCAGTAGTTTGAAAACACAGAGGCAGTGCCGGCACTGAGAGAGTGGCTGGAAAAATAGGTCTGGGCGTCATCAGTGTACACGTACATGCTGGTGCCATGAAAAAGGGGGGAATAACACATTGCAGTGACTGTCACAGAGGACTCCACTTCAGTGCTGTGGCAGGTTCAGAGATGGATTTGGGGAAAGATAGGCTGACATATGTCAGACAATGGCACATTCATAGGCTGTAATTAATACAGAAACAAGATTCTGTAAAATAAAATGTTGAACACAACACAACTTCACTGTGTATTAACACCCCTAATAAAAGTTGACTTGTTAAATAGACGATTTACAGTCTTTTTGACATTGACCCATGTTAATTGCCAAAATACAAGTCAAATGTCTAATGGTTTAGCGATATGCTATACAGCAGTGCAATCTTTACATGAAATTATACAATAACTTTGTTAGATTGCATTAATAGTTTTGACCTGAAAAACTTTTTAATTATGAAATGATGTTTCTCTTTGCAGGTTTACACTGGCATCAAGCCTCCACAGTGATTGGATGCTCATGCTGTTCTTTTTCCACACCCATCTGACCGTGACTGTCACTCTGGGTTTGCTTCTGATCCCAAAGGTACTGTCAGTGTTCCACAATCTCTGCCTCTGAATGTCTTTCAAATACAAGATTTATTGTAATGCAGTTTAGACCTAAGTCAGATCACTTGCCTCATAAATCACATCATGGTAATCAAATCAGAATCGCAGTAGTTAATGCTTTTCAGGTTGCCTGACTCCGACATAACATTGCAGATCCGATTGGTACACCAATTCAAAATGTAAATTAGCATCAGAAACGTGTATGTCCAACTGTCGCTTTATAATTTTAACATTGCTCTTGGTGGCTTTATTACAATTGAAGCAAAAAAAGGCAACGCTAAATGATAGTTTGAATATTTTCATTTGCGGTTCTCAAACATGGTAAAACACGGTTCTCAAAATTAACCAGGCAGATCACTGAGCAGCTATTTATGTTCATTGGCTTATGAAATAATTTGTAATGGGATAGAATTAAATGCACATTTTCTTTAAACTAACATACCCAAGATGCGGGCAGGCTGGATTACTGAAGCACATCATTGCAGGTCAGATCTGATAGTCTTCTACTTCATCTTCAGTTTTACCCTGATTCATTTGGTTGTTTAGTGCTACTGTAAAACTCAATTTACTGCCTGGAATAGAATTATTATGTCGTCTAATGAAAATACAAAATTAATTAAAATGTATTAACTTCATCTTTGCTGATGTAAATAGATTCCAGGATAAAAGAAGGCAACAGCACAAAACAGTAATTTCACTGACATCCCGGTCCATTCTAGTTTCAGGCCTGGATTTTTGCTTTGAGAGCACAGAATCGGGGCAATTCCCACCTCCGCAAACCCGTCCCAGGAGAAAGTTCTTTGGAAAATTGGATTTTCGGCCTGGTTGGGTGGATTAAAATGGGAATTTCGGAAACAGTATGGAGACAGGTGTCTCCATAGGTGTGGAGGTGGGCTGAACAGAAGGCTTGCTTCGGTGCACCAGCACTTTTTAAAAGAACACCCCTCACCCTTCATCCCTCACACCCTCTGACCCCCCACGCATACTCCCCATGTTTCATTCATGTCAACCCATGCCATTCCATGCTCTCGACCCACTTCCATAACCCCACTGCAAACTTATGCCCTACTACCCATTCTCACGGTCCTTTATACCTCCATGCCAACTTATAGTGTGTTTATATTCCCAAATGAAACCAAATATTTCATTCAAGTGCTCAGTCCCTTATAAAACCAAACATGGGAAGTCATAGTCCCAGTTCAAAGAGCCGATAACCACTTTTAGCTATCAATAAAATTGTGAAATGGCAGGCACCCAATTATGATAATGTAAGGTTGTGAAATCAGTAATGCAGCTTGAATCCAGTAATGCTGATAATAATATTAATAATAATAGCAATCTTTATTAGTGGCACAAGTAGGCTTACATTAACACTGCAACAAAGTTACTGTGAAACTCCCCCAGTCGCCACACTCTGCGGGAGGAAAGTGGTGAACCCAGTGTGAGCAGCGTGGGAACAGGATGGCGAACCCAGTGTGAGCAGCGTGGGAACAGGATGGCGAACCCAGTGTGAGCAGCGCGAGAACAGGATGGCGAACCCAGTGTGGAGTAGTGCAGGGGGAGAGTGGTGAACCCAGTATGGAATAGCGCGGGAGAAGAGCAGCGAATCCAGGGTGGAGCAGCGCAGGAGGAAAGCAGTAAATCCGCTGTGGAGCAACACTGGAGGATAGCGGTGAACCCTTGTCGAGCAGCGCAGGAGGAGTGGTGAAGTCAGTGTGAAGCAGTGCGGGAAGAGAGCGGTGAACCAAATGAGGAGCAGTGCCGATGGAGAGCAGTGAACCATGTGTGGAGCAGAGCGAGAGGAGCGGAACGGTAGCACAGTGGTTAGCACTCTTGCTTTACAGCACCAGGGTCCCAGTTTCGATTCCCGGCTTGGGTCACTGTCTGTGTGGAGTCTGCAAGTTCTCCCTGTTCCGCGTGGGTTTCTTCCTGGGTTTCTTCCTGGTGCTCCGGTTTCCTCCCACAAGTCCCAGAAAACGTGCTTGTTAGGTGAATTGGACATTCTGAATTCTCCCTCCGTGTGCCCGAACAGACGCCGGGATGTGGCGACTGTCACCTAATGACAGTATGCAGAAGATGCTCCTGTCTTCGAACACTCTGAGGCCGAGCTCCAGCTCATCGTCAATGCCTTCAGCAAGGTGTATAAGAGCACAGGCCTCACACTAAACATCTGTAAGGCTAAAGTCTTCTGCCAACCTTCCCCTGCCGCATACCATTGTCCCGCAGGCTAATCAAAACCCTCGATGAGGCCTTGGACAAAGTCGGCCACTTTCCATACCTTGGGAGCTTATTGTCAACTAAGGCAGGCATCAACGACAAGGTTCAACACTGCCATCAGTGTGCCAATGCAGGCTTCGGTCGTCTAACGAAGAACATGTTTAAAGAACAGGACCCTAGATCCGGCACTAAGCTCATGATCTGCAGAGCAGCAGTGATACCCGTTCTCCTATTTGGCTCAGAGATGTGGATTATGTACAGCAGGCACACCAAAACCACAAAACCATCGAGGAGTACCACCAGCACTGCCAATGTCAATCTTCCTGCTCAGGCCAACTTCCGCAGCATTGAAGCATTGACTACGCTAGGCTGGCTACATCATCTGCATGCCTGACATGAGACTCCCAAAACAAGCGCTCTATTTGGAACTTTGACAAAGCAAGCGAGTCCCCAGGAGGGCAGAGGAAATGGTCCAAGGACATACCCAAAGCCTCCTTAAACAGTGCAACATCCCCATCAACACCAGGAGGGAATCCCTGGCCCAACATTGCCCGAAGTGGAAGAAAAGCATTCAAGAAGGAGCTGAACACCTCGAGTTTCATCACCAAGGGCAAGCTGAAGCCAAGCATTGGCAGCGAAAGGAGCAGGTGGATGGAACCACCTGCCCCACCAGTGATAGAGACTAGATTGCAGATCAGACTCCTCATTCCCCTGAGAACTCACTTTTAATGTGGAAACAAGTCACCTTTGATTCCAAGGGACTGCCCAACAGAAGATGTCAACAGAGTGAAATAGCAAGCAATGAATTTTTCAACAAGCCACACAGCTTTTTCAAAGATTTAAAGGACAGGAGCTTCGATAGCCTTGACAGGTGTTTTTGAGTGTTGTTGCTGACAGTTCCTTCTGAAAATTCTTTTTGACATTTTTACATTCACTTTGGACAGTTGCTTTTGGCACTTTTGACAATTGTTTTTAACAGTTCCGGTGTGTTTATACACATTTTATGTATTTCCATGTCCTCTTTTAACAATCCCAAAAGGCATCTTGAGCTAGATTCTCCATCGGCAGGATCCACCATTTCGCTGGCAGTGCACTCACGCCTGCGGCACGGGAGTGCCCACAATGAGAAACCCCTTTGGCCGGCTTCCAGGATGGAGAATCATACTGTCGGCAAGGGTGCACCTCACCAGAAAATGGGTGCGGCAGGATGGAGAATCCCGCCCCTTATCTCACAAAATGTAGCTAACATCCCCAGCGTTGTGAAAATCAAGGCCTCAGTGTTAAGTAAAGGGCAGCACGGTAGCACAGTGGTTAGCACAGTTGCTTCACAGCTCCAGGGTCCCAGGTTCAATTACCGGCTTGGGTCACTGTACAGAGTCTGCATGTTCTCCCCGTGTCTGCATGGGTTTCCTCCGGGTGTTTTGGTTTCCTCCTACAGTCCAAAGATGTGCGGGTTAGGTGGATTGGCCATGCTAAATTGCCCTTAGTGTCCAAAAAGGTTCGGTGGGGTTACTGGGTTACGGGGATAGTGTGGAGGTGTGGGGTGCACATTCCAAGGGCCGGTGCAGACCGATGCAGACTTGATGGGCCGAATGGCCTCCTTCTGCACTGTAAATTCTATGATTATATGTGTAACAGATACTTTTTTAAAATTGCATCATGTGATTCGAACATCGCTGTCAAGCCTGTCCCTAATTACTAACGCATGAACTCTTACACATCTTTCTGCGTTTTCCACTGCTCTTCAGCCAATTGCAGAAGATGTTTGGGAGTACCCCTCAGAAATTCACCTCGTCTATTTTTTTGGGTCACAATTGGCTGAGAAAGGCCAGTAAGAGTGAGGAAGGGCCGCCAATTAGGTCAGCAGGCATGTTAGATCTCACTAGCATATAACACAGTGAATTTACCCATACCAGGCAGATCTTTGGGAATGATGGAAGAATTGTGTGTAAAGAGTCTGTGATGGAGCTGTGCCATTTCCTTGAGGAAAACGTCCAGACAATGGCTAACATTCAGGCAGTATTGCCAGCATCCATATATTCAGCACAGTACATCTATTCTAAAGATTTTAGCTGGCTCCTGGAAAGCACAGAGGATATCTGTAGTGTCAGCCAGTTTGTTCACCACAAATATGCAACACATTGTTTGGGAGAGCCAATAATTATAAAATTGACTAAAACTGAGAATGTGATTGTGCAGTGTTATGATCACTGGAGAGGCCAATAATTTTAATTCCCAGTGACCAATTATTTTTAAAACTTCTCGCACAGGTTGTGGGCATTGCTGGCTAGGCCAGCATTTATTGCCCATCCATAATTGTCCTAGAGAGGGTGATGATAAGCCACCATAAAGGAACTGCAGGACATTTAAAAGATTTTAGGTTTTTGAAATCAAATAAAAGTGACATCGACTAAACAGTTTGTATTTGGTCTCCCAAATGTAGAGGAGACAGGAATGTGAGCACCGAGTACTGTAAACGAAACAAAACTGCTTCACCGTGAAGGAGTGTGTGGGCCCTTGGACAATAAGGAGGGAGGGATAAAGGGGCCAGTCTTACACCTTCTGTGATTGCTCAGGAAGATGCTGTGGGAAAGGATGAGGAGTTGGGGTGATAGAGGAGTGAAATAGCATACACCAAAGGGAATAGGTGGATGGAGGGGGAGGGGTGGAGGCGATTGTGGGTTCGTGGTTGGCCTGCCACTGGTCTATCAAGTGTCAACATGTGGAGGTCCTTCCTAAAAACAGGACACATGGGCTCTTGCCAGCTCTCCAGCCAGCGGTGAAGACCCCTTGCAAAGTTCCTTGTAGTTTTTAGGCAACAGTCAACTGCCACTTTCAATTTCCAATGGATTCATTTCTCCCCATTTTGCTGAGTCATGACAGTGAAGTGTTGCAACTAGTAGACTCCGCTCCGGTGATCTCTCCTCCGGCTTCCAGAGTCTTTAGATTGCCACAGGATGTTGTTGTGTTTGGTCTTCTATACCTTGCAAAGGAATCCACCAAACACCTTGACTTGTCCAAACCAGGATCTTTATTGAGTCTCGTGTGGTAAGATAGCAATCTGTTACAGAGCACATTATCATGGAGTCTCTTTATACTCCTCTGGAACTGCACCCAGCACTGACCATTCACCTGTCTGTCTTACTACCATCTGCTGCAACCATCTCCTGATAGCCGCATGTGTCTCCACTTACAAGGGAGTCCCTGGTCACCTGGTCACGGTCTTGAGACTGCATGGTGTGTCTGCATTGCCGCCACCCACTGGTTGGAGGTCACACACCATCCATCTGTGGTATTACTTGCAGGCATATCATCACAGGGGCCTCACGGTAGCATGGTGGTTAGCATCAATGCTTCACAGCTCCAGGGTCCCAGGTTCGATTCCCGGCTGGGTCACTGTCTGTGTGGAGTCTGCACGTCCTCCCCGTGTGTGCGTGGGTTTCCTCCGGGTGCTCCGGTTTCCTCCCACAGTCCAAAGATGTGCGGGTTAGGTGGATTGGCCATGCTAAATTGCCCGTAGTGTAAGGTTAATGGGGGGATTGTTGGGTCACGGGTATACGGGTTACGTGGGTTTAAGTGGGGTGATCATTGCTCGGCACAACATCGAGGGCCGAAGGGCCTGTTCTGTGCTGTACTGTTTTATGTTCTATGTTCTAGATGCGTCTCTTCAATCAGAGACTGTCTTCCCGCCTGCATCCCACCTGGTAGCTTGCAGAGAAACAGCAGGTTCCTCCTCTCCGCTGATCACAGCAGCTGCAGCCTTTTGTTTCTGTGAGACTTCCCTCTCTCTTTTCCTGCCTAAAAACATGGGTCAGAATTTTACCACCCCTCTAGCCCGTTGGTGGGATATTACGGTCCCACCAAACCCAATGGAGATTTAAATGGCTCACCGCATCTGCCAGGGGGAGGCATGCCCAGGCAGGGCTGCAAAATCCTGGCCTTGAAGATGGAAATTTTTTCCACAGTTAGCGCAGCTACCGCTGCTGCTGTATCTGTTGTCAGGTGTTAACATGTTGCTCCTGCTCCAAGTAAGTCTCAACCTCTATTCCCATGGTAACCAAGTAACCCAGGCTTGTTATCAGGATGCATTTGAAGTAGATCACGTGACCTCTATTCATTCCTTTTCTTTACCTTACATTAAAGAGACAATTCCAAAAAACAGTCATTTAATAAATCCTCGCATTTGGAACAGCAGCACCATTATTTGATGAATGAAAAGGGAAAGGATTACTCCTGGGAAACATAGGCAATCTTCTGCCAAAAAGGCTCATGAGTACCTTTCTACCAATCACAGGCAGAAGCAGCATACATTTGCTACAATATGAATGATTATCAAGCTTATTATTAGGATTTTAAAGTAGCACTTCACCTGCCTCAAAATTGCAACACTATTTATTTCATCCATTTTGTAGTTTGTCACTGTTGTTAGCTGTTGTGCTTTTATTTTCTAAGTGCATGGCACCAAACTCACTACTTTTAAGGGATTCCCTTTTGTAATGGGCAAGTGTCCTGATTGGCTGCATGGTTTTTCTGACAGACTGCTAAGGGGCTGGATTCTCCGCCGGCGGGATGCTCCGTTTTGCCGGCAGACCGGGGGTTTCTCGACAGCGTGGGATTGCCCCACAATGGGAAACCCTATTGACCGGCCGGCGTAACGGAGCATCCCGCCAGCGGGGTGAAACCGGAATGTGGTGTAGTGGGGCAGAGAATCCAGCCCAAGATTTTGGCAGCTCTGAACCGCCTTGTGCAGTGCATTTAAATTAGCCAATTTCAGTCTCTCTTCCTGCTTTCTGGCACCTTTACTGTCACTGGCATTGGTATGCTTGGTGGTCTAGATATGGTATTAACTTGAGAACTAGATGCCTGATTCCTGATTACACCAGGCTTGCCGTTGCACTCCCTCAACAAGTCTGTTGCGAATAGAACTTGGGCAGCTGCATGGCCTGTGAATCACTTTAGTGTGCCTTCCGGTCAATTCCCTGTTCAATTGATCAGAGCCTGCATTACTGCGGGACTCTACCAGTTCTCAGCAATGGCATTGATGGCTCTATTTGCGTAATAATACCCTGATTTCATTACTAAAAGAAGTTATCACCTGATTAAGGAGTTTCCACTTGCTCAATGGTAATACATCCAACCGATCACCCATGACAGGGCAGAATCCAGACAGAAGCAAGTGAGACATGTGGATAATCCCATTCAAACATCAAAACCTCTGATAACCTATATTACTTGGTGTAGGAAGTGCTATACTAAACTTATATATACACGCCGAGGTAACATTCAGATAATGGGCTAGCATACATTCTGTGAACATTATCGTACAAGCACTAACCTTGAGGGGATTCTTCACTACATTACATCCTCATGCTCTTGAGGAACAGCATGTCGAATCTTAAGTAAATTTCTTTAGAAAGCTTCCTTCGGTTTTTCTTGTTTATTTCCCATGTGCTAATTCTTTCCAATTTTTTCAATTAGTAGAAAAGATCAGCTTTGCGAGGGATTTGAAAGTTTTAACTAGCACTGCTGAGCTTCCCAACCATTGGGAGAATTAAGGCAAATCGCTGGAGGAGACAGATTTCTGAGATGTTTTGAATATTCTTGAAACGAATTTGAAGTTAGCTATGAATTTGGCTCCACATCTACATATTGAATTGAGTGCAGATTGTAAGTGACTAGAAGCACAGGAGAATGTAGGTGGATCACTCAATTCCCCATAAATCTTCATTTTAAGATAATCTGTGTGGAGCTATTTGGAAATAACAGACAACTTCCTGGCGGCCAAGTTTCTGGCTCATCATATCATTGAGTGAGGGAGGAGCAGCATCGAAACAAAAATACGAAGAGGCACAAGCATCCATTAGGGTAACTGTCAAGTGCAACATGAACATTTGGAAGCAGCTTTTCAGATGTCAGGACAGAACAGGGGACTCTGAGAATTCAGCCCCATCAGAATCTTCAGAATCTGCTAGCTAGGAAGTTGGCTAAAGGTTATAGACAAGAGAGGTGTTTATTCATCTTTTTTAGATTGCAAGAATTTAATGGTCGTGCAGAAGTCACAGTTAGGGCATTTAGCTCTTACTATATGCATAATGATCTGGACTTGGATTTAGAGGCACAATGTTAAATATTGTAAGGCTGAGGCTAATGCCCTGGGAACACAAGTTCAAATACCCTCGGGCAGGTGGTGGAATTTGAATTCAATTAATAAAAAATTCAATTGATTACTAAAATAAAATCTGGAATACAAAGCCAGTAATGGTGACCATGAAACTTCTCTTTTTTTTCAGTTGTTAAAAACCCACCTTGTTCACTAAAGTCCTCGAGGGAAGATAATCTGCCATCATTCACCAGTGTGTGAATCTAGACCCATAGCAATGTGGTTAACACTTAACCGCCCTATTCTGAAGCAAGCTACATGTTTCAAATGCAATTAAGGATGCCCAATAAATGCTGGCCTTTACAAAGACACCCAGACCCTATGAAAAAATAAAAAAACATGTTGGATAAAATTTAATGCAGAGAAATGTGAAGCGTACTAAGTTGTATGAATATAAATCCAACTTTTCCGTGGAATGGTTAAGATTAATATATATGCAATTAAAGCGATATGCTGCGGGATTCTCCCATCGACGGGATCCTCCGCTTAGTCGGCAGTGCACCCACGGCCACAGGTTTCCCTATTGGTCGGTTGCGGGAACGGAGAATCCTGCTGCCAGGGGGGAATGCTGTGCTGGGAAACGGGGTTGGCGGGAAGGAAAATCCGCCCCTGAGGTAAGTGAAAAATGAAAAAATGAAATGAAAATCGCTTATTGTCACAAGTAGGCTTGAAATGAAGTTACTGTGAAAAGCCCCTAGTCGCCACATTCCGGCATCTGTTCGGGGAGGCTGGTACAGGAATTGAACCCGCGCTGCTGGCCTTGGTCTGCTTTGCAAGCCAGCTATTTAACCCACTGTGCTAAACCAGGCCCGTATGTACAGGGTAAGTACAGGGGAGAAGAGATCGAAGGCTATGCTGATACGGCAGATTAATTAGGATGGTTGAGGTTCTTCTAGGGCATAAATACTGGCACAGATCAGTTGCATAAAATGGTCTGTTTTTGTCCTGTACAATGTTATGTAATTCAGTCGAGGTTTGAAGGTTATAAACATTACCATTCAAAATGTCTATTCTAATTGTAATTTACACATGATTATCGAGAGATGAAGCAAGAAAAGCAAATTATTCTGCAAAGAGGATGCATTGAAGTCCCATTCTGGATGATGCTCCTTTGCTTGACCTCTTGCTGCAACTCTTGCAAAGGTGCATCGAGAAATGAAGCTTTCTCTTCGACATACCCCTGCCATTTCCAGCTTTCTTAACACAGCCCATTTAAACAGCCGCAGCTGCTGCACACTAATCCCACACCTTAGTAGCAACCCCAACTCCCAACAACAGCCCCAATCAGACCCGGGAGCTTCTTGTGTATAATTAATCAGGTCAATCTCTCTAAATCCAGCAAGGTCAGTCAAGCACAACTTCAGCTAGCACAGGCTTCGAAATAGTCCTCCCACTACAGTGCGGGAACACGAAAATCTATTTTTGTGTCTTTTTTGCAATAGTATTTTCAAATCATGCATTTTAATGAAGTGCACTTTTCTGTATGTGAATCATTGGCTTTGTAATTGGCTCGTAGCATAATGAGGCAAACTCCTGGAGCTTGACTTTCAGACATGTGTGAAATTATGCATGAGGTTGTGCAGCCATCATCTGCTGCATTACAGGCCCTAGTCTCACAGTGGTTTGTCAGGTGATATGGGCATGACCATCACCTGATCTTCTGACCGGTGCTGTGGCTCTTTATGCATTGGCATGGAGCTCTTTCAAATTAAAAAATGAAAAGACTTAACCTGTGTGTGTAACCCATTGAGCACAGCAGTCTTGCATTATTCTGATCTGACCCTGTGCAAAACCTATCTTAATTTGTCAGGATGAAAATTTTTTTTGATTTCTATACACACTGGGGCAGGGCTCATCCATTGTTGATAATACTTTAATACATTGAAAATAATTAAATGGGAGAGGACAGCCCTTAATGAGACTTGTCCACTCACCTAATATGTATCTGTCGAATTCAGGCGCATTCCTGTCACATGTTTTGCTGTATCAAGGTCAGATCGAGTGCAAGGCACAATTGCGTGAAGCTGAAAGCACACGAGAGCAAGTTATTTTTCACTTGATTTGCAGGACAGGCTCTGTTGCCCCCAGTTCGAGGTTGTCCAATCCTGGAAGCAGCCATGATTTTCTTAGATTTACAAACGAAAAATGGGGAATTAAAATGAGTGGATTTAGGAGCAGGTGGGGCCATGGCTGACGTCAGTCACCAAGTGGTCGGCCACAACCCACTGATGTCTGTATTTAATGGCAGGGCATTGGGAAAGGCAGGAAAGGCAGCCTGACCATTTCAGTCCATCATTGAAAAATAATTTGAAAATGGGTCTTTCGATTGAACTATGGCTTCATGGGTTTCCTTGGCTTCCAGGAACTCACCAATGAAAGTAGGGAGAGAAGACCATGATAATTGAGGGAGTTGAAGATATGAGTGTGGCGCTAACAATTGTACACAAAGACTCGAGTGATGTACAAGAGAGGCTTTATTACAGTGAGATGCTATTCCTCCGGCGGCAGCTGTAGAATGGCACCTCAGTGAAACTTACGAATATTTATACAGTTCCCTGTGGGCGGAGATAGCCGGCAGGGGCTTACCAGAGAAACCTGTATTACAGGTACGGACATACATCCCCCGACTGTAAGCACACATATATATACAATCGTTGGATCACCACAATGAGTCAGAAATCCCCCTTAAGTCGTACAGTTAAATTCTTGTGTGAAAGGCTTTTTCCTCATTATCTATCCTGCAACGTAAATTTTCCCACTTTACAGGTGACTTTCACTTCTCTTGAAGTTTTTATATCTAACCTCCACACAGGGTGGACAGGCAGAGTGTTAGCTTCCTGGACATTTTTGGAAAGTCAGTGTTTCAGGTCACGGTCTTGCATCAGGTGGTGGCAGACATTTGCAGCTTATTAGAATGCCTCCTAATGAATTCACTAGCGACTTTGAAAGTTGCCACCATCCTCGTCCTCTTTCCCCCGACTCTGTCCAGGGGTCTGTTGGGAACATGTACAGGATCTTGTGATTGGCAACGCACTCGAGCAACTCATGCCCTCTTTATCGGGCAATTATGTTCCCTTTGATGTCAAACAGAATGAGTGGGTGCTTGGATTTGTGGCTTTATCTGGCACCCCGAGGCACAAGGCATCATCGACTGCAGGCATGTGAGAATCAAGGCACTCCTAAAACACCAAGAAGTGTGTGTGAGCTAGCAGAGCTTCTACTTCATCAATATTTGTCTGCTGTGTAACCACAGAAAGATGATTCTGTTTTTTTTATGTTGATTGAGGGATAAATATTGACCTGGACAGCAGGTAGCACTCCCCTTCTTCCCTGAAAAATTGCAGCATGGGATCTTTTACACCCAACAAAGCAGTCAAACGGGGTCTTGGATTAACATGTCATCCAAAAGGCAACACCTCTGACAACACCGCAAACCCTCAACACGGCTCTGAAGTGTCAACCTTGAACTTGGTGCTCAAGTCCTGAAGGGAGATTCGAACCCATAACCTTGTGACTCAGAGATGAGAACACAGCCAACTGGGTCACAGTTGATACACATGATCCATGCCTTGTGCTTCCTCCCCTTCGCTGCCTTCTGCTGCTGCTCTCTCTCCTTGCCATCCCCTTTTCCACCACCACCCCGATCCCTCCCCATCTCTTTCTCCCCTTCCTCTG
This sequence comes from Scyliorhinus canicula, assembly GCF_902713615.1. Lineage (NCBI taxonomy): Eukaryota > Metazoa > Chordata > Chondrichthyes > Carcharhiniformes > Scyliorhinidae > Scyliorhinus > Scyliorhinus canicula. Next base: position 178,214,855 of record NC_052150.1, read on the forward strand.
ACTCCCTTCTCTCCTTAACCTCACTTCTATAATTCGCGAGAAGTTACCACAGAAGACCCTAGATCTGAGGAGTAAGGAGGGGAGAGTGGAGTTGTGAGATGGGAATGGGTTCAATTTTCAATATTTATTTATTTGGCGTATTTATTTGGCCCAGGGAATAACGCTCTACCAAAACGTCAATAAACTGGGCTGGTTTAGCACAGGGCTAAATCGCTGGCTTTGAAAGCAGAGCAAGGCAGGCCAGCAGCACGGTTCAATTCCCATGCCAGCCTGCCCGAACAGGCACCGGAATGTGGTGACTAGGTGCTTTTCAGAATAACTTCATTTGAAGCCTACTCAAATAAGCGATTTTCATTTTTTCATTTCAAACTTGTAAAGCCACCTCCAGAAACAGATCAGGGAGGTGAAGCTTGAAGGAGCAGCAGCACCACCTAGAGTTGATAGGATTGAAGGATTGAAATGGAAAGATATAGGGGGTGATTCTCCGCTCGCAGGACTAAGTGCCCACGCCGTCGTGAACGCCGTCGCGTTTCACGATGGCGCAAACTGGCCCCGCCGTGACCGATTCAGTGCCAGAAAAGGGCCCCCCACCCCCTTAACCCCCAATCCCCTCCCCCCAACCACATTCCCCGTCTTCACCACCCCCCTCCCCAACCACATCACCCCTTCCCCCCAACCCCATTCCCCCCCAACCACATCCCCCTTCCCCCCCCCAACCACATCCCCGTTCCCCCAACCCCCTTCACCCCTCCCCAATCCCCTCCCCCCCCCATGGGGGATCACGGCAAACGCTTCATACAGCTACTTCCTGGTTTCTGGGATGGGCCCGCCTACTCACCTCCCTCATCCGCTTTGTCAGCCAGCACGACTGGCTGATGAATTTATTTAGCAGAGGTCAACAGCGAGGTCAACAGCGACTGCGTGATTCCGGCCCATCCGAAAGCTTCTTGGGAAGGTGTCAGGGTGCTGGTGTGAAGACCAGGTCGGCTCAGTAGTGGGATGCTTCATGCACTGCTGCATGTGGTTAAGACCCAGGAAAGAAGGACTCTAAGGTCTGGGTTTTAACAGTGAACTGAAGGCAGGTTAGAAGGAGGAAAAACAACAAAATCACACTCCAGAACAACATGCTCGTTGCCCGTTGTGTTACCGCCTCTGCCGAATTTTTCTGGAAGTGGCTCCACCCACCTGACAGCAATGGGTGATTCGGTCAGAGACATTTGAGAGGTGGCTTGAGACAGTATTTCAATTTTCTCAGTGGTGCCTGGGCCCCACACTGTTTCATCACCTTGTCCAAGCGGATGAGATGGCTGCACATGGGAAGTCTTAACAAAAGTGTCAGATATTAAATCTCTTGTATAAAAGGATTAAATTAGCAGGATTGAACTCTGGCACAGATATTGACTTGGTCTGGTGTAAGCAGAACTCTAGGATTGGGAACTCTAGCTGAGGGGGTCATCAAGGTGCAACATGTTGTCTCCACAATGGTGATACAGAAATTAAACAGCCACTGCCATGTCAATACAATGGCCACACTGTGTAAGCCATTGGCTTCCTGAAGATGTGGTTCTGGTGCCTTGACTATTTGTGGGGATTGGGGGGGCACCCGTCGGTATGGCCCTTCCAAGAGTTTGTGCATTAATTTGCGCTCTACTTAACATGGCCATTCAGAGAGGAGTGTAACTGGAGAACGTAATGATGAAGTTGTTTTTACTTGCTGTTATCCCATTGTAGTGAAGGGGCTGAAACAGTCACAGCTCACTGTGGGTTATTCTCCTTGCTTCTCTTAGGACTTCAGATCTCCTCTCTCAGCTCATCTACAGTAGAATTCTTTGGAACATTGTAGGCCTAACCTGGAGCATGTTCCTTCACCATTCAATGTGATCACGGCTGATCTGCAAGTAACTGCATAGACCTTAGAGTCATAGAGGCTGTTTGGCCCATCGAGTCTGCACCCCTAATCTTGCATTAATCCCATTTACCAGCACTTCTCCCAAATCCTTGAATGTGATGGTGTTTCAAGTGCCCATCCAAGTGTTTATAATGGTTGTGAGGTTTCCAGCCTTCACTACCTTCCCAGGCTGTGCTTTCCAGATTCTCACCACCCTCTTTATGAAAAATACTTTGCTCAAATGCCCTTGCAATCTCCTGCCCCCCCCCCCCCCCCCCACCCTAAAACCATGCCATCTTGTGATTGACCCCTCAGCCAAGGGGAACAGCTGTTTTCTTTTTACCCTGTCCAAACCCATCATAATCCTATACACCTCAATCATATCCTCCCCTCAGCCTTCTTTGCCCTAAAGAAAACAAGCCAAGCCTATCCAGTCTCTCCTTATAGCTCCATCCTAGGCAACATCCTAGTCAATCTCCTCTCTGTATCCCCTCCAGTGCAAATTAGCTCCTTGCTATAGTGAGGTGATCAGGACTGCACACAGTACACCAGCTGTGGCCTAACCAATGTTCTGTACAGCTCCTAAATAACCTCCCTGCTCTTGTATTCTGTGCCACGGTTGATAAAGATAAGTGTCCCATATGCCTTCTTAACTACCCTATTCACCTGTTCTGCTGCCTTCAGGGATCAGTGAATAAGGAACCCAAGATCTGTCTGTTCCTTTGAGCTTCATACTTTCCTGCCATTCATTACATATTCCCTTGTCCTGTTTCTCCTTCCAAAGTGTGTCACCTCTTATCAGGGTTAAATACCGTCTGCCACTGCTCTGCCCCTCTGACCATCCCATCTATATCTTCCTGTAACCTACGACCCTCTCCTTCACTGTTAACCAACCTACCAATTTTGATTTCATCTGCAAACTTAGTTACCACTACCCTCAAGGAGGCTTCCAGTGGTGGCCACGGTGTGAGTGGTCGCACACAGGACAATTCCTGGTTGAAGTAGAAAAGAGTTATTTTTACCCGAAATTGGGTGTAACTTTGACGGAAAAGTGTACCGGAAGGTCAGAGGAGAAGTTCCCCGGGAGTGGTATCTCTGCTGGTTACCAAACCGGCAGATGGTGAAAGACGTGGCCAAGGAGCTGAAAGAGACCTGTGGCGCAGCAGCAATTGAAAAGATGGCGGAGGGGGAAGGGTCAGTGCAAGTTGGAAGGCCCCAGGTGAAACAGTCGATGGCCTTCATCAGGGAAGGAGATGCAGGAGGATAGATTGAACACTATCAAAGGGGTTATGGCACCCCTGCAGGGCTCATGGAGAGGGTGGAAAAATGTCTGGAGGCACAGAGATAGCAGATCCAAGAGATGAAGACGGTGATGTCGGAACACAGCTATAGAATGGTGTCAGTGGAGGCGGAGAAGGGGCACTTAGGAGACCTTTGTGAGACGCTGACAGCAAGGGTGGAGGAGCAGGAAAACAGGTTGAAGAGGCAGAATCTGCGAAGAGTCGGCCTGCCTGAGGAAGTGGAATGTGTGAGTACCACGAGGTACGTTTCGAGGATGCTGGTAGGGCTGGTGGTGGAGGGGATGCTGGACAAGGCCGCTGAGGAGAAAAAAGCACACAGGTCTTTGAGGCAGATGCCAAGGGCTGGGGACTTGCCACGGGCAGTAATGTGAGACTCCACAAGTTTCTGGAGAAAGAGAAGATCCTGCAGTGGGCCAGAAACAAGCGCAACTGCAAATGAGAGGGGAACAATATGCCAGAACATTGGAGCCGAGCTGGTGAAATGGTGTGCAGCGTTCAACAAAGCCAAGATGGAGCTGTATCGATAGCAGATCAGGTTTGGGGTGCTCTACCCAGTGAAACTATGGGTGATGTATAAAGGCCGGAAATACTATTTTGAGACCCCAGAAGATGCCAATGACTTAATAATGGATCATAAAGTGGTGGAGAACTGAATAAATTTGGGAGATGGACGTGCTTACATTCTGGGCTAATGGAGAACACGGGAAGAGTGGGGTTTGAGGGAGGGGGTCTTCTTTCTTTTCCTCCGGTGTGGAAGATTTTTCTTCTTTTTTCTGTTGGGTCTACAAAGTGTAATAGAGGTGTGTGATGATCGAAATACCTTGCCCCTTTAAGAGGCTTGTGATGATCGGAATACATTGCCCCTTTAAGAGGCTTGGAACCCTGGGGGACTCCGCCTCTGGCTATGCCCCCAGGGAAACAGTACTTAAGATGAGACTCCATTTTGCGAGCACACTTCTCATGGAGGCTGCCATTGTTCACTGCTTATTAAAGCCTTTGATTACTGACCTAACTTTCGTGTCGTAATTGAGAGTGCCTCAATTTAATAAGCAGTGCACATCAAGATGGACAGCGGTCTGAAACGAGAGAAACTCAACCTGGATGGCAGGACGCCTGAAGCCTCGGAAATCTTTAAACATTGGCTCCGGTGTTTTGAGGATTATCTGGACTCCTCACCGTCTGATGTCGACAGCGCTCGCAAGCTGCGCTTCTTACATGGCCGGGTGAGCCACCGAATCTCCGCCATGATTGAAACCGCTACGACCTATGAGGCGGCGATCGAAATATTGAAGAAACGTTTCATAAAGACTACCAATGAGGTACATGCCAGGCATTTGCTCTCGACCTGCAGCCAGCGCTCCGGGGAAATGCTGGACGAGTTCGTGGAAAGACTCACTGCGCTCACGAGGAACTGCGACCACAAAGCAGTGACGGCTGAAGAACACAGGGACTTACACATCCGCGACGCCCTTGTGTCTGGCATCAGGTCATCGTACATCCGGCAGCGGATCCTAGAAGACGGGGCGAAGGATCTCCAAGGCACGGTAACGCTCGGCTTTTCTCTCGAAACGGCCCACCGTAACCTCCGTACGTACTCCGCGGACCTTACGAATCCCTCTCGATCCCCTCCAGACTCGGCCACGCTACAGGCCTGTGCCACGCGTCGATCCACTCACTCCGGGGGCTCCCCATGCTATTTCTGTGGGCAAGGCCAGCACCCACGTCAGCGTTGTCCGGCCCGATCCGCGACCTGCAACGACTGCAGGAAGGAAGGGCACTTCGCGAAAGTCTGCCTGGCTGGGCCCAAAGGCCACAAACAAAAGTCTCACCGGCCCAGAAATCAAGCTCCCGGCCTCACAGACCCCGCAACGCGGCTGCACTGCGGCCAGACACACCCATTTCTGACGCGTCATCGACCTCGTGCGAGTCATGGGAGCGGCCATCTTGGCGGCGGCCATCTTCGAAACCCGACACGTGCGACCGGCGACGGCGGCCATCTTGTGACTCCGGGCGGCCATTTTGTGAGTCCGACTCTGACGGCCCGCACCTAGGTGCGATCACGCTTGATCAATCACGGCCGAAACACCTGCGAAATTCGATGATGCGGGTGCGAATCAACAGCCAAGACACTCCCTGCCTGTTCGACTCCGGGAGCACGGAGAGCTTTATCCACCCAGACACGGTAAGGCGCTGCTCCCTGCGCACCCATCCCACCTCCCAAACTATCGCCCTCGCCTCAGGGTCCCATTTGGTTCAAATCACGGGGTATTGTGTCGCTGACCTCACAATTCAAGGCGCGAAATACTCCCGTTTTAAACTGTACATTTTTCCTCGACTCTGCGCCCCCTTGCTGCTTGGCCTTGACTTTCAGTGCAGCCACCGGAGCCTGACACTGAAGTTCGGCGGACCCCTGCCCCCACTCACAGTCTGCAGCCTGGCGACACTCAAAGTTGCGCCACCCCGCCTCTTCGCGAACCTCACTCCCGACTGTAAGCCCATCACCACCAAGAGTCGCCGGTACAGTACCCAAGACTTGACTTTCATCAAGTCGGAGGTTCAGCGGCTACTAAAAGAGGGGGTCATAGAGGCCAGCAACAGCCCTTGGAGGGCCCAGGTATTAGTAGTTCGCTCCGGGGAAAAGCAACGCATGGTTGTGGATTATAGCCAGACAATAAACCGCTTCACACAACTCGATGCGTACCCACTTCCCCGAATAGCTGAAATGGTGACCCAAATTGCCCAGTATCGGGTATTCTCCACGGTTGACCTCAAATCGGCCTACCACCAACTCCCTATTCGCTCAGAGGACCGCCCTTACACGGCTTTTGAAGCAGCCGGTCGGCTGTTTCACTTCCTCAGGGTACCCTTTGGTGTTACAAACGGAGTCTCCGTTTTCCAGAGGGCGATGGATCAAATGGTGGACCAGTACGGCTTACGGGCGACCTTCCCGTACTTGGACAAGGTCACCATCTGCGGCCATGACCAGCAGGACCACGACGCAAACCTGAGGAAGTTCCTCCAGACTGCCCGGGCCCTCAACCTCACCTACAACAAAGAGAAATGCGTGTTCCACACAGCCCGGCTCGCCATCCTCGGCTACGTCGTGGAGAACGGGGTCCTAGGCCCGGACCCCGACCGCATGCGTCCCCTTAAGGAACTCCCCCTCCCCCGTAGCCTCAAGGCACTCAAACGGTGCTTGGGACTTTTCTCCTATTACGCCCAGTGGGTCCCCAGATATGGGGACAAAGCCCGGCCACTCATTAAGACCACGGTTTTTCCTCTGACGGATGAGGCCCAGCCGGCTTTCAACCATATCAAGGCCGGCATCATCAAGGCCGCCATGCACGCGGTGGACGAAGCCATCCCCTTTCAAATAGAAAGCGATGCATCAGACGTCGCCCTGGCTGCTACCCTCAACCAAGCGGGCAGACCAGTAGCGTTCTTCTCCCGAACCCTCAACGCCTCGGAAATTCGACACTCTGCAGTCGAGAAGGAGGCACAAGCCATAGTGGAGGCCGTGCGACACTGGAGGCACTACCTAGCTGGGAGGAGGTTCACCCTCATCACCGACCAACGGTCGGTCGCCTTTATGTTCGATAACGCACAACGGGGCAAAATAAAGAACGACAAGATTCTGAGGTGGAGAATAGAGCTCTCCACCTATACGTACGATATTAAATATCGCCCGGGGAAGCTCAACGAGTCCCCAGATGCCCTGTCTCGCGGCACGTGCGCCAACGCGCAATTAGACCGCCTGAGAGCCATCCACGATGACCTCTGCGACCCGAGGGTCACCCGGCTTGCCCACTTCATCAAGTCCCGCAACCTGCCCTACTCCACAGGGGAGGTCAAGACCATGACTAAGGCATGCCAGATCTGTGCAGAATGCAAACCGCAGTTCTATCGCCAGACAAGGCCCGCCTGATAAAAGCCTCTGGGCCCTTTGAGCGACTAAGCGTGGACTTCAAAGGGCCTCTCCCGTCCAACAACCGCAACATCTATTTCCTCACCGTCATCGATGAATTCTCCCGCTTCCCTTTTGCTGTCCCCTGCTCCGATACTACCTCGGCCTCCGTGATCAAGGCACTGCGCAGCACCTTTGCTCTGTTTGGTTTCCCCGCTTATATCCACAGCGACCGGGGTACATCGTTCATGAGCGATGAGCTGCTTCGGTACCTGCTCAGCAAGGGCATCGCCTCGAGCAGGACGACGAGCTATAACCCGCGGGGAAACGGGCAAGTGGAGAGGGAGAATGCGACAGTTTGGAAGGCTGTCCTCCTAGCCCTACGGTCAAGGAGTCTCCCTATCGCCCGCTGGCAGGAGGTCCTACCCGATGCCCTGCACTCCATTAGGTCGCTCCTCTGTACGGCCACGAATGAGACCCCTCACAATCGCTTGTTTGTCTTCCCCAGGAAGTCCATCTCTGGGGTCTCGCTTCCACCCTGGCTGACGACTCCGGGTCCAGTCCTACTCCGGAGGTATGTGAGGAGCCATAAAACGGATCCCATAGTCGAGAGGGTCCACCTGCTGCACGCAAACCCTCATTATGCCTACGTCGAGCACCCCGATGGCAGGCAGGATACTGTATCCCTGCGAGACCTGGCACCCGCTGGATCTCCCACCGACTCCACCGATCCTCCCACCGACCCCCCCCCCTTCTACCGATGCCCCCGGCCCTACACCGAACGCCGACTTCGACAGCGCCCCCTCCATAGCGCCCCCTGCCCCCCAGCCGACACCGACCACCCTAATCACTCCTGATACCCCCCCCCTCTCCAAGGCGGACAAAGCTTCAGTCAACCGTGCTCCCGGATAGACCACCATCGGAACCGACCGCATCCACGGCGCCACCACCGGAGCGGCGAAAGTCAGCACGGACTATCAGACCACCACAAAGACTGAACTTATAATTTAAAAACACTTCATCCCCGACGGACTTTGTGTTTTTTTTAAACAGGGGGTGAATGTGATGATCGGAATACCTTGCCCCTTTAAGAGGCTTGTGATGATCGGAATACATTGCCCCTTTAAGAGGCTTGGAACCCTGGGGGACTCCGCCTCTGGCTACGCCCCCTGGGAAACAGTACTTAAGATGAGACTCCATTTTGCGAGCATACTTCTCATGGAGGCTGCCATTGTTCACTGCTTATTAAAGCCTTTGATTACTGACCTAACTTTCATGTCGTAATTGAGAGTGCCTCAATTAGGTGAAAAGTTTGTAAGGGGATGGTTGTCCCCCCTCCCCACCACCACCAAGAAAAAGCCAGCTGCGGCTGTGTTTGTGCTTTTTGTTTGTCTTTGGGGGTGGTGACCTGTGGTTCAAGATGAGTCTTTGTTTGGGTGGGGGAGGGGGAGGTCTGCGGGGAGACGTCTTCATAGAACATAGAGGTGAGAATAGAGGAGGGTTGGGAGGGCTGGTAGGAGGAGCCTTTGGGCAGGAGTTGCTGCGCTGGCAGGTAATGCTGGTGAACGGAACTGAGGTGGGGGGAAAAGGCTGAGAGAGGTGGCCGTAGGGTGAGGGGGGGCGGGGGGTGGGTAGGAGGAGGGAGATGCGATGCGGCGAGGTTGGAGAGGAAGCATGGCCAGGGGTGGACCATGGTACAGGGATAAGCCAGGTACAGGGTGAAATTGATGGGGGGAGAGTCAAAAGGGGAAGGTGGTGGATGGTAGAGGGAAATGGAGGTGCACGTTCCCAGTAAGGCTGATGACATGGAACGTGTGAGAGCACATTGAACCGGTGAAAAGATCTCGGGTCTTTGCACACCTCAAGAGTTTAAAGGCGGAGGTGATCTTTCTGCACGAGACGCACCTTCGCGTGAAGGATCAGGTTAGGCTGAAAAAGAGATGGGTGGGTCAGGTATTCCATTTGGGGTTTGATTCAAAGTCACGGGGGCTGGCCATTTTGATGAACAAGAAAACGGGGTTTGTGAGCACGAAGGAAGTGAGGGATCCAGGTGGGAGATATGTGATGGTGAGTGTGGTATTGGAGGGGATACCCGTGGTACTGGTGAATGTGTGTGCACTGAACTGGGGTGATGTAGGTTTTATGAGGGGATTGCTGACAGCGATCCCGGACTTGGCTACGCACTAGTTGATCACGGGAGGATTGTGTTCTAGAGCCGAGGGTAGACAGATTGAGCCCCAGGTTGATGGGTAGAATACGAATGGCAAAGGAGCTGGGAGGGTTATGGAAAAGATGAGTATGGTGGACCCGTGGCACTTCAAGAACCCAGGGGAAAGGGAGTATTCCTTTTTCTCACATGTTTGTAGAGTGAATTCAAGAATCAACTTTTTTGTGGTGAGCCGGGAAGTTTTGATCGTGGTGGAAGAGGCAGAGTACACGGAGATAGTAATCTCGGACCATGCGCCCCATTGGTTGGAGATTCGGCTTAGATCGGGACGGGAGCAGAGGCCGGGGTGGAGGCTTGACTCGGGGTTATTGGCAGATAGAGGGTTTTACTGTAAAGTACGGGCTGTAATTAAAGATTATGTAGAATTGAAGCAAAACGGCCACATTTTGGGAAGCGCTAAAGCCATGGTTCGAGAGGAGATTATCGCGTTCAAGACACATGCAAATAGGGAGAGGGAGGAATATGAATGGTTAATGAACAAGATAGTTGAGATAGATGGGACTAGGGCAACATGGCGTTTGTATTAATTTATTTGGTTGAAGGTGTGAAGGCAGAAAGCTTGCTGAAAATGTTTAACAATTGTAAAAGTAAAGTAGTTTGTTGATTTATATTTGGCCTCATCTTGCAAGCACATTAATCAATCTTCCTTTTGAAAGATTGGAGAAGGCTGCATGTGCGTTTATAGCTTTCAGTTATATATAAGATGCTTAATTAACATTATCCTTCCGTTGTACAATCTTATAACTAGGTACTGAGATGTAAAGGTAAGTTTCTCAGCATGAGTGATGCAGGATAAGGTGATGGGCAAAACCACTATTGCTCCCAAGGAAATATTGAGAGTGCAACTGAAATTTGTAACAATCGCCTTTGAGATAGTAACATAGGAACAGGAGTAGGCCATTCAGCCCCTTGAACCTGTCTCACCATTTAATGAGAGCATGGCTGATCTGTGGCCTAACTCCATATAAAGCCGTGAGGCTGGTTTAGCAGACTGGGCTAAAATGCCGGCTTTTAAAGCAGACCAAGGCAGACCAACAGCACGGTTCAATTCCCGTACCAGCTTCCCCAAACAGGCACCGGAATGTGGCAACTAGGGGCTTTTCACAGTAACTTCATTGAAGCCTACTCGTGACAATAAGTGATTTTCATTTCATTTCATTTTATAAGGGGCTGGTTTAGCACACTGGGCTAAGTAGCTGGCTTTGAAAGCAGACCAAGGCAGGCCAGCAGCACGGCTCGATTCCCGTAACAGCCTCCCCAAACAGGCGCCGGAATGTGGCGACTAGGGGCTTTTCACAGTAACTTCATTGAAATGTACTCGTGACAATAAGCGATTTTCATTTTTTCATTTCATTTCATTTCATATGCCTGTCTTTGGCCCATATCCCTTAATATATGTGCTTAATAAAAATCTACCTATCTCAGATTTAAAATGAACAACTGATCTAGCTTCAAAACATGTGTAACTTCTCCTCGTAATTTAAGTCCTGTAGTCCTGGTGTCATTTTCGTAAACCTACTTTACACTCCCTCCAAGGCCAAAATATCCTTCCTGAGGTGAGGTGGCCAGAACTGCCCACAATACGCCAAGTGGGGTCTGACCAGACTTTGTAAAGCTGCAGCATTTTCCTGAATCTTGTTCAAGATTTCAAGAGAGGGATTCAAAGACTCAAGCCTTGGATTATCTTGAGCTTGACAGAAAATTAATAGTTGCTGAGGAGGAATAAGACAGTTGACATTTCAGAAGAAAGTAAAAGCTCAATTTTACCTCACAGAAGGATAGATGGATCTGAGGCCCAGAGCTGCCAGTGTACCCAAAAGGAGAGTACAGAGTGAAGCTCGGCTGGTTTTATCTGTCTGCCCTCACTTTAATATTTGACATTTGCCAACTGCTTGCACGAAGTTGACCGGAATTATGTCAAGTCTGGCGGGACTGCTGTCTGGAACTAAAAGAATGGTGCCCAGCCTAAGCTTAGTTCTGGGGTCAGGGTTGCCCAAACAGTATGGGAAGGAGGAGAGAGTGAGAAAGAGAGAGAGAGAGAGAGAGGAAGATGAGGGCAGTGGAGACTCAAAAAGATTCTTCTGGGCCTCAGAGGAACATTCCTGCTTCCTCTGTCTCCCAAGGAATCCTCCTGAAGCTTAAATTATAGAATCATGAAGTGCAGAAGGAGGCCATTTGGCCCATCGAGTCTGTATCGACCCTGCCTGTCTGCCCCCCCTGACTACCCATAACTTCCACTGACGGCGGAGGTCTCTGTGCTGCTGAAGGCTATTGGATGGGCCCCACATGTCAGGGGCTGAGGTTTGGCGACATTCTGTTTGGGTGTTTTGAGTACAAGGTGTGCGGTCTGGTGGACAGGCCCCCCCTCCCGCCCTCTCCCCTCAATGTGCATGGACAGGGCGTGTTGGTGGGTGGGGGGAAGCGCATGGTGGGAAGGGGGGGAGGGCCGCATGTTTGGTGGAGGGGGAATGGGGTATGGGATTGCTGGTTTGCCCTCATCATGGAACAAAGAGCCAGAGGTGTCATACTGGTTGTGGTGACGGTATTTTATTGTTTCTCGTATAAGTGTACAGTACTGTCCCACACCCTGCAGCGCCTTGCCCATTCCCATCTGAGACTGGGACATGTCCTGCAGTGCCTCATCAAGGTCTGCCTGGCACTAGGTCACGTCCCCCATCTAATCAGACAATCTACCAAGGTCCCCAGCCAATTTCACCAGGCTTTTGACACCTCCACTAATGCTGCCAGTGTTGTGCACCAGGCTCTCCACTGTAGTCGCCACGCTAGCAGGGTTGGCCTCAGTGGCACGCATTGCCGGAGACATCTCCTGTACCCGTAGCCTCTGGGACTCCTCCAATCGGCTATGGATCTGCTGGAGTGCAGCTGACATTTCCCTCTGAAGGTCCCGGTCGACCCGGTCAAACCCTAACGTCTTCATCAGCTCCGGGATATCATGTTCCAAAGGCTCAGCTTCTGGTTGGGACCCTGCGATCGAGTAGCTTCTCCAACTGCTGTCTCACCTGGGGGTACCTGCCTCCACCTGATGTGTGCTACTGTGTGCCGCTCACCAGATTGTGCCCCAGAAGCCTGTCCACAAACGTACCCCCTGAGGTGTGTGTAACTGCATTGGTGGAGGATGAGGGGTGACAGCTGTGAGGAATCAATAATGACATCCTCGGAGCTGTCCTCTGAGGTGTTCTCCTGGTGCGCAGGGGGAGGAGGGGTGCGCCATCAGCTAGAGGGCCTGCGGGAGAATGGACATGTGGTTAGTGGGAGGGATGGGTCAGTCTGTATGGCAATAACAACTCACATGTGAGAGGTGAGAGGTTCTCTGGGTTGGGCTCGGCGGACCCTCACCTCTGCAGTGTGCGCCGACCTCCGCGTTGGTGACCACTCTGTCCTCGGTCACGCTCATCACCTCCAGGGTCCATTCCTCAAAGGTCGTGAGAATTCTCATGTACGTCACCCGCCACCACACTGGGCCCTATCTTGATGATTGTGGGATAGCTTTTCCTGTGGAGACATAGAGAGGGCATCGTTAGCCGCACGTGTGGTTCACTCTGGTGGTGAACTGTGATGGAGTGGTTCCGGGGTGAAGGGGGGGTGGTGATGGGAGTGAAAGGGAAGGTTTCAGGGGGGGCGACAAATCACACGTCAGGCCCACTGTAGGCCATTGACCCTCTTGCGGCACTAAAGGCCTATCCTCCTGGTCAAGCTGCCCGGGCTGATGGCCGCTGCCACTTTATCCCAGCTGGTACTGGCTGGGAGAATTGTGCCCTCTGAATTGAAGATCTCCATTGCAGATGGATTACATACTACCAAATCATAAGGGGACAAGAGGCATCCATTTTTTTGGCTGTACAATAATAGATCTGTCTCTTAAATCAATGGTATTTTACAAGTTTCTTGTTAGTCGCCTAAAGGTGAAGGGGTATATTTTCTACATTAACTAACTATATATTTCTGATCACTGATGAATTATGCAAGGCTATGTAATTATTAGAAATAGGATATAGACTCAAGACTATGTCAGTTTTAGAGCCTTTAAGTTGGGTGACCTATAACAATTCAAACGTAACATAGTTGGTTGCTTGGAAGAATCACCTATTGTGAAGACTCGATTTTCTGTTTTCAACCAAGCCAACTTGATCAGGTCCACATGTAATAACTTTTTTTTTCTTTTCTTCCAGTTTCTTCAAGCAGGCATCAACCCCAGAGATGACATTGCAACAGAGGCCTATGAAGATGAGCTAGACATGGGCAGATCAGGGTCATACTTGAACAGCAGCATCACCTCAGCCTGGAGTGAGCACAGCCTCGATCCTGATGACATTCGGGTAAAAATCAATTATCTTCTGTTGTTGAGTTCGGGAGCTAATTGTGTTTCTTGATTTATGGTGAAAGAATGATTTCTTTATCCCTACGCTCACACAAAAGCCAAATTCTGTGTTAAATCCAGAACATTATCGGTCTCTTTCTTTCAGCAACATTTCTTGCATTCCTTTGCTGTCTGTCAACCTTCTTGTCCGAGCCTCATCATCCTCCCCTGTTCTGTATGCTACACAGGGGGTGGGATTCTGCGGGAATCGGCGGGGCGAGCAACTCCAGCGCTGAGGAGTGGCGTGAAACATTCCAGTGTCGGGCCTCCCCAAAGGTGCGGAATCCTCCGCATCTTCAGGGGCTCGGCCGGCGCCGGAGTGGTTTGCGCCGCGCCGGCTGGCGGGGAAGGGGCTTGGCGCCACGCCAACCGATGCCGAAGGGCTTCCGCTGGCTGGCGCAAGTTGGTACATGCACGGGAGCGCCAGCGTGTGCTGTCGTCACCCCGTCTCGGCCATCATGGCGGACCACAGCGGCCGACGCGGAAGAATAGAGTGCCCCCACGGCACAGGCCCGCCCGCAGATTGGTGGGCTCCGATCGTGTGCCAGGCCACCGTGGGGCACCTCCCGGGACAAGATCCCCCCCCCCCCCCCCCCCCACCCCTCTGAGGCCGGCCGTGCAGCCAGGTCCCGCCGGCAAATACCTGGTGTAATATACGCTGGCAGGCTGGCCGAAAATGGGCGGCCACTCGGCCCATCGCTGGCCGGAGAATAGCCAGGTGGGCCGCTCCCAACAGCCCCCGACCAGAATGGCGTGATTCCCACCCCCACCAAATATCTGGCGTCGGAGAATTTGGCAGCCGACGGGGGCGGGATTCACGCCACACCCCAGCCGGCGATTCTCCGACCCGGCGGGGGGTCGGAGAATCCTGCCCAGGGTCTCAGAACATAACATCCATAGAAAAAATAAGACATGACATAAAAACCAAATGAAATAAGAAAGAAAGTTAGAGATTTCACCAGTACATTTGTCACAAAGAACAAAGAAAAATTACAGCACAGGAACAGGCCCTTCGGTCCTCCAAGCCTGCACCGATCCAGATCCTCTATCTAAAACTGTCGCCTATTTTCTAAGGATCTGTATCCCTCTGCTCCCTGCCCATTCATGTATCTGTCCAGATACATCTTAAATGTTGCTATCGTGCCCGCCTCTACCACCTCCGCCGGCAATGCGTTCCAGGCACCACCACCCTCTGCGTGAAGAACTTTCCACGCATATCTCCCTTAAACTTTTCCCCTCTCACCTTGAACTCATGACCCCTAGTAATTTAGTCCCCCACTCTGGGGAAAAAGCTTCTTGCTATCCACCCTGTCTATACCTCTCATGATTTTGTAGACCCCAATGAGGTTCCCCCCTCAACCTCCGTCTTTCTAATGAAAATAATCCTAATCTACTCAACCTCTCTTCATAGCTAGCACTCTCCATACCAGGCAACATCCTGGTGAACCTCCTCTGCACCCTCTCCAAAGCATCCACATCCTTCTGGTAATGTGGCGACCAGAACTGTACGCAGTATTCCAAATGCGGCCAAACCAAAGTCTTATACAACTGTAACATGACCTGCCAACTCTTGTACTCAATACCCCTTCCGATAAAGGAAAGCATGCCGTATGCCTTCTTGACCACTCTATCAACCTGCGCAGCCACCTTCAGGGTACAGTGGACCCGCACACTCAGATCTCTCTATACATCAATTTCCCCAGGGCTTTTTCATTTACCGTATAGTTCGCTCTTGAATTGGATCTTCCAAAATGCATCACCTCGCATTTGCCCGGATTGAACTCCACCTGCCATTTCTCCTCCCAACTCTCCAACCTATCTATATTCTGTTGTATTCTCTGACAGTTCCCTTCACTAACTGCTACTCCACCAATCTCAGTGTCATCTTCAAACTTGCTAATCAGATCACCTATACCTTCCTCCAGATCATTTATGTATATCACAAACAACAGTGGTCCCAGCACGGATCCCTGTGGAACACCAGTGGTCACAGTTCTCCATTTTCAGAAATTCCCTTCCACCACTACTCTCTGTCTCCTGTTGTCCAGCCAGTTCTTTATCCATCTAGCTAGTACACCCTGGACGCAATGAGACTGCACTTTCTCCATCAGCCTACCATGGGGAACCTTATTAAATGCCTTACTGAAGTCCATGTATATGACATCTACAGCCCTTCCCTCATCAATTAACTTTGTCACTTCTTCAAAGAATTCTATTAAGTTGGTAAGACATGACCTTCCCTACACAAAACCATGTTGCCTATCACTGATAAGCCCATTTTCTTCCAAATGGGAATAGATCCTACCCCTCAGTATCTTCTCCAGCAGCTTCCCTACCACTGATGTCAGGCTCACCGGTCTATAATTACCTGGATTATCCCTGCTACCCTTCTTAAACAAGGGGACAACATTAGCAATTCTTCAGTCCTCCGGTACCTCACCCATGTTCAACGATGCTGCAAAGTTATCTGTTAAGGCCCCAGCTATTTCCCCTCTCACTTCCCTCAGTAACCTGGGATAGATCCCAGTGGGCAACACGGTAGCATGGTGGTTAGCATAAATGCTTCACAGCTCCAGGATCCCAGGTTCGATTCCTGGCTGGGTCACTGTCTGTGCGGAGTCTGCACGTCCTCCCCGTGTGTGCGTGTGTTTCCTCCGGGTGCTCCGGTTTCCTCCCACAGTCCAAAGATGTGCGGGTTAGGTGGATTGGCTATGCTAAATTGCCCGTAGTGTCCTAAAAAGTAAAGGTTTGGGGGGGGGGGGGGGGGGGGTGTTGGGTTACGGGTATAGGGTGGATGCGTGGGTTTGAGTAGGGTGATCATTGTTCGGCACAACATTGAGGGCCGAAGGGCCTGTTCTGTGCTGCACTGTTCTACTGTTCTATTCTATGAGATCCCATCTGGACTTGGGGACTTCTCCACCTTAATGCCTTTTAGAATACCCAGCACGTCCTCCCTCCTTATGCTGACTTGACCTAGAGTAATCAAACATCTATCCCTAACCTCAACATCCGTCATGTCCCTCTCCTCGGTGAACACCGATGCAAAGTACTCGTTAAGAATCTTACCCATTTTCTCTGACTCCACGCATAACTTTCCTCCTTTGTCCTTGAGTGGGCCAACCCTTTCTCTAGTTACCCTCTTGCTCCTTACATATGAATAAAAGGCTTTGGGATTTTCCTTAACCCGGTTTGCTAAAGATATTTCATGACCCCTTTTAGCCCTCTTGATTCCTCGTTTCAGATTCGTCCTACATTCCCGATATTCTTCCAAAGCTTTGTCTGTCTTAAGTCGCCTAGACCTTATGTATGCTTCCTTTTTCCTCTTAGCTAGTCCCACAATTTCACCTGTCATCCATGGTTCCCTAATCTTGCCATTTCTATCCCTCATTTTCACAGGGACATGTCTGTCCTGCACTCTAATCAACCTCTCTTTAAAAGCCTCCCACATATCAAATGTGGATTTACCTTCAAACAGCTGCTCCCAATCCACATTCCCCAGCTCCTGCAGAATTTTGGTATAGTTGGCCTTCCCCCAGTTTAGCACGCTTCCTTTAGGACCACTCTCATCTTTGTCCATGAGTATTCTAAAACTTATGGAATTGTGATCACTATTCCCAAAGTAATCCCCGACTGAAACTTCAACCACCTGGCCAGGGCTCATTCCCCAACATCAGGTCCAGTATGGCCTCTTCCCGAGTTGGACTATTTACATACTGCTCTAGAAAACCCTCCTGGATGCTCCTTACAAATTCTGCTCCATCTAGACCTCTGACACCAAGTGTATTCCAGTCAATGTTGGGAAAATTAAAATCTCCTATCACCACCACCCTGTTGCTCCTACATCTTTCCATAATCTGTTTACATATTTGCACCTCTATCTCACGCTCGCTGTTGGGGAGTTTGTAGTACAGCCCCAACATTGTTACCGCACCCTTCCTATTTCTGAGCTCTGCCCACATCGCCTCACTGCTCGAGTCCTCCATAGTGCCCTCCTTCAGCACAGCTGTGATATCCTCTCTGACCAATAATGCAACTCATCCCCCCCTTTTACCTCCCTCTCTATCCCGCCTGAAGCATCGATATCCTGGGATATTTAGTTGCCAATCATGCCCTTCCCTCAACCAAGTCTCAGTAATAGCGATAACATCATACTCCCAGGTACTAATCCAAGCCCTAAATTCATCTGCCTTACCTACTACACTTCTTGCATTAAAACAAATGCACCTCAGACCACCAGCCCCTTTGTGTTCATCATCTACTCCCTGCCTACCCTTCCCCTTAGTTACACTGACTTCATGATCTAGTTCCTTACAGGCTTTAGTTACTGCCTCCTTACTGTCCACTAACCACCTCATTTGGTTCCCATCCCCCTGTCACATTAGTTTAAACCATCCCCAACAGCCTTAGCAAAAGCACCCCCAAGGACATTGGCTCTAGTGCGGCCCAGGTGTAGACTGTCCAATTTGTAGTAGTCCCACCTCCCCCAAAACCGGTCCCAATGTCCCAAAAATCTGAACCGATCCCTCCTGCACCATCTCTCAAGCCACGCATTCAACCTGCCTATCCTTTCATTTCTACTCTGACTACCACATGGCACTGGTAGCAATCCTGAGATTACTACCTCTGAGGTCCGACTTTTTACCTTGGCTCCTAACTCCCTAAGTTCTGCTTGTCGGACCTCATCCCATTTTGTACCTATATCATTGGTGCCTATATGCAGCACAACAACTGCTGTTCACCCTCCCCCCTTCAAAATGTTCTGCAGCCGATCTGAAACATCCCTGACCCGTGCGCCTGGGAGGCAACATACCATTCGGGAGTCTCGTTTTCGACCACAGAACCGCCTATCTACTCCCCTTACAATTGGATCCCCTATGACTATAGCCCTTCCACTCTTTTTCCCGCCCTTTTGTACAGCAGAGCCAGCCACTGTGCCATGTCACACTTTCTTGAAATCTACAGTTAAGTTTGGTGAAGACATGACTGATCTATAGTGTCTAAAGGGACACAGTGTAGACAGGGCAGCGAGATTCCCCGCTAAGAGCTCCCCCCCCCCCCCCCCCCCCCCCCCCCCCCCGGTAGGGATGGTGAGATGCTAACACCCCTATGACATGCCCTTTGAAAATGACATGCACCAGGTTTAGATGTGATTGGCCCAAGAACCTCAGAGGAGTTAGTCAATAAACAAAGAGACAAGCTTTTTTCTATCACGTATGTCAAAGGAGCAGAAGTCTTACTTGTCTGTCCTTAGAAACTCCATCATTGCAGACTTGAGGTTTGAACTATTTTTAATGAGGACTGTTTATCCTTAAGGATAGCTAGAATTTTCCTGTCCAGAGAACAATGTCCTAGCTTAGCACTACAGTTACTTATTGCTCATCACTTCTATTCAGAAATATTAATTTGAACAAGTTGTTGAACAAATAACTTGAAAGGGCAATATGTATTATGCCAATCTATATTAACATTGAACTGCTGTAAAGCTAATAACTGTACCAAATTTGTCCAATTATATTTTTAATGAATTCCAGTATTGGAAGGATAGTTAAATCATGATTGATAGCTGCAAAAATCTCACAGCACAAATTGTCTTAAAAGACCATTGATGGAATTATGACTCATTTTCCCAAGAAACTATATGAAACTTTATAGAAAAGGAAACAAAAAGCAGCCCGATTCAATACTCCAATAGCTCACAATGGACCAACAAAATGATACATTTTAAATGTTCAGTCGTCATGGATTTCATCTCTGAAGAAAAGTCACAACTCCTCGAAACATTAACTCTGTTTCTCTCTCCACAGATGCTGCCAGACCTGTTGAGGTTTTCCAGCATTTTCTGTTTTGATTTCCGATTTCAGCATCCGCAACATTTTGCTTTGATTACCATGGATTCTTTATTTTTCTGAAAGCTGATGTATAATTAATGCAGATTATGTCGCAAATTGTACTCAGATGTAAGCATTTGCTGTTTTCTACTCGCAGGATGAGCTGAAGAAACTGTACGCACAGCTGGAGATTTACAAAAGAAAAAAGATGACAGCTAATAACCCACATCTGCAAAAAAAGAGAAGCTCGAAGAAGGGTTTAGGACGATCAATTATGAGGCGCATCACTGAAATCCCAGAGACAGTGAGTAGGCAATGCATCAAAGAGGACAAGGAACATTCAGAGCTTCCGATGGACAGGAACAGCATCAGTATTGCTAGGAAGAATCCATTTGATCCCACTAACTCGAGTGTGAAAACAAAAGAAGACTTTATGAAAAATAAAGCATTGCTACTGCAAAAGTCTCTCAGTAGCTATGACCATGTGAGAGATCAAAGTGAAGATTGCAACATTTCCGTGACAGACAAAATAGAGGTTTCCAGCATGGAGACTGGACTCGTAGATCCATCAATGGGGAAAAAGTTAGCCAAAAAGACACATGAGAAGGCAGACAGCATTTCTGCAGAATCCGTTCCTCTAGTCTGCAAGTCTGCTAGTGCACATAACTTAAGTGTAGACAAAAAGCCCTTGCACCCAAGAACATCCATGTTGCAGAAATCCCTCAGTGTCATTGCCAGTGCAAAGGAAAAGACTTTGGGAATGACAGGCAAAGCACAAAGCATGGACGAACACACAAAACATTATAAAGGACAGCAAAGAGGTAAAGATACCAACAAAAGTCATCCTTCAGCAGAAAACAGTGACATGGAAGCACCCCAACCTAAAAACTCTTTGAGCCACTCTTCGATTTCTGAAGAGGCAAAGAGAGCACCAAAAGCTGGCATAATGAAGCAACATGTTAATA
Source organism: Scyliorhinus canicula (assembly GCF_902713615.1). Classification (NCBI taxonomy): domain Eukaryota; kingdom Metazoa; phylum Chordata; class Chondrichthyes; order Carcharhiniformes; family Scyliorhinidae; genus Scyliorhinus; species Scyliorhinus canicula. Next base: position 178,235,346 of record NC_052150.1, read on the forward strand.
GTCAATCTACAATTAGTCCAGATACAGCAAACACTCGACTGAGTGATCCATTTGACAAAGCTGAAGTCTGTCCATGGGAGGTACAGGACCAGCCGCCAACTCCTTCAGAATCGAGAGTTCAAAAACATGTATCTATTGCCCCAGTGGAATCACAAAATATTCATAGTTCGCATTCAAATGTGAAGGCTCAGAACAGCAACAAACACAAATCTGGGGAAAACGTTGCTAAACAAAAACAAGCAACACAAAGCAATCTTGAGAAATCAGAAGTGTGCCCCTGGGACTTGGAGGAGTCACAATCAAGCCTGCCAGAAGCACGGAAGGCTATCTCTCAGCATCCTGAAACTATTTATATTGCGGAAGATATGGATTCAAATAATGCCAACAATGTGTTTGAGATTCACCCTGGGGACGTCAAGGAAATGCCAAGCAAGGCATCAGAGAAAGGTCAGGCTGCGATAGGGGATGGGAATAAAGGAGAGGGGGGAGATGAAAAGGACAAGGAGATCATAGCAGAGACCCTAACATCAAGCAATAGCCTACAACAAGTTTCTGTTAATAGAGCAAATGTTTGTCCTTGGGAGTTTGAACCATCAGAGTCAGGAGAATTGGAGAAGAGCCCAGCTTCAGCTGCCTCAGCCTCATTGTTAAGCAGCATCCCCCAGAAAAAGTCGATGATGAAAGGGTTTGGGATATCTGTGAAAACCTTGGTATCTGCAGGAAAAGGCAAGGAGGTAGAGAAAGCCAAAGAAAGAAAAGATGATAAGGTAAAAGTGAAGGGAAAGTACAAGGAAAAGGACAGGAAGGATGAAGATCCAGTGGAGAAATCCAGTGTGGCTGAAAGCTGTCCTCGGGAAGTCAAAATAACCCCTGGATCTGTGACTGGAAAAAGCCAAAACATAAACAACAATGGAGCAGGAAAAGAAAGAGATAAGCTCGCCGAAGTATGTCCTTGGGACTCCGGGGAAAGCAGTCCCATTCGACACGTCGCAGAAGGAAACACAGTTGCAGCTAAGGACAATAAAAATTCACACGACATAGTTGCAGGTACATCAAAAATGGCATCAATCTGTCCTTGGGATTTTGACGATCAAACATCGGGCAAATCTGTGTGATAGTAAATCTGCTCCGCCAATCGAAGTTTTCATATCATGAAACTAAGAATTCCATATCAACAATACGTACTTTATTAAAAGAACAAATAGAAACAGTGAAAGCAGGAATCAAGTTAATTTGTATTACAGCCTTTGTTTCCTCATTTTTCTTCCATCCGCAGACAATTCTAACAACATATTCGGTCAGATGTACATGCATTCCGGAATGCTCTAGTATTTAGAAACACTTATATGACAGAACCATTCTAATTTATGCAATGATCATGTACTGTTACACCAACCTGCGGCACCCGTTCTAATGAATGGGGGCCATTTTCTTTCTGTTTATTAACCAACAACATGACAACAGTGAGCAATGACCTGGCCCGCAAGCCATAAACTTTTTTGAAATACTATTGTATTCAGTGTGGTTTATATTGTGGATCTTTTGTTTTAACTGGTGTTTACAGATTCTTATGTACTCCCCTGAAAATTATAGTTTGGTATCAATAGCTGTTCGAGATTTTTTGATATATGAAGCAGTAGGTTCCTGTGGTTTATTTTTCCCAAAGATTATTCCTCGTGCACATAGCCACTGTTAATAGTGGAATCCGTGGTCCTACCTAGCTTAGTGAAATATAACCAACTTCAGCTTAATTTACATTAGCTGATTCTTTCCCAATCCCTATCCCTGAATATGAAGATTTGCTGTATTACATGACATTCCTTGGTTTGCACTTTTTAAATCAACCTATTTGTGCAAATTTATTTAAAGGTGTTACAGCTCTAAACAATAACTCATTATCGGTTGAATCATAAATTTCAACTATCTTTAGCTTTGCAGTGATTAGCACCTAAAAGGATCAAATCTGTAACCTCATATATTTGCTTCTGTGTTCTGCATGCAAAATGACTGGTAGGACTGACAATGTGCTAAACCTCTGACCTTTAGCATTTGGACTGTACTGAATTGTATTGTGAGTGAGGCTGTATCCTGTACACTGTATTCTGTGCTTGTTCTATCTACTGACAAGCTCTGGCGTCCACCAGGGAATATTTGATAGATCTCTTTTATGGTTTGTGGCAGCATGTAAATAAGGTACCTTATCTGCAATAAAATTACATTTATATTATACAAATTTAACATGTGCTTGTTCATGATTTCTGGAGAGAAAACAATCTTTAACTGTATAATGGGATGGGGCAACAAAATAGTAATAGAGCCATAGAGCCATTCGGCCCAGCAAGTCTGCATCGACCCTTTGAAAGAGGGCTCTACCTCGGCCCACTCCCCCATCCTAACCACTTAGCCACCCAAGGCCGGATACTGAACCGGGAACCTGATGCTGTGCCACCATGCATCCCAGAATTCAAAGATGGTGATGGAAGCAGATCAAAGGGATCTTCATTTGTGTTTAGTCAGAGATTAAATAGGTCTTATAATTGTGTCATCTCAATGAAGGAACTGGGCATATGAAAACATCTGCAATGTGATAACTACAGCAATGGCCCATTTTAAATTAAAAATAATAAATCATTATTTTAGGGCACCTTTGAGAGTTTTTCATCTGACTCAGATATCCCTCTTTAGCTACTCAGAATCTGGTAGAATAACTGATATTTCCTGTTGATAATGGCAGCTTCCCATTTCATAAGAGAATAGTTAGCGGCGTGGTGGGCAATTCTGTGGTAAGTATTGCTTGATGTGGCTCAAGAGCCCCATTCTGGCATGGCAGTCTCTGCTGCATGTGTTGCAGAGGAAAGCAATGAGCTGAGAAGGTGCACAGTTCATTGACTCCAGTTTTCTCTGAACCCTCTTCCAAGCCAAAAGCTTTTTGTTTCTACTCGCCTCTTCGAAACACCTCCTGAGTTCACAGCCATCAGCGACTGTCTCCCAGTTGTCAGTATCAATGGGCAGCAACTTCATTGCTTGTTTGCAGGTGCTTTAATACCTGTCATCCCATTAACAGATCACGGAACATCTGGTTTTGATTATTCGCTCAGTCGATCTCAGGGAGGCAGTCTCCATTGAGCTGGTGGCCTCTGTGATGGTGGTGGGGGGAGGGCAGGGATGAGGTAGTGGAGGTACCACACACCGCCATTGACAAAATGTCAGAGAGGCAGCAAAATCACCCTTAACTGGTGCCTGAACCAACCAATTGGCTGCCTGCCTCCATGGAGTGGGCAGCTGATCTAATTCTCAGCAGACTCTGGGAAAGTTAAGGAGGAGGGGAAGACACTGCAAAAGATTCCTGAAAAGGTTTCAATAGTAGGAGTGGATGTGTCAAAGCTGAGCAGATTAGGATGGGATTAGAGAGCACGATGCAGTGGTTGAAAAAACATCCAATGATTGAAAGTAGGAGTGGGAAACAACAAGTGATATAAGACCAGAGATGAGTGGGAGCAAGTTATGCTTTAAAAAAAACATACATAAGGTCAGGTAGAATGAGGCCACAGAGGAATTTGAAAAGTAGGGCAATAATGTTGAGGTCCAATGGCTGTTGTGGATGGAGAGACAGAAAAACATGGGAAGGATGGTGTTAACAGAATTGCAGATCTTTGTGAGGATGTGGGCTGTAAATTCTGAAAGTATTGTTGTGAAATCCACGCAGTCTTTGAATATCCAAACAACAGCATTATTCCACTTTCCTACTAGATACATGAGTACTGTTTGTTTGCACTGAGTGCTGAATTTGGATGCATTTGAGTGCTATAGTGAGCGTTTGGAGACTGAGGGATATTAAGGGTTTATTTTTAATTGTTATCTAAAGTCTAATCTTTCTTTTATTTAGTTAATTAACTTAAAAGTTGTTGTTTGGTTGAGAAGAAGGTGAATTTTCAATCAGCTTTAAACAAAGGTTTTACTTGTAACTACTTGCAGCTGGAGCTTGTTAATTAGTTAATTGTATATGGCCAGTTTTCAGAGGCTAGAGTCACAGTATAAATCGGAGCTAGTTACAGTGCAGACTTTGTTTGCACTGAGTGCTGAATTTGGAGTTAGGTGAGGAGGGAGTAAGGTGCTCTTTTTCATTTCATTTCCTACATTTCCTCAAAGAGCGTGAAGGGAGCCGGGAGTTTGCAGAGAGTACAGCTGACTGGGAGCAGAGTCGAAGGGCGGAGTTCCAGTTGGTCTACAGTGCAGCTATATTCTGTAAGGCAAGAGCGGATGGAGGCTAGGGCAGTTGCATGCTCCTCCTGTAGGATGTGGGTGGTGAGGGATACCACCGGTGTACCCGCTGACTATACCTGCGGGAAGTGCACCCATCTCCAGCTCCTCAGAGACCGTGTTAGGGAACTGGAGCTGGAGCTGGATGAACTTCGGATCATCCAGGAGGCAGAGGGGGTAATAGAGAAGAGTTATAGGGAGGTAGCCACACCCAAGGTACAGGACAAGAGTAGCTGGGTTTCAGTCAGGGGAAAGAAAACAAACGGGCAGACAGTGCAGGGATCCCTCGTGGGATGGTGTTTGTGCAATGTGTCCAGGAAGCTTTTCTAACACAGTATGTAGATTGTCCGACCAGAGGGGAGGCCATATTGTATTTGGTATTTGGTAATGAACCAGGGCAACTGATAGATTTGTTAGTGGGGGAGCATTTTGGAGATAGTGACCACAATTCTGTGACTTTCACTTTAGTAATGGAGAGGGATAGGTGCGTGCAACAGGGCAAGGTTTACAATTGAGGAAAGGGTAAATACGATGCTGTCAGACAAGAACTGAAGTGCATAAGTTGGGAACATAGGCTGTCAGGGAAGGACACAATTGAAATGTGGAACTTGTTCAAGGAACAGATACTACGTGTCCTTGATCTGTATGTCCCTGTCAGGCAGGGAATAGATAGTTGAATGAGGGAACCATGGTTGACAAGAGAGGTTGAATGTCTTGTTAAGAGGAAGAAGGATACTTATGTAAGGCTGAGGAAACAAGGTTCAGACAGGGCACTTGAGGGATACAAGATAGCCAGGAGGGAACTGAAGAAAGGGATTAGGAGAGCTAAGAGAGGGCATGAAAAATCTTTGGAGGGTAGAATCAAGGAAAACCCCAAGGACTTTTACACATATGTGAGAAATATGAGAATGACTAGAGCGAGGGTGTGTCCGATCAAGGACAGTAGCGGGAGATTGTGTATTGAGTGTGAAGAGATAGGAGAGGTCTTGAACCAGTACTTTTCTTCAGTATTTACGAATGAGAGGGGCCATATCTTTGGAGAGGACAGTGTGAAACAGACTGGTAAACTCGAGGAGATACTTGTTAGGAAGGAAGATGTGTTGGGCATTTTGATAAACTTGAGGATAGACAAGTCCCCCGGGCCTGACAGGATATATCCAAGGATTCTATGGGAAGCAAGAAATGAATTTGCAGAGCCGTTGGCAATGATCTTTTCGTCCTCACTGTCAACAGGGGTGGTACCAGGGGATTGGAGAGTGGCGAATGTCGTGCCCCTATTCAAAAAAGGGAATAGGGATAACCCTGGGAATTACAGGCCAGTTAGCCTTACTTCGGTGGTAGGCAAAGTAATGGAAAGCAGACTGAGGGATAGGATTTCTGAGCATCTGGAACGACACTGCTTGATTAGGGATAATCAGCACGGATTTGTGAGGCGTAGATCTTGCCTCACAAGTCTTATTGAATTCTTTGAGGAAGTGACCAAGCACGTGGATGAAGGTAAAGCAGTGGATGGTGTGTACATGGATTTTAGTAAGGCATTTGATAAGGTTCCCCATGGTAGTCTTATGCAGAAAGTAGGGAGGCGTGGGATAATAGGAAACTTGGCCAGTTGGATAACGAACTTGCGAACCAATAGAAGTCAGAGAGTGGTGGTGGATGGCAAATATTCAGCCTGGAGCCCTGGTACCAGTGGTGTACCGCAGAGATCAGTTCGGGGTCCTCTGCTGTTTGTGATTTTCATTAATGACTTGGATGGGGGAGTTGAAGGGTGGGTCAGTAAATTTGCAGATGCTGCAAAGATTGGTGGAGTTGTGGATAGTGAGGAGGGCTGTTGTCGGCTGCAAAGAGACATTGATAGGATGCAGAGCTGGACTGAGAAGTGGCAGATGGAGTTTAACCCTGAAATGTGTGAGGTTGTCCATTTTGGAAGGACAAATATGAATGCGGAATACAGGGTCAAAGGTAGGGTTCTTGGCAATGTGGAGGAGCAGAGAGATCTTGGGGTCTATGGTCATAGATCTTTGAAAGTTGACACTCAAGTGGATAGAGCTGTGAAGAAGGCCTATGGTTATGATGCAGCTGTACAAAACCTTGGTAAGGCCACATTTGGAGTACTGTGTGCAGTTCCGGTCGCCTCATTTTAGGAAGTATGTAGAAGCTTTGGAAAAGGTGCAAAGGAGGTTTACCAAGATGTTGCCTGGAATGGAGGGTAGGTCTTACGAGGCAAGGTTGAGGGTGCTAGGCCTTTTCTCATTAGAACGGAGAAGGATGAGGGGCAACTTGATAGAGGTTTATAAGATGATCAGGGGAATAGATAGAGTAGACAGTCAGAGGCTTTTTCCCCGGGTGGAACAAATCATTACAGGGGGACATAAATTTTAGGTGAATGGTGGAGGAGAAAGGAGGGATGTCAGAGGTAGGTTCTTTACCCAGAGAGTAGTGGGGGCATGGAATGCAATGCCTGTGGAAGTAGTTGAGTTGAAAACATTAGGGACCTTCAAGCGGCTATTGGATAGGTACATGGATACGGTAGAATGATGGGGTGTAGATTAATTTGTTCTTAATCTAGGACAAATGTTCGGCACAACATCGTGGGCCGAAGGGCCTGTTCTGTGCTGTATTTTTCTATGTTCACAGTCCGTAAATGGATCATCGAGGTTAACAATTTCTTCAACTGAGACAAAGAGTTGGATAAAGGGCTCATTCTCTGATTGGTGAAATGTGACAAGTGGTGTTCCCCAGGGATTTCACTGGGCCTCAGCCCCACACCATCTATATTAAAGACTTAGATGAAGGAATGGAGAGTTGCAGCTTCGAGGTTACTGATAACTAAGTTCGGAATAAGCTGTGCATAAAGGGGCCTAAACAGAATGGGCAGAAATTCCTGAGAAAAATGGCAGTGTCATTTGTGGTGCAAATCCCTTCAGCCCCAACAGTGCAATCTTTAGGCACTTCAAAACCATTTATTTTCCGCAAGTGAAAAATGCCTGAGTTGCAAAGCGTCTGAATTGTGCACGCCATGTATCATCCGAGCACTTCAATCAAGGAGGCGCTGCATTTAAATAGCTCCACAGCAATTGCTCACATTCAAGCCAGGAGGATGGCAGCGAGAGGACCAGCTCCCAGATTTTGGGAGGGGGCCCTCACTCGATTACTGGATGCCGTGGAGAAGACGCAGGCTACAATTTACCAATGCGTTGGCAGTAGGCCCTGCAGCAAGGTCACCAATCCTGCCTGGGAGGCTGTAACAGTACTGGTCAGTGCCAGCAGCCTGACCAAGGAGACAGGGGTGCAGCATAGGAAAAAAATGAATGACCTACTATGATTTGCAAGTGTAAATGTCGCCTGTCACCTCTTGACACTCCACCCTTCCATCAAACCGTGAATGTCACCTTGAACCCACATGTCACCACTTCCCAGATTCCCAGCATCTGACCTCCCACCAACATCCTCAATGCCCCCCTCCCCATCACTCATCCGAACCCCTCCCTGGTTTAGCACAGTGCCCACACATGCCAGTTGTCCTTGACCTCTGACCCATCATGTGTCTGGCTCGCATTATCCTCTTGTGTCCCTGCAGGGGAAGATAGCCCAGAACCGCAGAGAGAGAGAGAAGACAGATGGTGGAATGCTCGAACTGAGGATCTTGATTCTTTTCGAGAAGAGGACCATGGAGCTCGTAGATGAGGACCAGGAGCAGGCTTGCGTGGATACTGAGGTTGGCCTATGACAGGCCCATCCACCAGCAGTGACACTCCCACCCCCCCTCACCACCTCAGAGGAGGTCTCTGAGGAGGATATGGATAACGTATTACAGCTATAGCCCGTACCATTATAGAGAAAAGCAGTTGGTGAAATTAGCAGTCAGGCCTCTTGGTCACTATCTGGTGACCACCACACTGCTTTTGATGCACATAATGTGGGGACAGGAGCATTCCAGAGATCGGACAGTCTGAGGTCTGCTGGATCCCAGGACTCAGCTGTGCCCCAGCCAATTGCCGTGCCTCTGGATATGTTCATCCCTCAGCTTCTGGAAATGTAAAGGCAGAGCCATGAATACCAGGAGAGGTTGTCAGCGGCGGCATTCCTGCAAGACAAAGTGGAGGAGTCCCAAATATTTCAGTTGCTGGACATGTTAGCGTCATTGCATGGCACCCAGGACAACACGTCAAGGGTGGTTTCAGCAGCGGAAAGCCTGGGACAAGTTGCCAGAGCCATGACTGGAGAACACCGAAGAATGGCTCAGTCCCTGAGGACCATGATGAAGGGTTCAACACCAAGATGCAGACAACGACAATAAATGCCCATCCCATAAATTATTTTTTTTTTAAAAATGCCGGGCCTCCAGTACTGGCAGCACCAGGCAAAGTTGAGGATTCTGGAGCTAACTCCAGCTGCCCCTCCGTCCCATAGAATAACCCAGGGGCCACGAGTACCTGGAGGGAGGAGGAAGCGCTGGAGCAAATCCTGGGGTCTTCTACCAAGGAGATCCTGGGTCCCCAGCCCTTCTGAATCCCACCTTCCTAATTCCGGCACACCCCAGGGGCAACCCTAACCGACTCATGTTCAGTCCCAATTGACTCAATCTCTCCTCATATCCCTCTACAGGAAGAATATCCTTTTCAGATAAAGTGACCAAAACTGTGCAGAATATTCCAGGTCTGGTCTCACCAAGGCCCTGTATTATTGCAGTAAGACGTCCCTGCGCTTGTACTCAAACCCTCTCACTATGAATGCCAACATGTCAGTTTCCTTCTTTACAGCCTGCTGTACCTGCATGCTTACCTTCATTGACTGGTGTACAAGGATACACAAGTTTTATTGCACATTCCCCTCTCTCAATCTGTAGCCATTCAGATCTGTAGCCTTCCTGTTTTTGCTACCAAAGTGGATAACCTCACATTTATCCAAATTATACTGCATCTTTCATTAATTTGTCCACTCACTGAACTTGTCCAGCTCACACTGACACACCTCTGCATCCTCCTCACAGCTCACGCCCCACCCAGCTTTGTATCATCTACAAATTTGGCGCTATTATATTTAGCTCCCTCATCTAAATCATGAATATATATTGTGAATTGGTGGCTTTCCAGCACAGATCCCTGCTGTACTCCACTAGTCACTGCCTGTCATTTGGAAAAGATCAATTTTCCTGTCTGCCAACTAATTTTTTATCCATGTCAATACACTACACCCATCCCATTTGCTTTAATTTCATACGCAAATCTCGTTTCTTGGACTTTGTCGAAAGCCTTCTGAAAGTCCAAATAAACCACATCGACTTGGACCCCCTCGTAGACTCTACGAGTTACATCCTCAAAGTATTCCAATAAATTTGTCAAGCATGATTTGCCTTTTCTAAATCCATGCTGACTCTGTCCGACCCTGCCACTCTTTTGCAACTGTTCTGCTATTAAATCTTTCACAATAGACTCTCATATTTTCTCCACTATCGACATAAGGCTGACTGGTCTGTGGTTCCCTGTTTTCTCTCTACCTCCCTTTTTAAATACTGGCGTTACATTAGCTACCCTACAATCTGCAGGAACAGTTCCAGAGACTATAGAATCTTGGAAGATGACCACCAAAAGATCCACTATTTCTAGAGCCACTTCCTTAAGTACTCTGAGAAGCAGATTATGAGGCCCTGGGAATCAATTTCCCCAATATCATTTCCCTACTGATACTTTAAATTCCTCCCTCTCACTAAACCTTGTGTTCCCAAACATTTCTGGCACAATATTATTTTCATCCTCCTTTCTGAAGACAGAACCAAAGTATGTATTTAGTTGGTCAGTTATTCCTTTCTTCCCCATTATAAATTCCCCTGTTTCTGATTGTAAAGGATCTGCATTTATCTTCACCAAGCTTTATATCTTCACATGCTTATAGAAGCTTTTATTGTTGCTTTTATGTTCCCTGCAAGCTTACTCTCGTTCTCTATTTTCTCCTTAATTAATCCCTTTGCCCTCCTTAGCTGAATTCTAAACTGCTTCCAATCCTCGGACCTGTTGTTTCTCTTGTCCAGTTTGTATGCCTCTCCCTTAGATCTAATACTATCTTGAATTTCCCTTGAAAACCATGAATCGTCCACCTTTCCCATAGACAGGAATGAACAATTGTTGCAGTTCACCCATGCGCTCTCTGAATGTTTTCCATTGTCTAGTCACCATCATCCCTTCAAGTAACATTCCCCAATCCATCATAGCCAACTCACGTCACATACCATCATAGTTTCCTTTATTAAGATTCAGGATCCTAGTCTCAGAATCAAACACCCCACTCTCCATCTTGATGAAGAATTCTACCATGTTATGGTAGGGGCCAAGGGGCCAAGGGGCCTCGCATAACTAAATTGCCAATTATTCCTTTCTCATTACACAATACCCAGTCTAAGATGGCCTGTTCTCTAGTTGGTTCCTCAGCCTATTGGTCCAGGAAACCATATTGTATACACTCCAGGAATTCCTCCTCTACGCTATTGTTGCTAATTTGATTTGGTCAATCTATATGAGATTAAAGTCACCCACAATTACAGATATTCCTTTATCACATGCATCTCTAATTTCCTGTTTAATGGCATTCCCAACATCACCAGTACAGTTTGGGGATCTATATTCAACCCCCATTAATGTTTTTTGCCCCTTGGTGTTTCTCAGCTCTACCACTACACATTTCACATTGTTGGAGCTAATATTCTTCCTCACTATTATGTTAATTTCCTCTTTAACCAGCAATTCAACCCGCCACCTATTCCTTTTTGTTTGTCCTTCCTAAATACTGAATACCCCTGGATGTTTAATTCCCATCCCTGTTCACCCAAACTTAGCAACAGTGCCTTCAGTTTCTTCTTCCAGATCATTAATGTATATTGTAAAAAGCTGTGGTCCCAGCACAGACCCATGCGGCACACCACTAGTCACCGGCTGCCATCCTGAAAAAGACCCCTTTATCCCCACTCTCTGCCTTCTGCCAGTCAGCCAATCCTCTATCCATGCCAGGATCTTACCCTGAATACCATGGGCTCTTAACCTATTTAACAGTCTCCTATGCGGCATCTTGTCAAAAGCCTTCTGGAAATCTAAAGAAATAACGTTGACTGGTTCTGCTTTGTCTAACATCCTTGTTACCTCCTCAAAGAACTCTAATAGATTTGTCAGACATGACCTCCCTTTGACAAAGCCGTGCTGACTCTATTTAACCATGCACTTCCAAGTACTTCGCGATCCCATCTTTAATAACAGACTCTAAAATCTTACCAATGACTGAATCAGGCTAACCGGCCTATAATTTCCCGTCTTCTGCCTCCCTCCCTTCTTAAACAGTGGTGTTACATTAGCCACCTTCCAGTCCTCTGGGATCCTTCCTGCCTCCAGTAATTCTAGAAAGATGATCACCAATGCCTCCACAATTTCCTCAGCTATCTCTTTTAGGACCCTGGGGTGTAGCCCATTTGGACCAGGTGACTTATCCACCTTCAGGCCTTTCAGTTTCCCCAGAGCTTTCTCCTTAGTGATGGCCACTGCACTCACCTCTGACCCCTGGTTCTCCTGGAGCTCTGGCATCCCATTGGTGTCTTCTACCATGAAGACCGATGCAAAGTAACTATTCAGTTCATCTAAAATTTATTTGTTTCCTATTATTCTTACCTCTCCAGCCACATTCTCCAGTGGTCCAATGTCTATTTTTGCCTCTCCCTTACCTTTTCTAGATTGAAAGAAACTCTTCCTATTTTCTATTATATTACCAGCTAACTTGCACTCATATTTCATCTTCTCTTGCCTTATTGCTTTTTTAGTTGTCCTCTGCTCACCTTTAAATGATTCCCAATCCTCTAATTTCCTACTAATCCTTGCCACTTTGTATGCTTTTTCTTTTGCTTTGATGCTTTCCTTGACTTCCCTCATCAACCATGGATGCCTTGTCCTGCCCTTAGCATGTTTCCTCCTCCTTGGGATGAATTTCTGTTGTGCCTCCCAAATAACCCCCAAAAACTCCTGCCATTGCTGTTCCACTGTCTTCCCTGCTAGTCTCCTTTTCCAATCAACTCTGGCCAGCTCCTCCCTCATGTCTTTGTAGTTACCCTTATTTAATTGCAATACCGTTACATCTGACTCCAGCTTCTCTCTCTCAAACTGCAGGGTAAATTCTATCATATTGTGGTCACTGCTCCCTCAGGGTTCCTTCACCTTAAGATCCCTAATCAAGTCTGCCTTATTACACATCACCAAATCCAGAATTGCCTGTTCCCTAGTGGGCTCTACCACAAGCTGCTCCAAAAAATCATCTCTTAAACATTCCACAAATTCCTTTTCTTGGGGTCCACCACCAACCTGGTTTTCTCAGTCCACGTGCATATTGATTATTGTGATGTTGCCTTTTTTACATGCTTTCTCTATCTCCTCATTTATTTTCTGCCCTACATCCTGACTACTGCTAGGAGACCATAACTCCCATCAAGGTCTTTTTACCTTTGTGATTCCTCAACTCTAACCACAGAGATCCTATGCCTTCTGATTCTATATCGCTCCTTTCTATCGATTTAACTTCATTCCTTACTAACAATGCAACCCCGGCCCCTTTGCCCATCTGCCTGTCCTTTCGATAGGACACATATCCTTGTATATTTAGATCCCAACCCTGATCCCCTTGCAACCACATCTCGGTGATGCCCACAACATCGTACCGGTCTATTTCAATATGGGCAACAAGCTTATTTACCTTGTTCCATATACTGCACGCATTAAGATACAATACCCTCAGTCCTGCATTGACCCCCTCTCTTCTCACACTTGTCACCTTTTTTGCTCTGCCTGAGGGTGATGTTCTATTATTTTTCTTCTCTATTTCCCCTTCAGTTGTGACACCTTCGAAGCCAACGCTCTGGTTCCCACCCCCTTGTCATATTAGTTTAAATCCTCCTGAGTGACACTAGCAAACCTGCCAGCCAGGATATTGGTGCCCCTTAAGTTTAGATGCAACCCATCCCTGTGCAGGCCGCACCTGCCCTGGAAGAGATCCCAATAGTCCAGAAATCTGAAATCCTCCCTCCTACACCACTGGTTTAGCCATGTGTTTAACTGCACTATCCTCCTATTTCTAGCCTCACTGGCACATGGAGTAATTCTGAGAAACCACCCCTCACGTTAGAACTTCCTCCCAAGTGAGAGGCAGCAGTCAAGCCTCCAACCACTTAATGCTTCACTTGCGGGTCTACTGTGATTGGCAAGGATGCATTCTCTGTCAACCTTTTTGCTGGCGGGGATGGAAACACCATCATCTGAAAAATCCTGCCTTATAGATCAAAGATTATCCTAATCTTATATTTCACCATCAAATTAATCTGAGTAATTTGTCCAATTAAAGTGAACAAACTCACAAATGGCATGTTATATAATATAATAACGTTGGGAGCAGGGGCACAGGTCATATCATTGAATAATTTTGTCCCAAGAATGGCAAGTGATCATTATGATATGCCAGAATTGTGTACGAATGTGTCTGTATCACCAGTGACGGCCACATGTTAAGGTTTAGTGACAGTGGGCCAGATTAATGTGGTTGTATGTGGTTTGTTTGTTATTCTGATGAATGTGCTAATATAGCATCACTGGATTAATGCCTTATTGAGATGGGAGACAGAGAACTTTGTATAAAGCCATTAAGCTTTTTGGAAATGCTGCTACAGTATGATTTTGTCCCAGTGACTTTATGGTACACAGAACAAGGGCGAACCCAAATGAGCTTTTTCTTTAATTGTCCATTATCAAAAGGAAGTTGATTCTGTCTTTGCCAACTTTGAAAATTATTACCATGAAATCATGAAATAAAGATTCTACTCTCTTGCATATCAGATATGAGGTGAACTATTTCACAGGTCCTCTCTGAATGCAAAAACAAGACGTGCTGGAAACATTGTGCGAGTAATTCTGTCAATTATTCTTCTGGTGCCAAAGCATCAGAGAATCAGTTACAGTGCACCAGATGGATTCATTTCAGTTTATGCAAAATGTAAATCAAGAGACATTTTATATGGTCTCAATGGAGTATTAGGTTGGTGAGATGACATATTCTGTCACACTTACAGCCAGGGTGTTTGAAAAGGCAGCAAGCAGAGATGAAGCGCATCCCTAAGGAAGAGTTAGAGACAGAAGGAGCAGGTCAACCTGCCTATCATTGCAGAATTGCATAGCCAACAGCCTGAAAGTAGGTTATCCTTTCACTCCTCATCCTAAATTTTACACATGGTGGAAGGGAACAAAAAGACTTCAAACACCAAAACATACTTAGTAAGAAATCATGCAGATTTTTCTTCCACATAAAGCGCAACTGTTTGTTAGAAGAGGTTTATTGGTCAGCAGTATAAATGATAACAAGTACAACAGGATAAATGTTTGGAGATTGAAATGATTTGAGAGGATTAGGGGCCACTGGAACCGGAGAAATGGATGAAATGCTCGTTAAAATGGGCACCAATCTCTTTGTTCAAAATCTACTTCAGAACGGCATTCAAGTTTGAACGGCATTCAAACTTTTTTAATGTTTGCATCTGACTTTTCAGAAAGTGAGTACTGTAAGTTAAGTTAATGCAAATGAATCATTGAGGGCAATGCCGACAACAATTACTTCACAATATGGGCATCCTTCCAACTCATTCTCTACTTCTGCTGGTGATGCAGCATATCATTGTTCCCTGTGCAGAAAGATTCTCCTGCACAGCAATGTCTTGCCAAGGGTTCTCTTGCTGTTGTGAAGGGCTGAGCAAAAGGAACACAAGTTAGGATAAGACAGGGCCGGATTTTCATGTTGAAGGCAGAAATAGGGAGTTTTCTCAACATCGCAATCCCATGTCCTGACCAGCTGGAATCAGGCCTGTCACCTCCAGCAGAGGCCTGAGGTGGAGATAAAGACAGGCCAATGCCAAGGTGGCCAAATTAAACTGCCCACCTCTATTCTAGAGTTGAGTGTGAGGCCCTCTGACTTTCATCCCCTAGACCTCACCTCCATTCACCACCATTACCTCTATGCCCTCAGCCCCTTCACCCGAAGACCAATTAACAAAAAAAACATATTCCTTGATCAAAATAACCAAGCTCACATTGCCCTTGATAGCTGTACCAGCAAGCCCTGCTGCACAGATTACATTTGTGTGTTTGGAAGTCAGCCAAGTGTTCATAATGATATTCCACTGAATAACTGTGTTGAAACAACCTGATTGAATATATTAAAGCATTTGAAAACAGCCAAAAGCTAAGCCAGATGTCAAACCTTTGAAACAATCAGACGGCTGAGTTAAACTTCAAAGATAGAAAGACTTCAGCCATTTGTCAAAGATTTAAAATAACCGACAAATGTTTGAGCTGTATTTCAAGGCATACATGAAAGCAAAGGGGACAATTCACACAATCAAATATGAATTTCACTCTTGTGCAATGCCGAATAACAGTTTATCCAGGGGATAATATATTCTAATGTATCTGAAGACTGTTCCATTTTACAGTGCTGCTCATTTCCTTGATAGCTTGTCAGATGTCAGAAATAACAACTGGCAAACACATTATTTAATGATCACTTACCTTTTTAAAACAAAGCTCTGTCATCACTCACTGTATAAAAACATACATAACTTATGCTACAGCATTTTGTTATGACCTGTGAATTTGGAAACACCTTTTGGACTTACCTTTCATGCAATTCCTTACTCCAAACTATGGTTCATGATATCTCTGTGCTGGTGTGATTCACGTCACCAAACAAAACTGTCCCAACTCCATGAAATTTGTGGAAGGTCTAAAATCCCAATTTCCAGAATGTAAGAGTGGAGCAAATTGCTTAGAGTGGCCACAGAGGGTGGAAGTATTGCTATTACAGATTATTGGCAGATATGTAGAACTGAAGAGGTGTACTCACACTTACTACTCTTCAGGGCATTCCCTACAGTGAATCTAGATGTTGGGGTTGATGTACCTGCAATGTTAATGTCACCCATCTCTATACACTCATGCATGATGGACTTGGTTTCAGGAATCCTCCTAGTATTGTTTTGGACCAGAACCTCCCTTGCCTTGATCAGATCCAGCAGCATCTCCAGGAAGAATTCTGTGGGTCCATGGTTCTATGATACTTATAGCATAGATAAAGGCAAACAAGTGGATGAGGTGTATTTGGCTTTTCAGCAGACTTTTGATAAAGTCCCACACAAGGGGTGGAATTTTACAGCCCTGTTGCAGGGGGGATGGGTCTGTATAATGCAGCAAACCATTCAAAGCTCTACTGGTGGGAGTGGCCATAAAATGTCACCCAAGAGGTTAGTAAATAAAATTGGAGCACATGGGATTTGTGGTAATGCATAGGCATGGATTGAGAATTGATTAACAGACATAAAACAGAGACTAGTAATAAATGGATAATTCTCAGGGTGGTAGGCTGTTACTAGTGGGGTACCACAAGAATCAATGCTGCAGCCACAGCTGTTCACAATCTATATAAATGATTTGGATGTTGGCACCAAATATGATTTTCCAAATTTGCGGATGACACAAAACTAGGTAGTAATGTAAGTTGTGAGGAAAATGCAATGAGGCTTGAAGGGGACTTAGACAGACTAAGTGAATGGGCAAGAACATGGCAGATGGAATATAATGTAAATAATTGTGAAGTTATCCACTTTGACAGATAAAACAGAAAGGCAGAGTATTCCTTAAATGGTGAGAGGTTAGGAAGTGTTAATGTCCAATGGGACCTTGGTGTCCTTGTTCATGAGTCACTAAAAGGTAGTGTGAAGGTTCAGCAAGCAATTAGGAAGGACAGTTGCTGTTGAAAACTCACCACTATTCTTAGAAGTCCCCCTATACCAAAAAGGGTCGACATTCTAAATGGTGAACAGGGATTCACACTCCCTGACTCCGATGCAGGCTTCGGTGGGTGCTATTCAAGTCAAACTATATTTTCAAGTTATCCCCCGGTATAACCCATACCTTCACCGAAGATTTTATCTACTTACCATTTAGTAGCATCGATCCTGGGTCCCGCATTGCTAAGTAAGTAAAGTAGACTTTAGGAATAAACCACTGTTTCAGGTTAAATTAAGTTATTTTATTATTATATTTTTTTTCTTTTAAAAGCTGCAATCACTTTCTTTACAGAAAGGTAAAAAGATTTTGCTGCTGGATCCTTCTGGTTGGTTGAAGGGACCTTCAGGCTCACCTTGACAATCAATCTTCTTTAAAGTCTGGTCTTCTTTAGATGTATTCACTGGTGAGCTTGGTTGCTGTGTTTTGTCGATCCCATGTACTGAGCTATGAGAGCTGGCTATCTCTGAGCTGACTCTGCCTCCTCTTTAAATTCTAGTCTTCCTTAGATTGATTAGCTGGTTTAGCTCGGCTGCTCGTCTTATCTTTCCCATGACCGAGCTGGCTGTAAGCTGACTCTGCTTCTCTTGTTCCTTCTCTCTGAGTTCTGGTTCTGCTCTGCTAGGTCCTGCTCTGGCCTCTGGGTTTATATTCTCTTTCTAACAGTTATTCAGTTTTTATGACCTTATTGTAAAATAACTATTATTCCACTTTGATTGTAAAAAGTATCTTTGATCTAAACATTCCAATACAACTAAGTATTCATTTTGGGCGTGGCCTCAGTCCTCAGATCTGATTACATGGTTTCCTTTGTGATGTTCAAAGATGCTTTGGTTTCAATAGAGGTGTGAATTTTGGTTTGGTTCCTGTCATTTCTATAGTATTATTTTCCAATTGTGTCCCCAGCTCATAATTTTGACTTTGATTTTGGCTCTAAATTATGTTTCCCGTAGACAGGTTGTCTCCAATTTTCTTTTAATTTACTTGATGTTAGTAAAATTTCACACCTACAATTGTCAGCAAATTCAACTGAACCTCATCCTTTCCTTTCTAGCTGTTTACTAAGAGAGTTAATTTCAACAAAGGTGTGAAACATTGCTTTTCGTCACTTACTTCAACTGAAACCTTCTTCCATGCTCTTCTAGATGCTTACTAAGATAGTTAATTTCAATGAAGGTGTGAGCTATTGTTTTTAGCTTCATACAAACATCCTGTGTGTTTGCTAAGCCTGCTTGTGAGACAGAATCTGCATTTTATAATCCTGCTCTTTGCAGCTGCTCTTAATCTTTTGTGGGATCTTTCCCTGTATCCTCTCAGACCAGATATTGCCAGACTTCCATGTTTCAAATGACACATCTTTCCATATTATGAATTACACAGTGGTATGTTGGCCTTCATCGTGAAGTGCCGGAATAATAATGCCTTGTTGCAATGCTATAGAGCATTAGTGAGATCATATCTTCAACATTATGTACAGTTTTAGTGTCCTTATCTAAGTAAGGATATATTTGACGTAGAGGGAGTGCAATGAAAATTCACCAGATTAATCCCTGGGATGGCAAAATTGTCTTATGAGGAGAGATTCAGGAAAATGGGCCTATATTGGAGGTGAGCTCACTGAAACTTACAAAATTCTTACAGGGCGTGACAGCATAGATGTAGAATAGATGTTTTCCCTAGCTGGTGAGTCTAGAAAAAAATGGCACAGTGTCAGAATAAGGAGCAGACCATTAAGACTGACATGAGGGGAAATTTCTTCACTCAAAGAGATGAATCTTTGTAATTATTGACCCTGTGGAAGTTCAATCATTGAGCACATTCAAGAGAGATATCGATCGATTTCTGGATACTAATTATATCAAGGGATTAACAAGGTAGTGCGTAAAAGTGGCCTTGTGACAGATGATCAGTAATGATCTAATTGAATAATAGACTGAATCAATTGAATCAATAGACTGAACGGCCTACTCCTGTCTTTATGTTCCAATGTTCCAATCAAAACCTTATTGAAATTCGGGGCTGTACAATGCATTGGTCTTTGAGGATGTGAACCTTTGAAACTTCTTCCAGCAACGAGTTAATACCTTCAAGAGAGGATGAGGAGGTAGAAATTGAGGTGAAGGGGAATTCGGTTGACAGTAATTGGGAATGGAAACAATATTAAATACAATGCTTAACTGTTCAAAATCATATTGCCCAGATTTTCATCTGCGAAAGAGATAACTTTCCAAATAACTAATAGGTGTGGGAAAAGAAACAATATTGCATTTATATAGCATTTTTCATTACTTCAGAACATCCCAAGGGATTTTTTGGTCAATAACTAATGACTATATTACCACATATATGCACCAGCATTGTCTTTAACCCAACAAGTTCCATCTCATGGATACAGATATGCTAACCTAAAATAGACATAACAAAAATAAAAATTAAGAAAAGACTATGCCGCAGTCCCCTACCACTGTCATGTTTTATCCAGTAAGGCCCACATCAGTCTATTTTAAACCGCAGAGAACCACTTAATGTGGAAGAATGAAATGCTGTCAGGCTAAATGTTGTCAGATGCTGTATGTAAAATCTGGCAATGAGGGCTGACAAACTGTAAACCAATTTCCCTTGAGTTACACAGCAATGACTCTCTGCCTTATCACTGATTATGACAAGCATATTGTTCTTATTTCACTAAATAGCTTATGTGAAGCAATCAATCAGCACTCAAGCAAAAAAGACTGACAAAACAGATATCGGAAATTATAGGCCTCTTAGCCTTACTTCAGTAGGGTATAAAATAATACAACTGATGATTAGAAGGATTATTGGTATAATGAAATACAGCGTGGAACCAACCAGGAAACTGTATAATTCAATTCTGATAATGTGCAATGAGTTAGGATTAAATTAATGATCTCATAATAAGGGATGCGCTAGGGAAGAGTGATCATAATATGTAAGGTGAGAATCTTGGGCCTGAAACTAATGTCTAAAACATAAATAAAGGCAATTTAAAAGGTATGAAGACAGAGTTGGCTAAAGCAGATTGGGAGAATTGATTATTGGGTAAAATGGTATTTAAAGAGATATTTCATAATCCTCAATAAAGATATGTACAGTTGAGAAATTATGAACCACTAAGGAGGTTAAGAATAGTATTACAAAAACAGAAAATGCTGGAACAACTCAGCAAGTCTGACAGAGAGAAAATATAGTTGACATTTCAAGTCCATATGACTCTTCAGAGCTAAAGAGAGGGAGAAATGTGTTTGATTATATACGGTATAACATGCTTTTTTCAGACTTTATTTAAGGGTCATGTTAAATTGAAAGAAAGGGCAGTTTCATGTTGCGGAGATTAGTGGGTATGCCAAAAGATTGGGGACATTTTTAGAAACCAGCAAATTATAGTTGAAGAGTACTGAAGATAGGGGAAATAGATTATGAGAGTAAACTAGCAAGACATATAAAAAATAGTCAGAGCTTCCACAAGTATATAAATGGAAAAAGGTGGCCAAAGTTAACATTGATCCCTCAGTGAATGAAATTGGGGAATTAATAATAGGAATCAAGGGAATGACAGGGTCTTTGAACTTTTATTTTGTATCAGCTGTCATGATAGAAAACATTAGCAGCATCCTAATAATAACAGAACGGGAGTGGATAAAAGGAAAGAAAGAACTTAAAACAATCATTCTGAATTGAGAGAAAATATTAGGCAAACTAGTGGCACTAAATACTGATACATCCCCGCAACCTGATTACCTGTATCCTCGGGAGTTGACAGAGTGGCTGCCGAGATTGTGCATTCATTGGTTGTAATCTTCCAAAATTTCCTAGATTCTGGAAAGGTCCCAGCAGATGGAACCTCTATTCAAGAAAAGAGGGAGACACAAAGCAGGAAACTATAGGCTAGTTAATCTTTTGTCATTCATTGGGAAAATGCTGAAATCAAGGAAGTAGTAGACAGACATTTTGGAATTCATAATACAATTTAAGCAGGGCCAACCTGTTTTTATGAAAGGGAATTAAATTCATTTTAGAATGTAACAAGCAGGGTCGATAAAAGGGAACCATTAGATTCCCAAAAGCCATTCAATAAGGGGCCCATACAACAGGTTCTTGCACAAAATAGGAACTCATGAGGTTGGTGGTAATGCATTAGCTTGGACAGAAGATTGGGTAGCTAATAGAAAACAGAGAGCCAGGTTGAAAGGGCTTTTTCATGTTGGTAAATTAGTGTCACAGGAATCAGTGTTTGAGCTTCCACCATTTACAATCTATATGAGTGTAGCCCCATTTGCTGACAATACAAAGATGAGTGAGGGGCGAGGGCACAAAGGTTTCCTCTCACCAACTGTTTAAAAATTTAAACTAGAAAACTGTAGCCAGGCCAGCACAGTGACCTGTTACTGGGTGCCTTCCTCCAGACAATCAAACTGTTCCCGATTGGGTTAGGAAACTAGAGACTGACTGAAAAATCTATTAACAAGACCTTTAACAAGTCCATCAACAAGGCCTTTGTTGATGCCCACATGAGACTTTCCTCTTCACATTAATGAGTTGGTATCTTTTTTAGATGGTGAGTTAATTTTATTGTAAATCAGATTTGCAGCCCGTGGCGACATATAACATTCTTATATGGCCCCGCCCCCCACAAGGATTATTGCCAACCCCCGTGATAGATCCGCAATGCTTTGCTTAGAATTTCCCTTCTTTGCTTTCGAAGCAACCTTTTTGATCCTTCAGCAATTTCTTCTTCTGTTCCAAGTATTTTTCATGAGAAACATCTGATGCTTGAAGTTCATCAAGCTTCAATTGCAGATCTATCTTGGTTGTACTTGTTGTTTCAAGTTCATCATTTAAGCATTTCAAGTCCTCTTTCAAGTGTTCCATTTCCTGTGAGCGACACTAGTGTTCTGATTAGGTCTCGAATTTCCTTAAACTCATCTTGCGTATGTGAAAGTTGATTCTCAACACTGATCAGTGTTTCCTTGGCAGAGTTCAATTCCTCTGCGTTACCCTTCAAGCTCACATTTTGAAGTTGCACTTCTGCCGTTATTGTTTGGGACACCTCACGCTCCATAGTGAGAACTGTTAGCGTTGCTTGCTATTCTTTGTTCTTGATTTTCATCTCTTCATTTATCTCTTTGGAAATGTAATGTTTTTCCAAGGTTACTTCCAAACGTGCAGCTGCTTTTGACAGTGTAGTAGTCTCATTCTTGTGCTTCTGAGATTTCTCCCAGAGTCTAGAACATTCTTGTGTCTTTCCTACCAATGGGCTCTTCAGTTCTTTCAGAGTGGCATTAACTTTATTTCACTTCATAACGTTCCGGAGGAAAAAACTCTGTGTACAGCTCCTCCAACAGGTTTTCCTTTTCATATGAAGCTCCATTACTTTGTCTTGAGCTTTCTTGTAATTTACCAGAAATTCATTAATTTATTCTGCTGTTCTGCCATTATTCCATTCTGCTTCTCAAGGTGGTCATTTTTCCTTCATGTTGCTGAGGAGTTATGCATTGTTTTTGCATATGATCTAAAGGACAATTAACTGTTCTTTCAACTGTTTATTTGATTTTTCAGCTCTTGTCTTCTTAATCTGCATTTCAATGTATTGCTTTGTCACTACTGATCACTCCAATGCAGTTTTTTCTGAAGTAGCATCCTATGTCTTTTTAAACTCCTCATGTTTTTCCAGGGTACGTATTCATTCTTTAAAGAGTCTTTCAAGTCTGAAACTTCTTTGAGTAACTTTTCTGCCTACTGTTGTACCTGGCTGCAGCTCTGGTTGAACTTTGATCTGCCACCTATGGAATTGAGGCTCATTATTTCTTCCTGGTACTATTTTGACATCTCTGAAATTTGTTCAGATTTCAAACAGTTCGGCTCATTGACGACTTTAATTTATTGCGTGTGTGTTCAAAAATATATACTCTGGTTGAATCTTGCACTTACCAAATCTTCCAGCTCGGCTTTGATGGGAGCATGTTCTGAATTTACTCCTGCTTTTCCTTCCTCTGCCTGTCGGAGGGATATTTTCTTCTCGCTCGCTACCAGTTGCTGGCACAGGTCCTGAAACATGTCAAAGTTTTCAAAAAGATCTTCCTGGAGGATTCCTGAAGAGTTCCCTGTCTCTCTGGTGCCCTTGTGTGGTCTGCCTGTACACTGCCTTTTTTTTTCATCACTTTGATGGGGGTTTTCTATGCCTCTTTTTATACTCTGCAAATTACTGCACTTGAAGATTTAAATATTTGCCAAAGATATTTAATATTTCATTGAAGCTGGTTGATGACTCATCAATAGACTGTACTAGGATTACTTTGTCAGCAAGTTCAGAAAGGTATTATTTTGGACTTCTTCAGAATTTGCACTTAGACCTGATGCACTCCAATAATTTAAAAATTCCACTCTCCGTGATATCCAATTTTAAATTCGGCTTGGTCCACTGGTGAGTCTTAACTGATCTGGTAAGTTGGATTTTTGATCCATGGTCATTTGATATTTTTTTGAGATACAGGTTTAACTGTTTTTGCTATTTTACGAATGGCTGAGCAGTAACCATTTTTCCCCTCTCAACTCTTCTTCCCATGATTGGCAGGTGTTGGCATGCCATGCGCCTTCTTACATCTCTGTTGGATGGTACGGTATCTAGTCTCACATTAACCCTGTATGCACCAAACCATAATACTGCATTATCCACCTTTGCAGGCAGAATTGAAAATAAAAATATTACATAAATGGAGGGAAATGACAAATCATAGAATCATAGAATTTACAGTGCAGAAGGAGGCCATTTGGCCCATCGAGTCTGCACCGGCTCTTGGAAAGAGCACCCTACCCAAGGTCAACACCTCCCCCTATCCCAATAACCCAGTAACCCCACCCAACACTAAGGGCAATTTTGGACACTAAGGGCAATTTATCATGGCCAATCCACCTAACCTTCACATCTTTGGACTGTGGGAGGAAACCGGAGCAACCGGAGGAAACCCACGCACACACGGGGAGGATGTGCAGACTCCGCACAGACAGTGACCCAAGCCGGAATCGAACCTGGGACCCTGGAGCTGTGAAGCCATTGTGCTATCTACAATGCTACCGTGCTGTCCTGTGCTACAAATGCTGGTGTACACTGGGTGTACTCATGCATGAAACACAGAAGGTTAGCTCACTTGTGTATTTATTGTCCAACCCACCCAATTTTGTTTTTTAAATTTAGAGTGTCCAATTTTTTCCAATTAAGGGGCAATTTACCATGGCCAATCCACCTATCCTGCACATCTTTTGGGTTGTGGGGGTGAAACACACGCAAACACGGGGAGAATGTGCAAACTCCACACAGACAGTGGCCCAGGGCCGGGATTTGAACCCGGGTCCTCAGCGCCGTAGGCAGCAATGCTAACCACTGTGCCACCGTGCTGCCCCATGTTAAGGAGTGGATGGGGTGCCAATCAAGTAGGCTACTTTGTCTCGCATGGCACTGAGCCTTTTCAATGTTGCTGGAGCTGCAGTAATACAGGCAAGTGGAGAGTATTCTATCACATATCTGACATATGGATGTTGAAAAGGCTTTGGAGAGTCAGGAGATGAGTTACTCTCTGCAGAACCCCCAGCCTCTAGTCTGCTGTCATAGCCATAGTATTCATTTGGCGGTCTGTATGAAGTACTCAGAAAGTATCCAGAGGTTTTCCAGGAGGGAAAAATAAAGGGGGCCAGACCAAAAATTCATGCTGACCCAGAGGCCCAAACTAAATATTTGAGGGCCTGGTTGGTCCCATATTCCCTGCTTACGAAAGTAGAGAACAAATTGAGCCAGCTACAGAGCTTGGGCATCACACGCTTGGTCCAGTCACAAATTGGCAACGCCTGTGGTCCTGGTGCTGAAGCCAGACAAGTCCGTTCAACTGTGTGGAGATTATAAAATGACACTAAACAGAGCCTCCCACTTGAACCAGTACCCCATGCCTCACGTAGATCATCTGTACACAAAGTTGGCTCGGTGTTACCCATTCACGAAGCTGGACATGAGCCAGTTGGAGTTAGGAACATCATGAAAATATGTCGCCATCAACACCGACAGAAGTTTGTACGAGTACATCAGGCTTCCATTCAGGGTGTCGTCAGTGTGTGCAATTTTTGCAGCGGGTGATGGAAAACATCCTCCAAGGTCTTTCCAGTGTGGCTGTCTACCTAGATGATGTGCTTCTTACAGGAGTCACTGAGAAGGAACACCTGGGCAACTTGTATGAGGTCCTCCAATGGTTCTCACATGTGGCTGCCTGCTTGAAGAAGGGAAATTGCATCTTCCAGGTGAAAGAGATCACATCCCCACATACCTTCAATATTGCATCGAGAAGGACAGGTTGCATATAATGGAGGAAAAGGTCTGGGCTATCAGAGGAACCCCGACACCCGAGAATGCAACAGAGCTGATGTAATTTTTAGGGCCCGTCAATTATTATGGGAAGTTCATCCTGAACCTGGCTACCTTGTTGGTGCCCCTGCACGTGCTCTTAAAGAAGAACCAAGAATGGGCATGGAAAGCGGCACCAGTGAAAGCATTCGCCAGAGTGAAGCAGCAGTTGTTGTCATCCAAACTGTTGACTCATTGCGATCCATTGAAGCCACTTATCCTCACATATGATGCCTTCCTGTGTGGCATTGTGGCAATGTTGTTCCACCGGTTGGATGACGGGTGTGAGCGGTTGATAGCTTGTGCATCCAGAACCCTGCCCGATGCTGAGAGCTGATTTGCACAAATTGAGAAGAAAGGACTGACCATGATATATACGTAAAGGAATTTCACCAATACATCTATAGGCATCATTTCACAGTGATCACAGACCATAAGACCTTGTGTGGCCGACTGGGGTAGGCACAGTAAGTAAAGTCTTACAACATCAGATTAAAGTCCAACAGGTTTATTTGGAGTCACTAGCTTTTGGAGCACACCTTATTCCTCAGGTGAGTCAACTCTCCAAATGTTAGTGACCCCAAACAAACCTGTTGGACTTTAACCTGGTGTTGTAAGAATTCTTACTGTGGCCTCTTTAAGGCAGACAAGATATCACCAATAGCTTCGGCTGGAATCCAATGATGGGCACTATTGTTGGCGGCTGATGAATAAAGCTTTGAACATCGTCCAAGAATACAGGTCGCACATGTAGATGCCCTCAGCCAACTCCCGCTGCGTGTAACCACCCCCTGACCCCGCCAGTAGTGAACAAAGTCATATTGACATTGAACTTCATGGACACCCTACCCGTGATGTCTCACAAATCCGCATGCGTACCCAAAGGGTTGATGAAATTGCGCCACAGCATCCTACATGGCCGGCTACAATGAAAAACCCACAAGGACTACAGGCCTGTTTGGAAAATAGCAGGGGTTCAATGTGGAGGATGGCATCCTCCTGTGGGGAGCTTTTGTGGTCTTCCTGCAGCCAGATTGGTGTATGTTCTTACAAGATTGGCATAACAGACGCCTGGGTGTTTCCAAGATGAGGATGCTCGCAAGGAGCTCAGGGTGGTGGCCAGGACTCGACAGTGACATCAAGAAAATGGTGCAGCAAAGTGCGGCTTGCCAGAAACACCAGAAGCTCCCTCCGTCAACCTCGCTCCACCCTTGGGAGTGGCCAGGACACCCCTGGGTGCACTTGTATGCCAACCTCTCTGGGCTCTTCATGGGGTCAATGTTTCCACTCCTTGTAGGCACTCACTCAAAGAGAATGGACATGCACTAAATGTCTTCCACCACCTCACGAATCACCATGGAGAAACTGCTCCAATCCTTCAGCACCCAATGGGGTTCCAGAGGTGCTTGTCACGGACAATGGAACCCCTGTTGCCCGGTGTTTATGTGCATCAATAGGATGAAACACATCGGACCCACCCCATACTACCCATGCTCAAATGGCCTGGCTGAGCGGGCAGTCCAGATGTTTAAATAGGGAATGAAGAAACAGAATGTAGGTTCCTTGAGACAAAGTTGGCATGGTTTTTATTTAATTACCGGAAGACGATGCACATCACAACTGGGGTAACGCCAGCAGAACTAATGATGGGCCGACGCCTCCAGACCCGCCTGAGTCTAATGTTCTAGAGACTTGGCGGGAAAGTAGAAATGAAGCAGGACTGCCAGAAGAGGTATTATGACCATCGAACACATGAGAGAGGCTTTAAACATTCGCCAGAGTGAAGCAGCAGTTGTTGTTCACATTCAAAATTTTGGAATGGCGTCCAGTGGGTCCCTGGGACTATAGTGGAGAGAATGGGACCAGTGTCTTACATGGTCAGGCCAGAGAGCAGACTGTGAAAAAGCACGTGGGCCACCTCAAGAGCAGGGAGCATGGTCAGGAGGAAGCCACACTGGATGAATATGAACTCAACAACATTGTCTTCTGTCCTTTGGTCAGGAAGCATTTCCCATTCGGGACCTATGCCATGTCAAGCAGGACATGGAAGATTCGGCCTCAGATATGGACATAATCCTCAGCACTCTTGGAGGAAGTTGCAATCAGAGATGGGCCCCCAACATAGCCCCTTAAGCTCTCTGCGTGAAAAAGGCAGCCCCCCGACACAGTATATGCCCCCTGATCCAGCCCTACAGCTGCTAAAAACACAACCACAGGCAAAACAGTGAAGGAGACACCCTCAGCAAACTTTCGCAGGGTAACCTTCGGACTTACAGGGTGGGGTGGGGGGGGGATATAGTAGCCCTCATGAGACCCATGGGGACACCTAAATTAATCTTCCTGTGGGACTCGTGGAATACAAGCTGCCCAGAAGTGAGTGGTGGCCCTCCAGCTGGGATCGTAAATTCTCCGTGTATTAGCCTGCCTGGACGAGGACTGGTATGTTCAGTAGTCCCTGTTGGGACCTTTCAGCTGTAAGCCACATTGCGACCTTTGATTTATGTTGACTTCTTAAATGCTGTTTAATTTACCTTCTTGGGGCTCCAGAGCTTTTATAGTCTGTTCACAACCAATTGATAATTTTCCTGTGGTTTCCCATTTACTCCAGTTTCGTTAGTGTTCTTTGATGCCATTCTTGGTGTTGGAGCAGCACAGTGACGCAATGGTTAGCACTGCTGCCTCAGGGCACCGAGGACCCGATCACTGTCCATGCAGAGTTTGCACATCCGTCCCGTTTCTGCCCCCACAACCCAAAAAGGTGAATTGGCCAAGCTAAACTTCCCTTTAATTGGAAAAAAAGAACTTGGCGGTCTAAATTTTTTTTTTTTTATAAAACATTTGGTTTCAAGGACAGTCACTCTCATTGCAGCTGTGGTGTTCAAATCTTTTGTCTATGTTTGGATTAAGGTTGCAATGATGTTGGGAGCTGAGTGAACCTGGCAGAACCCACACTGGGCATCAATGATCAGGTAATTGCTGAGTAAATACCTTTTGATAGCACTATTGATGACACTTTTCATCACTTGGCTGATTATCAAAAGTAATCTGATGTGATGGTAATTGGTCAGGTTGGCTTTGTCCTGCATTTTATGGACAGGACATACCTGAGCAATTTTCCTCATTGCCGGGTAGATGCCCGCGTTGTCGCTGTACTGGAACAGCTTGGCTGGGATTGTGGCAAGTTCTGAGGCACTATTTTGTACTGCTGTTGGTGGAATATTGTCAGGGCCCATAGCCTTCGGCTGTTTCTTGGTATCATGAGGAGTGAATCAAATTAGCTGAAGACTGGCATCTGTGACGCTGGGGACCTCCAGAGGAGACCGAGAAGGATCATCCACTCGGCACATCTGGCTGAAGATTGTTGCGAATGCATCGGCTTTATCTTTTGCAAATGTGTGCTGGTTTCCTCAATCATTGAGGATGAGGATATTTGTGGAGCCTTCTCCTCCAGTGAGTTGTTTACTTGTCCATCACCATTCACGGCTGGATGAGGCAGACTGCACAGCTTATATCTGATGCATTCGTTGTGGAATCACTTAGCTCTGTCTATTACTTGCTGCTTATGCTGTTTGGCACACAAGTTGGCCTGTGTTGTACATTCACCAGGTTGACACCTAATTTTTCGGTATGCCTGATGTCGCTCCTGGCATGGTTTCCTGCGCTCTTCATTGAACCAGGATTCCCTGGCTTGGTGGTAATGGCAGAGTGGGTGAAAAGCCGGGCCATGAGGTTGCAGATTCCTGTGGAGCTGAAAGAAGATTCAGACTTCCATTTTGTATCTAGCAGGCAGCAGTAGGAAAAAGGCTCTGTCCGAGTTTTTGAATACTTGGCTCTCAATCTACACCCTTTCTCCTGGAAAATCTGAACTTCTGTAACCAACATCTACAAGACTAATTCAGCCCTATGGGCCCATCTTATTGTGGACGTTGTATCTACTGAAAAGTGGATTACTCAGCATCCAGCTGACTCTATGAATGAATACGCCATTGGACCCTGGACTCACTTGAAACAGTGTATCTTGTCTCTGATCTTTCCCGTGGAGCTGTTCTCTCTCCCACCTTTACTGAATTAATTGAAAGGTGGCTATTTTATGCCCTCATCTCGCATTTGAGTATTGGCAAATTAATTAACCCTTTTAATTCATCCTATCTCGAGTTCGCTGTTGGTCATTAATAGAGAATTGGGTTACACCAATACTGAAGGGTTGGGAAAATACATCAGCAAGGGACAAATCAACAATTAAAAACACCTTTCTGTTTATGGAGCGGCACTTAGAGGAGAAATCAGGGCTGTTTTAAAAAAAAACATGCAGTCCATAATGCCGGGGCATGAGTAATGAATCTGTGCTCTACAATTCCAAGAGTAACATGCCTCTTGAGGTGTGGTTCCCAGAACAGAATGCACTTCTCCACATTGGGGTCTAATTAAGATTCATGTATAATTTATATATGACCAAGAATCAATTGTTTTTTTCATTCCTTTTTGTACCTGCGTACTAGCTTTTAGTGACTTGTGTATATTGTCACCCAAGTCCCTCTGTTCCCCGAGTTTCTAATCTCTCAATTTTAAGAAAACGATCCTATCCATCTTTCTTGGGTCCCATATTGAACTCTATTATTGTTGCCCACTCACTTGGATGTTCTTAAGTGGGCTGCGGGAATGTCTACACCATACAAAGCCAAATCTTCCAAAAATCATTTGACAAAATATGCATTGAAGGTTCAAGTAGAAGGATTCAGAGTGAAACCTGTGTGTGGATAGAAAATTGGTTCAATGGTAAAGATCAGTGGAGATTTTTGCACAAGTTAGGTTGGAGAAAGTACAGCATAAATGCCGCATTAATCAATTTGGATATGATTAAACTTTGCTTGCAGTGCAGTCATTTCCAGTCTGGCTGTATTTCTTCACCATTGTGTACCTCTTATGATTTGTGGCCCAGAGAAGGAAATTACATTGGTCAGATTGTAAGATTGGGGAAAATACATCCAGCATCCTATTGGCAAAGTTTCTACCTGTTTCAAACTGGAATTCTGGCTGTGAGGAACTGTCCCCACACCTTTTCCCCTCACCAACCCCCTCCACCTGCTGACTTGATAGAACCGGTGAAGACTGAGAAGGCTGAACCCTTGAATTATTTTTAGCACTTGCAAACGGGGCGGTAAGAACATAGAACATACAGTGCAGAAGGAGGCCATTCGGCCCATTGAGTCTGCACCGATCCATTTAAGTCCTAACTTCCACCCTATCCCCATAATCCAATAACCCTTCCTAACCTTTTTAGACACTAAGGACAATTTATTGTGGCCAATCCACCTAACCTGCGCGTCTTTGGACTGTGGGAGGAAACCGGAGCACCCGGAGGAAACCCACTCAGACACGGGAGAATGTGCAGACTCCGCACAGGCAGTGACCCAGCGGGGAATTGAACCTGGGTCCCTGGCACTGTGAAGCCACAGTGCTAGCCACTGAGTAATGAGAACCCAAGGGCACATCCTCAGACTAAAGGGACGATCCTTTAAAACTGAGACAAGGAGGAATTTCTTCAGCCAGAGGTTTGTGAATCTATGGAACTCTTTACCTGTGGAGGCCAAATCACTGATTGTCTTTAAAACAGAGATGGAAAGGTTCTTATTTAATAAGGGGATCAGGGGTTATGGGGAGAAGGCAGGAGAATGTGGATGAGAAATACCTCAGCCATGATTGACTGGAGGAACAGACTCGATGGGTCAAATGGCCTAATTCTGCTCCTATGTCTTATGGTCTAAAAATTACTCCCACCCTCTTCTACGTCAGAAAACAGAAAAGATAGCTCCAGGACAATTTCAGAAAATCACCACAAAATTCCTTTGTGCCTCACTAAGGGACACAAACATGCACCAGAAGATGGCTCCTCCTCACATTCCCAAATAGCTGGTAACAATTTACCTATTAGCAACAAGCACACAACTAAACCCATAATGTTGCTCCAAATTAATGGAAAATGACTGCTCTGAAGGGCATCCATATTCATAATTATCAACAATCAACCATTCAATGAATTACCTTATAACAGAGGCACAAGATTATAAGTGGAGAGTGCAAAGAATTTGTCATACATTCCTAAACCTGAGGTTCAAAACCTGAAGCCTCAGTATAGGAGGTGGCTTCGTCGAGTTGGGCAGAAATGCGATGGCTCACCCGTGCGTGGAGAAGACTCAATTTCTGTTCGTCCGTGACGGATGATGTCACCGACGCGGCCAGGTAGGCCTTGAAACACCAAAGTCAATGTGAAAAAATTTCTCACGCCTCCGCGGCCTGTGGATCGAGTTCCAGTCTGTCAGGTTTGAGGGCTGACTCTATCGTAGTTCTCTAAGCTGATTAAATTGATGCGATCATCAATTCACTCGGAGACTCGAGTCGAAGTAAACAGCGGTTTTAATCAGCTTACAACTTTGCCTGCCTGCGACTGGTACATTACTGAAGGCGGTCCCGCAGGTCAGCTGCTCTTATACTTCCTATAAGGGACAGATTCATGGGCAGAGCCTGTACATACTCCACATCTCCCCCTGTAGGTGAAGCCACACAGTGGCCCATAGATGGAGCCCACGGGGTTAATGGCATGGCATAATGCAACACAGTATACTGGTGAATTACTAGTGCTTATACATTCACCACATTCACCCCCTGTAAAAATAATTATGTCCGGCGGGGGTGACAGGTTCACAAATTCAGTCCGTCCGGCGCCCGGATCGTACGTTGTGACCGACGAAGCACTGGTGTCGCAGCCATTTCGGATGGCTGTGGAAGTGTGTTCAGTGCGGGCCCGGTGGTGGACTCCGGGGGCGGTTCTTCCGGAGCTCTGTTCCTGCGGACTGGTGTGTCGAGTGGAAGGGAGCATGGAAACCAAATAGGTGTGGGGGTGCAGGACATGGGCGGGGTATAGTGTGGAGGGTACATTAGTGGTAGTGCTGGAGGAGCCTGCGGGTGCCAGGTCTCAGAGGGAGACGGTATCCTGCCGGGCCGCGGGGTGTTCTACATATGCATAATGTGGGTTCGAGTGCAGGAGCTGGACCCTCTCTTCCAGTGGGTCAGTCTTATGAGTCCGAATGTGTTTCTGAAGGAGGACAGGGCCTGGTGTCCTCAGCCAGGGCGGAAGCAAGGCCCCTGTGGTGGTTCCCCTAGAGAAGATAAACAAGCCGTCATGAGGAGTCTGGTTTGTGGCCGTGCAAAGGAGGGACCTAATAGCGTGGAGTGTATTGGGGAGGACCTCCTGCCAGTGGGAAACTGGGAGATTCCTGGACCGTAGGGTCAGTAGGACGGTCTTCCAGACCGTTGCGTTCTCCCTCTCCACCTGCCCGTTACCCCTGGGGTTGTAACTGGTAGTCCTGCTCGAGGCGATGCCCTTACTGAGCAGGTACTGACGCAGTTCGTCGCTCATGAAGGACCAGCCCCTGTCACTGTGGACATAATTGGGGAAACCAAACAGTGTGAAGACGCTGTGCAGGGCTCTGATGACGGTGGGGGTGGTCATGTCGGGGCATGGGATGGCAAACGGGAAACGGGAGAACTTGTTGATAATGTTAAGGAAATAGGTATTGTGATTATTTGAGGGGAGTGGCCCTTTGAAATCAATACTGAGGCGTTCAAAGGGCCGGGAAGCCTTTACCACGTGGGCCTTATCTGGTCGATAGAAGTGCAGTTTACATTCGGCACAAATTTGGCAATTCCTGGTTACAGCTTTGACCTCCTCGTTGGAGAAGGGCAGGTTGCAGGCCTTGATGTAATGGGCGAGCCGGGTGACCCCAGGGTGGCAGAGGTCGTCGTGGATAGTCTGCAGTCGTTCGTCTTGCGCGCCGGCGCATGTGCCGCGGGATAGGGCATCTGGGGGCTCGTTGACCTTCCCAGGACGATATACTATATTGTAATTATAGGTGGAGAGTTCGATCCTCCACGTCAAGATTTTTGATCTTGCCCCGCTGCGAATTATCAAACATGAAGGCAACCGATCTTTGGTCGGTGATGAGGGTAAACCTCCTACCAGCGAGCCTGCTTGGTTCAGTGTGGCGGCGAGAGCGACCTCTGAAGCGTCACTCTCCACCTGGAAGGGGACAGACTCATCCACCGCACTCATGGTGGCTTTGGCGATGTCCGCCTTGATGCAGTTGAAGGCCTGGCGAGCCTCGGCTGACAGTGGGAAAAGGTTGGCCCATAGATGGAGCCCACAGGGTTAATGGCATGTGAATTACTAGTGCTTATATATTCACCACAGTATCAATGGGCTTTGTGGTATGGAGACACAAAAAAAACAATTTTAATGTTTAGATAAATCACCCACAGATTCCCATCCGTGATACAAATTAGTGTTTTATGGCAAAAAGAAATTGGGTAGATTTTCCATCCTATATTCACTTTGAAGCATGTACCTCATGCACCATATTAAAAATTATGAACATAGACAATTGTTAGAATTTAAACAAACTGATATAAATATGGAGCAATAAGGTATGTTTGACAAATTAGCACAGGTTGCTGGACCCCCAAAAAGATTTAAGTTCTTTAAATATTTTGCTGAAGGTGTGAATCGCTCAAATCTACATGAATTTTCCGACACGTCTGTAAAATTGCAGAATTGTTTATGATAATAATAATAATCTTTATTGTCACAAGTAGGCTGACATTAACACTGTAATGAAGTTACTGTGAAAAGCCCCTAGTCACCACATTCCAGCACCTGTTCAGGTACACAGAGGGAGAATTCTGAATGTCCAATTCACCTAACAGCGTGTCTTTCGGGACTTGTGGGAGGAAACCGGAGCACCCGGAGGAAACCCACGCAGACACAGGGAGAACGTGCAGACTCCGCACAGCCAGTGACCCATGCCGGGAATCGAACCTAGGACTTTGGCGCCGTGAAGCAGCAGTGCTAACCACAATGCTACCGTGCCGCCCATGTGATATTGGAGATAAAAGTAGTTCAAATTAATTTATTCTGGCACCATCGGTTCCCACCTATTCAGATGCAAAATGTAACAAAGTAAAACATTGTGTATTTGAAAGTAAATCTTCATTTTGTTCACATATATAGACTGCCCCAATATATCAAGTTACACTGCATTTTCCTCATAATCATCCTGCGTCCATTCAGAAATTTCACACGAGTAACTTTGGGTGAGAGGCAGCACGGTGATGCATTGGGTTAGCCCTCCTGCCTCACGGCGCCGAGGTCCCAGGTTCAATCCCGGCTCTGGATCACTGTCCATGTGGAGTTTGCACATTCTCCCTGTGTTTGAGTGGATTTTGCCCCCAAATCCGAAGATGGTGAATTGGCCATGCTAAAATTGCCCCTTAATTGGAAAAAATGAATTGGGTATTGTAAATCAAAAAAAAACTTTGGGTGAGAGTATGGAGCAGTTGGGTTGAATGATCTTTTGTAGAACTATATATTCAATGTACTTCCATTTGATTCCATAATTTCATTGTGTTAGTATTCTTATTCTCGATAAATCCTTCCAATGAGAACGACTAAGCTCCATTTGTCGAAAATGTCTTTTCTTTGGTCCTGAGGTTGTGCAGTGCATCCTTGTACTGTAGTTTTTTACTTTCTCCTTTCATATATACCAAATCTAACTGTGCACTTATTATTAGATCCCAAGTGTGCACCCACTTCCTGCCTGCTAATCAGTTCTAGTGATTACTGAACACTGAATCAAATACTCCATGGAGGAAATTGAAGAGTAGCTAAGTTAATTCCTTTTAATGAAAGTGCATTCAAAATCAGTTTTTGCTGTCTTGGAAAGAAATTAAGCTCAAAATCTCCGACATTCTGTCATGCTGCATTTGATAGAACCAGTTTGTTTTTTGCAACACATTATGGGCGAGATCTCTGACTGTCCACGTTGGAGAGATCTTCAAGGTCCACTGATAGAGCAGCGCCGCCACAGGTTTCCCAGCAGCATGCGGTGGACTCAATGGGAAATCTGACTGACTGCACAATGTCAGAAAATTCCGACACCACCAATGGTGGGCTGCCTCCCACAGCCGAGAAGCACGCCACGGGAAGGCGAGAGAATCTCACCCAATATCTGTATTTTCTTATCGGAAAATTATGAATCTCTTCTGTACTGGAGCATATGAAAATGCAATGTTCTGCATTGAAATCACCTTCCAAAAGCTTCCTCCTCATTGCTAAACTTTTATTGGAGCAGGTCTGGCTCATTGGTGGCGGTTCAAAGTCCTGAATGTCTTGGGTAGAATGTTTCTACTGGTAATTCCCAATAACATCCTGGGGGTTACCATTGACCAGGAACTGAACTGGACGAGCCATATAAATACTGTGGCTACAACAGCAGGTCAGAGGCTAGGAATCCTGTGGCGAGTAATTCATCTCCTGATGCTCCAAAGGCCTGCCCACCAGCTACAAGGCACAAGTATAATGGGATGCTCTCCATTTTCGTGGATGAGTGCAGATCCATACCATCCAGGACAAAGCAGTCCACTTGATAGGCAGCCCATCCACAAATATTTACTCCTTCCATCACCGATGCACAGTGTCAGCTGTGTGTACCATCTACAAGATGCACTACAGGAACTCAGCAAGCCTCCGTAAACAGCACGTTCTAAATGAAATGAAATGAAAAATGAAATGAAAGTTGCTTATTGTCACAAGTAGGCTTCAAATTAAGTTACTGTGAAAAGCCCCTAGTCGCCACATTCCGGCGCCTGTTCGGGACTCCTAACATCTGGAAAGACAAGGGAAGGAGACACATGGGAACACCACCACCTGGAAGTTCTTCGCCAAACCACCCATTTTGGAAATATATCATCGTTTCTTCATTGTCGCTGAATCAAAATCCTGGAACTTCCTCTCTAAAAGCACAGTGGGTGTACCTACACCACATGTATTGCAGCGATTCAAGAAGACAGCTCACCACCACCTTCTCAAGGGTAATTATGGATGGGCAATACATGCTGGCCTAATCGGAAGTGCTCATTTGTCAAGACTAAATAACAAAAATCAGGTGGCACAGACTTAAGATAATTGGCAAATTATTGAGGGAATGAAAAGAATATTTTGATGCAGCGAGTTGTTATGATCTGGAATGTATTGTCGGAAGAGTGGTGGAAGCAGGTTCAACAGTAACTTTCAAAAGGGAATTGGATGAACACATAGAACATACAGTGCAGAAGGAGGCCATTCGGCCCATCGAGTCTGCACCGATCCACTTAAGCCCTCACTTCCACCCTATCCCCGTAACCCAATAAACCCTCCTAACCTTTTTGGACACTAAGGGCAATTTAGCATGGCCAATCCACCTAACCTGCAGGTCTTGGACTGTGGGAGGAAACCGGAGCACCCGGAGGAAACCCATGCAGACACGGGGAGGACGTGCAGACTCCGCACAGACAGTGACCCAGCGGGGTATTGAACCTGGGACCCTGGTGCTGGGAAGCCACAGTGCTATCCACTTGTGCTATTGTGCTGCCCCAAACCTGAAAAGAAAAAAAAATAGCAGAGGAACGGAACTAATTGAATAGTTCTTTCAAACAACTGGGGCAAGCAGTTCGATTGGCCCCGTATGTGCTCAAAGTTTTTATGATATTTTGAAAAGCTAAATTCAATGCCATCAACTGCCACAGGATAAAAAAAAACAATTCTTATATGTTCTTGAACAAGAAATTTACATCAAGATTCTTAAGATTGATGTATGACCATTTCTCACTAATCCCAAAGTTGGTGCGTGATACAAGTAGGATTGGGCTCATTAATGTTGGTCTAAGTGGTTGAACAAATAGATGATCAACTTTTACATAGAAAATAGAAGCTAGAGGAGGCCATTCGGCCCTTCAAACTTGCTCCGCCATTCATTATGATCATGGCTGATCATCACGTTTAATACCCTGATCCTGCCTTCCCCCCATATCCCTTGTTCCCTTTAGCCCCAAGAACCAGAACTAATTCCTTCTTGAAATTCCACATAGAAATATAGCACGGGATTCTCCGACCCCCTGCCAGGTCGGAGAATCGCTGGGGGGATGGCGAGAATCCTGCCCCCGCCGGCTGCCGAATTCTCCGGCGCCGGGGTTTTGGTGGGGGCGGGAATCGTGGTGCGCTGGTTGGGGGCTGGCCGAGTAGCTGACCATTTCTGGCGGGACCTGGCTCCACAGGTGGCCTGCAGAGTCCTCGGGGGGCGCGGGGGGGGGATTCTGGCCCTGGGGCTGTCCCCACGGTGGCCTGGCCCGTGATCGGGGCACACCGATCCGCGGGCGGGCCTGTGCCGTGGGGGCACTCTTTCCCTCCGCACCGGCCGCTGTTAACCTCCGTCATGGCCGGTGCAGAGAAGAACCCCCCTGCTCATCTGCCGGACTGACCCGCCCCGCCAGTTGGCGGAGAATCCCACCCATAATTTGTGGGTTCACAAAGAAAGAACAGTATCTTGGCTGAGTTGTTGCCTGTTCCTGAAGCCAAGACATGATACTTGCTTCAAGTAAGAACAAAACATCATAAATGAAAACTTCAAACTGTGCTGTACGTGCTAGCTTGAGTCTGTTTCAGTATTGGAGCGTCCACCTTTGTAAACTGTTCCATGTGTCGAGGTGTTGGAGAAGTCACAATTCTTGTTTTAAAATTAAGAACTTTCCGGCCAAGCTGACAGTCTGCTATGTTTTTGTATGAAAGTGATACATTGGTGGGTACTAATCTGCATGGGGGCAGTCAGTCAGTCCACTGGCATCATATATCATATCGAAATTTGACATTTTCTTCAGTAATTAGTGGGACAGCTATCAAGAGGCCTGCTTTGAAAGACAGTTAATTTGACACCATCTCTGTGTGGGGTAAATTACTTTTCCACACATAGGAATTTTCATTACTAAGGTTGTTAATCACAAGCAGAAAAAGCAAGTATAATATCGCAAATACATTTAGATTTAGCAGCCAATTTGTCAGGATGGTTAAACTCTACTTTTTGCAGATTGGTACTTTGGTAACTGCTTGCACTTTGTGTAGAATCAAATCGCAATTCTCCATCACCTTGACAGCAGCGTCAATGCAGTCTGGAACGCATGTACAGTAAACACCGTTTGCATATCATTAGCAGGCTCGACCCAGTATTCTCCAGGGCCTCCGCGATTCCCCGCCTCCGATGGGCCGAGTTCCTGACGGCGCAGTTCACATGTGTTTTTAAAAATCGGGAAACCAATGTCGTGGCTGCTGAGGGAGAGAGGCGGGGGCACAGAAAATGTACAACATCGCTATAGTTTGCTGACAGTTGTGCTGCTGGTCGGAGGATGTCTGCCAGGGCCGGGGGGACTAGCGGGGAGTGGCCAGGATGTGGGGGTCAGGGTGGATGGGCATGGAACATCATTGCCACAACCGGAAAGGCAACCATCCAACTGCGCATGTTGCTGACAGCCCACTGTGAACTTAGGGCACGGGTCATAAAGGTGTCACCCCAGGACAGCCCCCTCTGGTGCCCTCTGGCCCAGCCAACTCATCAGCTGTGTGGGTGCGCTCCAGCACAACCAAAGACACCCTGTTGGCTGGGATTATGTGTGTGTGGATTGCAACGTGTACACACAGCGGCAGCTTATCAGCCTCCTGAGTGTCAATCGTGGACCTGGCGAATCCCGCACCGTTTTTATTGGAATCGATTCTGTTCCACGTGGCGCCGGTGCTAGCCCCTCCACAGTCGCTGAATCGGTCCAGTTTGGCGCCAGTTTTGCTGTCATGAAAGTCCACAAATCTTGCCCCAGCATCAACATTTAGCGTCAGGAACAGAGAATCTACCCCAACATGTCAGGAAATATTGCAGAAAAAATAAGCATGCTATCAAAGTTATTCGCGTGCACTCATCAGACCAGCTCAGAAGAAAGTACCAACAGGAAAGGATGAACAGCAATTTATACTGCCTGAGAAGAGAGAGCTGACTGGCTGGTTTAGCTCACCAGGCTAAATCGCTGGCTTTTAAAGCAGACTAAGGCAGGCCAGCAGTACGGTTCGATTCCCATACCAGCCTCCCCGGACAGGCGCCGGAATGTGGCGACTAGGGGCTTTTCACAGTAACTTCATTGAAGCCTACTCGTGACAATAAGCGATTTTCAT
Organism: Scyliorhinus canicula; assembly: GCF_902713615.1. Taxonomy (NCBI): domain Eukaryota; kingdom Metazoa; phylum Chordata; class Chondrichthyes; order Carcharhiniformes; family Scyliorhinidae; genus Scyliorhinus; species Scyliorhinus canicula. The sequence continues at coordinate 178,274,947 of NC_052150.1, forward strand.
TTTCATTTTTCATTTCATTGGTAAATGGCCTCTGATTGGTGGCAGTGTTGCCATGAAAAATGCTGCATGGAACAGTTAATTGCCCAGCATTGTTCAAACTCAAATCGGACAGGTAAATTCGGATTGGTCAAGAATGAAGCAGGGGATGAGTGTTCCTCAAGCATTTCTATTCCACATTAGTGCCTCAATTCGGGCAAGGGCGAGCAGTTCAGTCTCAGCCTCACCCATCCCAGAATAACATTACGGGAATGTCGGGGTTGGCAGGAGTCTGATGGAGAGGCCACCAGAGACATTTTACGGCCACCCACGCCTGTGAACTGGCAGCAAGGGTAGGTGAAATTCTGCCTATAGTTTCAGAAGCTCCAAAGCAGAAGCCTGCTGATGCACCATCAATTGGACACGAGACGAAGATGTGATCCAAACAAAAGGCTTTAATGCACAAGATGTGTGCCCGGCAGCAGACGTACAGAAGAATGGCCGACTGCCAGGAAGCACGATTCTTATATCCCGCCTTGTAGGCGGAGCAACCTACCTCTCAGCCAATCAGCTGAGAGGCACATGACTTACCCGGGCCAATGGGCAGCGAGTCCTCTGCACCAATAGCAGCTCACTTCTAAGGTACCGTAATACCCCTAGTCATACTACCACATTCACCCCTTGTTGAAAAGGAAGCGGGGGGAGAAAAACAAACGCGGGCATGAGGGCGGGGTCGTGTCCCGTGAGTACGTGAGACTGGTAGTATGACTAGAGATGTTTAGACTGTACCGTTGAATCGATGGCACCCACTGACCCGAAACTAATGTGCAAAAGGAAAAACAACAACTATGTACAGTATGCATAATCAAGGGGGGCAGGAGGGGAAAATGGGTGAACAGGTAAAGAACAAAAAAAATCACAAGAGTCCATCCGCAGGCAGAAGTCCACCCGTAGGTCACATCGATTCAATCAGTCGAGTGGTCGCCTTCGATGTCCTGCTTGACCTGCGTAGTGGTGCCGGCGACATTGGAGTGGTGGTTGTCCGTGACTCTGGGAGCGATGATCTTGTTTCTGTGTCCGTACCCCTGTTTGGAGCTAGCAGGAGCCAGGCCGGGGGACGGGGTCCCTGTCCGCTGAGCTGTGGGTGCGTCATTGCTGGGGGCAGTGGGAGTCGGGGGGGGCAGGGGCTGGTGCTGGGTGGTGTGGCCGAGGTCCGGCAGGTGCCAGGTCCTGAAGGGAGACCGTGTCCTGTCGGCTGTCGGGATACTCCACATACGCGTATTGCGGATTTGTGTGGAGTAGCTGAACTCTTTCGACCAACGGATCCGACCTGTGCACCCGCACGTGTTTCCGGAGCAGAATGGGCCCGGGGGTGGCCAGCCAGTTCGGGAGCGGGGTCCCTGAGGAAGACATTCATGAGGCGTTTGGTTAGAGGCGGTACAGAGAAGTGACCGGATTGAGTGGAGGGTGTCTGGGAGGATCTCTTGCCAGTGGGAGACTGGGAGATTTCTGGACCGCAGGGCCAGCAGGACGGTCTTCCAGACCGTACCGTTTTCCCTCTCGACCTGTCTGTTACCCCGGGGGTTGTAACTAGTCGTCCTGCTGGAGGCGATGCCCCTGCTGAGCAGGAATTGACGCAGCTCGTCACTTATAAATGAGGATCCCCAATCGCTATGAATGTATGCGGGGTAGCCGAACAGGGAGAAGATGGTGTGTAGGGCTTTGATAATGGTGGACGTGGTCATGTCGGGGCAGGGGATGTCGAAAGGGAAGCGGGAGTACTCGTCAATCACGTTGAGGCAGTACGTGTTGTGGTTGTTGGAGGGGAGGGGACCTTTGAAGTCTATGCTGAGACGTTCAAAGAGGCGGGTAGCCTTAATCTGGTGCGCTCGTTCAGGGAGGTAGAAGTGCGGCTTGCTCTCCGCGCAGATGTGGCATTCCCTGGTCACTGTCCTGACCGCCTCGATGGAGTAGGGCAGGTTGCGGGTCTTTATGAAATGGAAAAAGTGGGTGACCCCCGGATGGCAGAGGTCCATGTGGAGGGTTCGGAGGCGGTCCACTTGTGCGTTGGCACAGGTGCCGCGGGACAGGGCATCGGGAGGCTCATTGAGCTTCCCAGGACGATACAAGATGTCGTAGTTGTACGTGGTCAACTCAATCCTCCACCGCAAGATCTTATCGTTCTTTATCTTGCCCCTCTGTGCATTATCAAACATGAAAGCCACTGACCGTTGGTCTGTGAGGAGGGTAAACCTCCTACCGGCCAGATAGTGCCTCCAATGTCGCACAGCTTCAACTATGGCCTGTGCTTCCTTCTCGACCGAGGAATGGCGGATTTCGGAAGCATGGAGGGTACGGAAGAAGAAGGCCAGGGGTCTGCCTGCTTGATTGAGGGTGGCCGCCAGAGCAACATCAGACGCATCGCTCTCGACTTGAAAGGGGAGGGACTCGTCGAAAGCGCGCATCGTGGCCTTTGCAATGTCTGCTTTGATGCGTCTAAAGGCCTGGCGGGCCTCCATCGACAGGGGAAACGTGGTGGACTGGATGAGTGGGCGGGCTTTGTCGGTGTAATTGGGGACCCACTGGGCGTAATATGAAAAGAAGCCCAAACAGCGCTTGAGGGCTTTGAGGGTGTGGGGGAGGGGAAGCTCCATCAGGGGATGCATGCGTTCGGGGTCGGGGCCTATCACTCTGTTACGCACTACGTAGCCGAGGATGGCTAGACAGTCGGTGCTAAACACGCACTTATCCTTATTGTAGGTCAGGTTAAGGAGTTTTGCGGTACGGAGGAATTTGTGGAGGTTGGCGTTGTGGTCCTGCTGGTCGTGGCCGCAGATGGTGACATTGTTGAGATACGGGAAGGTCAACCGTGTTGGTCAACCATTCGGTCCATTTCCCTTTGGAAGACCGAGACCCCATTCGTGACACCGAAAGGAACCCTTGAAAAGTGGTAGAGTCGCCCATCCGCTTCGAACGCAGTGTACTTTCGGTCACTTTCGGTCACTCATGCGGATGGGGAGCTGGTGGTAGGCGGACTTAAGGTCCACCGTAGAAAAAACCTTGTACTGCGCGATCCTCATGAGCAGGTCGGAGATACGTGGGAGAGGATACGCGTCCAGCTGCGTAAACTTGTTGATGGTCTGACTGTAGTCTATGACCATCCGATTTTTCTCCCCGGTCTTAACCACCAGCATTTGTGCTCGGCAGGGGCTGTTGCTAGCCTCTATGACCCCTTCCTTCCGAAGCCTTTGGACTTTGGACCTGATGAAGGTCCGGTCTTGGGCAAAGTACCGTCTGCTCCTGGTGGCGATGGGTGTGCAATCGGGATGAGGTTTGCAAACAAGGATGGGGGATTGACCTTGAGTGACGCAAGGCTGCAGACAGTAAGGGGGGGCATAGGGCCGCCGAATTTGAATGTTAAGCTCTGGAGGTTGCACAGGAAATCTAACCCCAGGAGTGCCGCCACGCAGAGGTGAGGAAGGACGAAGAGTTTATAGATTTTAAACTTCCTCCCCTGGACCGTGAGGTCCGCTATGCAGCACCCTGTAATCTGGACCGAGTGCGAACCGGAGGCCAGAGCGATTCTTTGTTTCACCGGGTAAACGGGAAGTGCGCAGCATCTTACCGTAGTATGGTGGACAAAACTTTCCGTGCTCCCGGATTCCAACAGGCAGCTCATCTCGTGGCCGTTGAGGAGGATCTTCGTGGTCGCCGTGGAAAGCGTGCGTGGCCGTGACTGATCCAATGTTACTGAGGCGAATCGTGGCAGGAACTCCGAGTCGTCGTCCGGCAGTGAGTGGTCACTTGCGGGGTCCTCGGTGCCGATCCAAGATGGCCCGTCGGCCGCACGTGGTGGGGGGTGAACAAAATGGTGGCGCCCGGGAATCGCACATGGAGTCGGGGGCCTAAAATGGCGGCGCCCGGTGATCACTCGTGGCAGTGGGGGTTGGGGGCAGCGAGGTCTGCGGGCCACGCGGGGCATGTGAGGAGCGCGGGGGGGACCCGCGGTCGCTGCTCGGGAATGCAACGACCGCCTTTGACTGGCAAACGGCCGCAAAATGGCCCTTTTTGCCGCAGCTTTTACAGGTTGCGGTGCGAGCCGGGCAGCACTGGCGGGGGTGCTTGGCCGGGCCGCAAAAGTAGCAGCGGGGCCCCGTGGGTTTATCGGGGCGCCCTACGGCGCAGGCCTGAGGGGGTTCCAAGTCTGCGGTGGTGAGGGGGGTCGCGTTCCATGCTGCCCAGGGGGCTGCTGCGCGGTCGGGAGCGTACGAGCAGGCGTTGAGGTTAGCGACATCGAGAGAGGAGGCGAGGGCTTAAAGTTTCTTTCTCCAAAAGTCTCTGGCGGATCCGGGAAGATTGAATACCCGCAACGAAAGCGTCTCTAATTAAACGTTTGGTGTGCTCGGCCGCAGAAACTTGTGGACAGGCGCAGTTTCTCCCCAGAACAAGGGGGGTCTGGTAGAATTTGTCTAAAGACTCACCAGAGAATTGCTGTCTCGTGGCCAGCAAGTGCCGTGCGTAGACCTGGTTCACCGGCCGGATGAAATGTCCCTTTAGCAAGTCCATAGCTGCGTTATAGTCTGTTGTGTCCTCTATGAGCGTGTACACGGCGGTGCCCACGCATGAGTGGAGGAAATGCAGTTTTTGTTCCCTCATCAGGCGGTTTTCGGCTGTGCTCAAGTAACTATTGAAACACGCCAGTCAATGTTTAAATGCTGCTGTTGCATTTGCTGCGTGCGGGCTGAGTCGAAGGCACTCCGGCTTTATACGAAGCTCCATCTTTTAAAACTTGTGCATTAAATTGATGCACCATCAATTGGACACGAGACAAAGATGTGATCCAAACAAAAGGCTTTAATGCACAAGATGTGTGCCCGGCAGCAGACGTACAGAAGAATGGTCGACTGCCGTGAAGCACGGGCTCTTATATCCTGCCTTGTAGGCGGAGCTACCTACCTCTCAGCCAATCGGCTGAGAGGCACATGACTTACCCGGACCAATGGGCAGCGAGTGTTCTGCACCAATAGCCACTCACTTCTAAGGTACCGTAATACCCCTAGCACACCTGCCCTGCCAACAAGGCATAAGCAGAGATCATCCTGCAAGAGCAGCAGGGGACAACTTGATGTGTGACACTTTTGGCCTGCTTTGCCTTTCTAGAGTCAGTTTGTTCAGTCATTAGAAGAACTGTAGCAGAAGATCTAATCTTCCCTTGCTACAGTTCTGAGGCATAATTTATCGCAGATGCCAAACAAGCCGCCAATCGCTTTGTATGATGAATTACCAGGGGCCTAACAGGGTGAAACATGTCTGTCAATAAAGAAATCAAAATTGGTATAATGACATTTAGGCTAGAAAGGGAGATGGCAATTAGTAAGCTGATCAAAGTGTGGATTGTAGCTTTGTACATTAAAAAAAGTTATTATGTCAATAAATGTCATTAGAAAAGGACCTTTAGTTAGGTCCTAAATGGAACATTGTGTCCTATTCGAGCATTAACTTTAGGAAGAATGTCAAGGCCTGAGAGAGAGAGTGCAGAGGAGATTGAGTGGAATGGTACAAGGTTATTTGTAATTCTTTGGATGTGAACAATCAATGCATGATTTTCTGGAGAAAATGAATGAATGGCTAGTTGACAAGCATGTAATATATTAACATTTTTATATTTGATTCAGTTTCCCCTGTTCTGCAGACATCATTGGGTCAATGAAACAAAGGGTGGAATAAGAACAGCAGAGTCTCTCTCCACACATGGTGATATTTCCAACACTTGCTGTTTTTTTTTTCGAGATCCCAGCAGCCGCACTATTTGGCTTCTGGAAACAAAGAATGAAATGTATTTTCAGACTTTAGCTTAATAGTCAAAGAGTTCCATAGAATCCATAGAATCCCTACAGTGCAGGAGGAGTCCATTAGGCCCATTGTATCTACACCGACCCTCTGAAAGAACTCCCAAACCAGGTTCCCACCCTATCCCTGCAACTCTGTAACCCCACTTAACCTCCATATCCCTGGACACTGAGGGACCATTTAACATGACCAATCCATCCAACACATTTTGGCCTGTGGGAGGAAGCTGCAGCACCTGGAGGAAAACCACAAAGACACAGGGAGAACGTGTAAACTCCACACAGCCAAGTCCCATGTGCTGTGGGGCAGCAGTGCTAACTATTGAGCCACTGTACCGCCCTGTAACCCCATAACACCATTGAACCTGCCCATCTTTGGGCACTGAGGGGCAATTTAGCATAGCCAATCAATCTAACCTGCACTTCTTTGGACTGTGGGGAAAAAACGGAGCGCCTGGAGGAAACCCAAGCAGTCAAGGGGGAAAAATTCACAGAAGCAATTGTTTAAAAATACAATGAGAATGAATTTGGCTTTAATGGCACATTACTGGGCTACTCACGGTCCAGTGAACCAAGAAGCAGTTACCCAGTGACCTGCTTAATGTAAATCAGTTCCCAGTTAATCTTTTTACTAATCAATAACGTCTGCAGTTATCAGAACAATTAATAAAGTGATATAAATGAAAGCAGATCAGCCAATAGCTGAAAAGTTGCATAGTTTGTATTACGTGGGGATTTTGTTACAAGATAGCAGCAATTTTTTCCCATACTACAAATAAATGAGGAGTTGAGAGTCTTTACCTCGCTTAAAAAAGAATATGTGCATTTCTAGTCACCATGGTAAGTAGCTCAGGATCAGAACAGGCAACAGGACTGGGAAATACGTGTTTTGGAGGATTCATAGTGATAATCAAGGAGAGGATAAATTAATTGAGATCTCACATTGGTGGAAAGGATCCTTTTGTCAATTGCATGGATTGAGGAATTTTGTTAATCCTCTAAGGTAGATCTTGTAAATGTAGCATCCATATAAAGTTACAATGGGAGTTATGGACTCGGAGGAGCATGGGGACAATAAACTACTTCTTGCAGAGGGTGGTGAATTTGTGGAACTCGCTGTCCCATAGTGCAGTGGAATTGGAGTCATTAAATGGTTTCAAAGGAGATAGATATATTTCTGATTTTAAAAATGGGGTTAAAGGGATATGGGGGGGGGGGGGAGTGGGGAGGTGGATTTGAGACCAGGCAGAGATCAGCCTTGATCTGATTGAATGGCAGAGCAGGCTCGAGGGGTTGAATTGCCTACTTCTGCTCCTAATTCCGATGTTCCTATTAACAGCGTACACTTATATAACACATTTAATGCAGTAAGATAGCCCAAGGATTTGTGCACAGGGGTATTATCAAATAAAAACCTGACACTGAACCACATAACCCGAGAGTGCAAAAGGAGGCTTTTCAGCCCATCAAGTCTGCACTGACCTTCTGAAAGAGCACCCTACCTAGGCCACTCCCCGCACTATCCTCATAACCCCAACTAATCTGCACATCTTTGGACACCAAGGGGCAATTTAGCATTGCCAATCCATCAAAACTGCACTTCTTTGGACACCAAGGGGCAATTTAGCATTGCCAATCCATCAAAACTGCACTTCTTTGGACACCAAGGGGCAATTTAGCATTGCCAATCCATCAAAACTGCACTTCTTTGGACACCAAGGGGCAATTTAGCATTGCCAATCCATCAAAACTGCACTTCTTTGGACTCCAGGAGGAAACCTGAGCAGCCAAAGGAAACCCATGCAGACACGGGAAGAAAGTGCAAACTCCACACAGACAGTCACCCAAGGTCGGAATTGAACCTGGGTCTCCAGCGCTGTGAGGCAGCAGTGATACCCACTGTGCCATCCCCTTTTAGCTGTGGAGGCCAAATCACTGAGTGTCTTTAAGAATGACATAGATGGGTTATTGATTAATAAGGGGATCAAGGGTTATGGGGAGTAGGCAAAAGTATGGGGATGTGAAAAATGTCAGCCATGGTTAAATGGGGGAGCAGATTCGATGGACCGAGCGGCCTAATCCTGCTCCTATGGACGCTATTCTCCGGAGAGATTTCTAAATGTGGCAGCGAGCGCGAACTGCCATGAGCCTCTCAGTCAATGACCTACACCGGACAGCACGAGTGAGTAAAGACCCACAACCTCCCATGCACCCCTCCCCTGCAGAGATCTTTCTGCCCCCACGTGAGCATCCACTCCCAAATCTCCATGTGACTTCCAGTCCTCACTCCAACACCCCCTCCCTTCAACCTTCCCCAACCCTCCTTTCACCAGCCCGTCCCCATCACCACTGTGAACCACGTCTGGGGCAAAAGATCCCTTCTCGGTTTCTCCTCAGGAAAAGCTCTCCCACAATCGCCAGGAGAGAGCCCAGGCTGGCGATAGAATGCCGGACATAAGGGGCGGGATTCTCCAATAATGGGGCTATGGCCCCACGCCAGCATCAAAATGCGGTCCCTCTGATCCTTGGTACTTTCCTGGCTCCTGCTGTTCATCACGTATTCCCTTGCCTTGTTTGTCTTGCCCAAATATATCACCTCACATTTATCTGGATTGATTTCCATGTGGCCGCACCATATGGACTGCAGTGATTCAAGAAGATGGCTCATCACCAACTTCTTCAGGGCAATAATAATAATAATCTTTATCATTGTCACAAGTAGGCTTACATGAACACTGCAATTAAGTTACTGTGAAAAGCCCCTAGTCACCACACTCCGGCGCCTGTATGGGTGTACTGAGGGAGAATTCAGAATGCCCACTCCACCTAACGAGTACGTCTTTCGGGACTCGTGGGAAGAAACCGGAGCACCCGGAGGAAACCCACACAGACACGGGGAGAACGTGCAGACTCCGCACAGAAAGTGATCCAAGCTGGGAATCGAACTCGGGTCCCTGGTGCTGTGAAGCAACAGTGCTAACCACTGTGCTACCATGCCACCCAAGGGGTGGCTCTCATTAATTGTATGGAAATGGGACTGAAGTGGTGATAATTGGTTTCTCGCCGTGCTACGGTGAGATCCTGATTTTGTCTATGGGAGCGGGCAGTTTGTATCACAAACTGTTTGGCGCCTGCTCAATTCTCATTTCCGGCCTCTCCCGCTATTCACCGGCCTCATTTTGCTAAAGTGGGAATGCAACGAGGCAGGAGAATCGCGCCCTATATCTTAAGCTCATATGGCCTTCTAAGAAGATATAAGGACAAGTTGCCAAAATCTTGGACAAAGAGGTAGATTTTATGGAGTGTTTCAGAAAAGAAACAAGAGGTAGAGAGGTTAATGGCCTCCTTCTGCACTGTAAATTCTATCATTATCAGAAACTGAGACAAAGTTTGGTTCTGGTCTCCGTATTATAGAAAGGATGTGATGACACTGGAGAGGAGTTTAGCACAGGGCTAAAGAGCTGGCTTTTAAAGCAGAACAAGGCAGGCTAGCAGCACGGTTCAATTCCTGTACCAGCCTCCCCGAACAGGCACCGGAAGTGGTGACTAGGGGCTTTTCACAGTAACTTCATTTGAAGCCTACTTGAAAAATTCTAACTATGAGGATAGGTTGAGTTGTCTCTTTAGAGAAGAGGAGACTGAGCAGAGAATTAATTGTTTTGTATAAAATTCTGAGAGGTCAGATAGAGCCAATAGCACGGACTTATTGCCATTGGGTTAGATGTCAATAATGACAAAAAGTGGGCAGCACGGTAACACAGTTGTTAGAACAGTTGCTTCACAGCTCCAGGGTCCCGGGTTCGATTCCCGCTTTGGGTCACTGTCTGTGCGGAGTCTGCATGTTCTCCCCATGTGTGCGTGGGTTTCCTCCGGGTGCTCCGGTTTCCTCCCACAGTCCAAAGATGTGCAGGTTAGGTGGATTGGCCATGCTAAATTGCCCCTTAATGCCCAAAAAGGTGAGGTGGTGTTACTGGGTTATGGGATAGGGCGGAGGTGTGGGCTTGAGTAGGATGCTCTTTCCAAGGGCTGGTGCAGACTAGATGGGCCAAATGGCCTCTTTCTGCATTGTAAATTCTATGATCTATGATTTAAAGATCTGGGAGTGAATTCCAGAGATTGGTCCTTACCAGCTGAAGGCACAGTAGCTAACAGCGGAGTGTTTAAAATCGGAGATGCTTAAGAGGCTAGAATAGAGGAGAGTAGACATCATTGAATATCAGTAGGGTTAGAGGAGGTGTGAGGTATAAGGGGCAAGGTCATGAAAGGATTTGGTCATGCAGATGAGAATTCAAAGTAGAGTTGTTATTTATGGGATTTCCTTGTGGGTCAGTAAGAATGCAGAGGAGGTAATAGGTGGATGGGACTTGGTGCCAGTCAGAATACTGGCAGCAGATATTTTGATGAGCTCAAATTAGTGGAGGATAGAAAACAGAAGAGCAGTCAGGACCACTCTGGGATAAACAAATCTAGTAGTAACAAAGACACGGATGAGTGCTTCAGATGTAGATGAGCTGAGGCAGGAATGGAACTGGGCAATGTTACGGAGGTGAAAGTAGGCAGAATTGATGGTGTGGATGTGCAGTTGGAAGCTTATCCTGGGGTCAAATATAACACCAAGATTGCGAAGAAACTAGTTCTGCCTCAGGCCGGGTGCGATTTAGACATGCTGGCGAGGGAAGAGATTTTGTTGCAAGGGCCCAAGACAATGGGTTTGGTTTTCCCAATATTTAGTTGGAGGAAATTTACACACATCCAGCATTGGATGGTGGAAAAGCAATCTGATCATTTAGTGTCAGTAAGTATAGAATCATTGAATCATAGAATTTACAGTGCCGAAGAAGCCATTCAGCCCATCGGGTCTGCACCGGCCCTTGGAAAGGGCACCCTACCCAAGCCCACATATACACCCTATCCCCATAACCCAATAACCCCACCCAACCTTTTTCGACACTAAGGGTAATTTAGCAAGTCCAATCCACCTAACCTGCACATCTTTGGACTGTGGGAGGAAACCGGAGCACCCGGAGGAAACCCACGCACACACGGGGAGAACGTGCAGACTCCACACAGACAGTGACCCAAGCCGGGAATCGAACCCGGGACCCTGGAGCTGTGAAGCAACTGTGCAAACCACTGTGCTACCGTGCCGCCTCTTATCTGAGCATAGTTCTATGTTGTATTGAGTGTATTGAGCTGAGAGAAAAAGAGATGTAGAGGCTGCAGACTTGGGTGATGTCAGCATATATGTGGAACACAAAGTTTTCTTTTTGGATGGTGTCAGAGGAGTACCTCAGATTATTATTGTGAGAAATGTCATGAGTACAAAATGATTCAGGAAGATGATTGATAATAAACTATTGTCAGTTTCCCCCCAGTGAGAAAGTGTAAAATTAACCAGCCAGAGTTCCCACTTGTCACGGTGTTCCCATGACCCATTTGTGGAGAAATTGAGTGATGAAGGATTAGGTTTTTCCGTGACACCCTTCACAGCTGAATAGCTGACCAAAACTTAGAAGATGGCGTCATCTGCAAAATAACTAATAGGGTGAGAAGAAAACATCTCTGGACACTACATCTGCATGGGCCACTGCTTTAAGAGTAGACATTTGGAGAGTAAGCCATGAAATTAATCACACACACCACTGAATAATATTCATTGAATATAAAGTTAAATACAGCTATTTGTAGCTCAGTGATGCACTTCGGCAGAAGACATTTCTAATCCAATTTCGAGGTCCACTGTTGCATGTCTAACTGCGTCATGCAGAATGTTTTCACATAAATGAACGTCTACATGAGCACAAAATGTAAGAGAAGGCCTTTGGCCATTTCAAAAATTCCAGGAATGCCATATGATAAAATAAATGTTCAATTCAGAGCATGACATAAATAATCTTTGTGGGTGATTAAAGAAACTGTCATATGCAGATCGTATCCTGTGGAACATATTGTAATATCTTATTAGGACCAGATTTATAGGATTATTTCAAATTCTGTGCAAATTACTTTGTTCAATGAATCCAATAAGGATTTGAATGGAGTTTTGAATATCCATGAGCGTTCATACTGTTGTACAATAGGGAGGTATTTCACTTTTGAAATAAATATAGGCTAATAACCTTACCTCACTGATCTCCCACGCACTTGTTCTCTTGCACAGGAGATGCATCCTAAGTGAGCACTCATTGCTATGCAGTCACCTAGGGTTAAAATCTACCGCTTGTGTAGGTGTTGCCTCAGGCTGCTGATAAACATGCAGTCCAATTTGTTAGATCCAGAATGACTATCAGTGAGCAGTCTAACCCGGCTGATCCATATAGGATTTTGCACAATGTTTATACACACAATATGATCTGATGAAGCGGAACCTTGTTCAATGTATAAAGGTTTCCTGCGGTCTGCAAAATGGTACTGATTTAGCACGCTAATCTTTACATCGGACTGATCCTCGACTTGTTCCCAGATACACTCATTAAACTGTTTCATAATTAACTTAGTTTAGCGGCTGTGTGCTGTCAGTGGAAATAACATAAGTTAAGCTTCTAAAGTCAGGTTTCATTAATTTCATGTTAACAAACCGTATGCTTTGATCCTCTGTCTAACACATTGGAAAGGAGGTTTTCTGGCATTTTTGCAAGGCTAATTTTAGATGTCCTCTTTAGCCTGGTGATGTGATTTTCTCTGAAACCGCATCTAATTGAAAGGTAACAAAACAGCTTTATTGCATATTTTTCATGTGCCAGACAAAGTAAATCTGGAGTTTAACATGGCCTTCCGATCACTCAGATGCAGACATTACAGGTAGCGAAATTCAGCAGCACTTACCTGCAGATAGGAACTGGGTGCAGAGATCCCCACGCCTGAACAGGTAGGCCCGAGATGCACTAATTTAAATGTGACCAATAAGCTCTGCACAACTGCTGGCATCCTCAGTTCATAGAAACATGGAGACATAGAAAATAGGAGCAGGAGGAGGCCATTCAACCCTTCAACGTAATTCTGGTGGCTTTGTCACATTCCTTCCCCCACATCCAGCCATTTGTCCATGAACACATCCATCCTTATGACGCACTGCCTTCCTACACCAATTGGAGAGAAAAAAAACTCATTACTGTTGTCTTTTCTGTGGCTCTGCTGTAACTATGGCAATCAGTGAGGTTGCCTTCCTTTCTTTTGATATCTATATTCTAATGCTCAGAGTTGCCAGGTATCAAATGATACCACCACAAGGGTCAACCAGCTATCGATCAAAGAGCCAAACACCAGTTAGTTAGTTCAAGGTCAAAGGTTCTTTATTCACACACACAATTAGTCATGCAACATAAACACTACTAGTTAACTACACCTATCGACTAAGACAACCTGTATTTAACTTCAGGCACCCAGCTTAGGTCAGAGGAACAGTGGCCGCTGCTCGATTCTGGATCTATCGAGTCTGTAGAAGTCACTGCTACTCAGCTAGGCTCATCCGTCTGGTAGCGGGCGTTGAACTTGGACTTGCTTCTGGTGGTGCTGTGATTGGAGATGGTCGTTGCCGGGGCGCCAGGTCCAAACGAGGACGAACACATGGTGGACTCTTTTCTTATGCTTGGGGGTTTTTGCGCTCTTTTGGGCGGTCCTTCAGTTTGGACCCCACTAATTGGGTGATCCCTGATCACTATGTTCGATTTTGAACCAATAAATGGGCGGGTGCCTGGGTGGCTGGGTGTGTCCCAAGCAGTCACTGACCCTGCTGCTTATGCTTCCCTAGTACAGGGAGTGGCGCTGAAATGTCTGGGACTGTATCGGTCGCTCAAGTACCAGTCCTTTGTCTTGGGGGAGATGGGGCTTCCCCTCCCCCCTCCCCATTCTCAATATTTTTACATCTGGAAGGAGAAATGTTCAAAGAAAATGACAAACAGAACTCTTTTTAATGTCCTGATGTTTTTTTCCTGCAGTGCCCTGGAGATTAATCTTCAATTCCTGGAGACTCAAGGCAACCCTGGAGGGTTATCAAGCCCAGTCCAAGCCCGTTTTGGGGTCATGGTGCTGCAGCCTTTTTGAGGCCCTAGCATCATTTGAATAGAACTTGAAAGCTGAGGGTACAAAATGTCCTGATGCAGCTTGTCAGGTTCAAACAGGCCCAACATTGGTCAGACTGTAGGTGACATGACTGTGGAGCAATCCTGCTCCTCCTGGCTTCACAGAATTTAATTGAGTTTTATTTAGGGCTTTATCAGCTCTATTGCCAGCGAAATTGATTAGTGAACACATAGCACATGTTCTGGCTGAGTGCTATCCTAAAACGGCACTTTGGATCCTCTGTACGCCGTAAGAATCCAGCTTTGACAAAGGGTCATCTGGACTCGAAACATTCGCTCTATTCTCTCCCTACAGATGTTGCCAGACCTGCTTAGATTTTCCAGCATTTACTCTTTGGTTTTAGAAGACTCCATTTGACTGGCCTATTAAAACGGTCCTATTGCTTACAAGGGCAGACATTTTGACAACAGACCTCGTTGGAAGTGTCAATGGTCAGACATGATGAGGTGCAAAGTCTTCTGACTTCATCTTGACACTATTATAACCCCCCCCCCCCGGTGTCGTCTCCCCCCCCCCCCCCCCCCCCCCCCCCCGTCCCCGTCCCCATCCCCCATGTCTGCACTTAATGGCCATTTTGGGAAAATAAAATTGACATCAGTTGTTTATTTAATCTTTCATAGGATGTTGGCATCATTGACTGGGCCAGCATTTATTGCTCACCTTTAATTGCCCTTGAGAATGTGGTTGTGAAGCCACCTTCTTGAACCACTACGGTCTGAGCCGTGTCGGTGACAGTCGATTCAGAGAATAGCAAGAAAACCATTTTATTAATATTTGAAGTATGCACCGGAGTACAACAGAGCCCTCTGTCAGAATGTATTGGTTATTGCTGGCCCTATCAGCAGAAAAAATATATTTCACAAATTGCCTTTTAGTATTGATTCTGATTTGTAGTTAAAATATGGAGATATTCAATTAGCAGACTGCACTTTCTTTTTCAATATATCAGAGCTTGTTCCAATGGTAGGCGACTGAAGGCAATGTAGACCTTTAGTTGCATGCATTTGCCATTAGTTACATTGCAAGAAACAGTACAAAATTAACTGCATGCATAAATCATATTAAAGTTAAAATTTCTTCAAGGCAAAGGCAGTCAAAAAAGTGATGACTAACTCACTGGGAAGCAAGCGAGTTTGAAGAAACGACACAGTTATGCATAAATGGTGCTATTTGAGCAACCACCTGTTACGCTTCATGTTATACTGCTCACTTCATATTACTCAGTCATGTAAGTAGAGCTTGTTATATTTTCAGATATTAAAATCAGGTTTTTTTTCCTTGTGCTCAGTCCTTTATTTTAGCCCATGCTTGCTATGACCTGGTGTGTGCTTATTGGCCCAATATCTAGGTATGTGTAGCACTCCAAGGGGACAAACAGTTAATCCTCGATTTACCTTGTGAGGTCAATGGATATTCCACATGACATCAGATGTGCTGATATTAGGAACAGAGAACAAAGGAGCAGGAATCGGCCATTCGGTCCTTTGACGCTGCTCCGCCATTCAATAAGGTCATGGCTGTTCTGGTGATGGTGCCAGCTCCACTTTCCTGTCTGCCCAACACCACCCTGGACTCCCTCATCTATCAAACATCTACCTCACTCAGCCTTGAATAAATTCAGTGACTCAACCTCCACTACTTTCTGGACAAGGGTATTCCACTTTTGAATTACAAAAGGATTCTCAACTCCATCTGAAAATGGAGATCTCTTATCCTTAGGGAGTGATTTACCCCAAAGTTTCTGGGCATGATTTAACCAAAACGTTTCTAAGTGTAGTAGCAAGCAGGAAATGCTGCAAACTTTCTGACATTTGGCCCGGCGAGACTGTCACCACTATAAAACGTTAATTGGTCCACTTAATGAGGCCCCATGAGCTTCTCGCCGCAAATGATGGTCCAGCCGGTTGTTTTGCCGAGACCGCGCTCACCAGCCCCCTGCTATCAAGGGACAGCAACACTTAAACCGCTCCCGCGCAATCAATGCCACTCAGATCGCAGCCATGTTGCCGAGGAGACCAGCCCCAGATTCGGGGCTGCCGACCAGGGCAGATTACTAGATGCGGCCGAGGCCAGAAGAGATGAATTGTTCCTTTGAGGGTGTTGGAGGGTCAGCCACAGGACAGCCAGTGATGCCGAGGAGGAAGTGGCAGTCAGCTCAGGGAGTGTGACCAGTGGGACCAGCACCCAGTGCCGTAAGAAGATCAATGACCTCCACTGGGCAGCATGGATGAGTTGACACCAAGCACGCGACCCACCCCCTGCCCTCCCATGGGTATGCGCCTGGCACCGCCCCCACCCAGCACCTTTCTGAGCCCCGGCACACCCATGTCCAGCAGTGCTGCATGCGCCACCCCTCCAATACTCTCCATTCCCTTCCCCCCAATATGGGCCATCTCCCCAACAACCCCCCCGTGCCGAACCCTCCTTGGACACCCCCCCGGCCCTAAGCCCCTCCACCCCACTCCCACGCTGAATGACAGGCGCGGCTAACGATGCCCCCTCTGTGTGCTTACAGGAGAAGTTGGCCCACAACAGATGGAAGAAGGCCCAGATGGGCGGCGGGATGCCGGACATCAGAGTCCTCACCCCCTTGGAGCAAGGGGCCCTGGAGGCTGCGTAGGTGGCCAAGGACAGTTCTGTACCCATGTAGAGGTTGGCGTATGGCGTAGAGGTGAGGATCCACTAGCCCCCACCCAGGTAATCTCTCACACGTGAGTAGTTAATGCCATGCAGACCGACCCATCCCTCCCACTGAACACATGTCCATTTTCCCTCAGGATTTCCATCCAACGGCGCCGGCTCATCAGGGGCAGTCCCCCCCAAACCCCCACCTCCCCCCACAAAACCTAGGAGAACACCTCAGAGAAGAGCTCCGAGGATGCCACCTTCAAGGTGTCACAGCTGTCATCCCCACCCCCCTACCAGCGCAGAGATACACACCTCAGTGGGCAACAGTAGTGGACAGGATCCTGCGGCACATTCTGGTGAGGACCACACAGTTGCTGATGCACAACAGGTGGAGGCAGGAATGTCCAGGTGAGACAGCAGTCACAGGTCTGCTGGCTCCCAGGAACCAGCTGGGTCCCAGTCAGATGCTGAGCTTCTAGATAAGGATTACCCAGAGCTGACGTCAGGGTACAGCCATGAGATTGAGAGGGGGATGTCAGCGACACTCCAGCAGGTCCATGGACACATGGTCCTCCTGCCCCACATCATCCCGCTGCTGTGCCAGGATGTGGAGGAAACAGCAGACGACCACAAAGCGGTAACCCTCTGAAGGATGTACTGCAGGGCACCACCAGAGGGGTCGAGGCATCGTAACCACATTTAGCGGAGTCCGATACAACGCTCAGTGACAACCAGGGTGGCTTCATGGGCCTCGTTGTATCAGGTCTCCGCATTGGCCACTGGCCTCCATACTGGTGTCATGAGCTAGTTCCTCAGTGGATACCCCTTATCCGCCATCCTGGGGTGGTCCTCGAAGAGGTCGGGGATGTCCAACACCCCAGGATGTAGCTGTCACGCACACTCCCTGTGAAACATGAACACACGTGCATGATCTTCGCGCTTACGAGCTGGATGTTCAGGGAGGGGAAGCCCTTCCTGTTGATGTAGGGCACTCCCAGATGGTCTGGTGCGCTCAAGACGATATGGGTGCCATCTATTTGCCTTTGGACCTGGAGCATCCTGTTGCTGGTGGAGAAACCAGCTGCTTGGGCATCTTGTTGGGTTTGGTCCATGTCACAGTTTATAAAGTTGGCTGCTCGGGCAAACAGGGCATCCGTGACTTCATGGTTGCACTTGTGGGCTGTACCTTGTGAAATGCCACTCAAGTTCCCGCTCGAGCCCTGGAATGATCCCAAGACGTAGATGTTCAGGACTGCAATGACCTTGGCAGCCATCGGGAGCGAGTATCCTCCTCCTCCACGTGATGCCAAGTGCGCAAGGACATAGAACAGGTACTGTCCCACCTCCGAGTTGAGTCGCAGCCTCCTGCAGCACACGCTGTCCGTCATTTGTTTGAAGGGCCAGCGCTGCCTGAGGCGCCTGGTTGCCTGGCCTGCCAGCAGCACCACTAGGGCAGCTTCCATGGGTCCCACGATATTGTCCATACCGTGTAATATCTGTAAGGAATTGGGAGAGGGTGTGAGACTGACAACCAATGGAGCTTTCCACGCCAGGTCCCATATTGCTCCCCCCCCCCTCCCCCGGGCATGCCCTGCTCATGCAACCCTGGCTGCTGCAGGGCCCCTGCTCACCAGACCCCGGACCCCGTACCCCAGCCACCCACGTGTAATGTTACCTGGACCAGGCACTGGCCCCCTTCCCGGTGCTCGCACCATCCTCTGGACGCGGAAGTGACCCTGGTGCTGGGGCCCTGTCCCTAGGTGTTCAGATGTTGGCCACTGCGACCATGGTGTTTCTTTCTGCAGTGTCCAGGCACTGTGTTCTGGCGTCATGGTCTGATTGGGATGCTAGGCAATAACCCCCACATGCAACATGATCTGCCTACCCATGGGGATCCACTTGGGATGTGTGGTGCTCACTTAACAATGCCAATTCCCAATTAGCAATAGCCTTCAGCCGTGCAGCCAGAGGCTCTGCAGTCAATGGGAGTAAAGGGTGGTCGGTGAGGCAGGCAGGCAGGAGCTGGGGTTGTTCCGGGACCAGGTCCACACAATCTAGGGGTTGGCAAGGTGGAACCATGGGCGCTGAGAACCCCATCTCCTCCACCCTAGCCTAGCCCATCCCAGCCCACAGCACGGACGGCCAATCCCCCCGCTGCGTGCCCACTCCTCCTCCCCCCGCCCCACTTATGGTGGCCCACCCTGACCAAGGCTGGCCCCTTGGGGTCTCCCCCACCCCCTCTGAGCACCAGGGCAGCAACGCCAGTGCCCCTGGGCTCTTTGCCTGGGGAGAAGCCTCACAGCAGCACTTCCATCAGCTTGACGTTTTTAAAAAGGAGTCCGAATCAGCGCCCGTGTGACCACTTGCTGGGGAGACCGTTGGGTCACAGAGGGGCATTAGATAGGGGGTCGCTCCCATTAATTGTATGGAGATTGGGCTTAGGTTTCTTGTCACGCAGAGGCGGGATCCTGATTTTGCCAATGGAAGACGGTCAGTTAGATCGCAAACAGAGCGGCGCCCAGCGTGGTTCTCGATTTTGGCCTCTACTACGATTTAACATCCTCATCACGCTCTCCCTTAAGCGCAACACAGCCATTAAACCCCGCCTCTCAGTGTCATTTGTGATAGGTTTGACTGGGAGTTTCCCATCGGCTCTCCTAAGAGTTCCCCACTGCTATCTGACAACACTCAGCAAAGTTTTTGGGCCCTGTGGAGTTTTGCACCAGTTTAGCCACACTTACGGTGCAATCTACCAGCTGTTCACAATGGCGGGATATTTCGGCGCACTAGTTTTGGCGCATCCCGGCGATTAGGGATGAAGGCGTTGGGAAATCCCGTTGACAACAGTGGGGTCGGTAAATCCCACTGGCAGGCTGCCTCCACCGCCGAAAAACACTCGCCCGGTTGATTGGTAAATCCCGCCCTGATTTTTCATCATTGGGGAGCTGAACTCAGAGATCGCGCCGCCATTTTGAAAGGGTGTCCCGATTGTTAGGTGAGGGTGCAATCACCACCTCCCATGGGAAATGTCACCCCCCACATACATAGGCATTACCCCACACCCTCCCAAGTGAGGACACTGCACTATGGGGTCCTTGGTAAACCTCTTCAGGTTCACCTCTTCAGGTCCCACAACACTCCCTTACAAACCACTCCCCTTCCAGGACCTCTGCCCATCACCCCCCTCCAACCTCGCAGAGGGTCCTTCATTTCTGCCCTGCACTCCCCCACCCTTCAAATCCCTTGTTTACCTTCCTTTCATGGGCATGGACCATCTCAGACCCTGACCCTTGTCAGTGCCACCCTGGCTTGGCATCGAGGCACCCTTGCACTGCCATCTGGCACCCTAGCAGTGCTCCTGCTGGCTTGGCAATTCCACCCGGGCACCTTGGCAATGCCAGAGTTGCAGTGCCAATGTGCTAGCCTGGCAGCGCTAAGGTGCCCATGTTCCAGGGGGAGCGCCAGGGGGCCACCCCACCCATTTCTTGACAACCAAGGGACCTCTGCTGGCCTGGGCGATACCTGTGGGTTCTGTTCCACATGGTCTATGTTTGTGCGGGCAGTACTGAATGGCGACTTGCTGAAGACTTCCTGGGGAGGGCGGTAGATCCCGGGAGGCCTGTAGATACCAGGTAAGTAGCCCTTAAGTAGGTTTAAGGCTTACTTGTGTGAGCGCAGCTTGGTTCTGCCCATTGCGGGTGGGTTCCTGGTCCCGACACTTTGGACTTGGTAGATCCTGTGAGGCGTTGTGGCGGTCGGGAAGCCCCTGGGTGGCTTCACCTGGGATCTACCGTCCAAGTCACACTCCCATTGCGGGGGCGATGTGGCAGGTAGACTGCGCCCTTAAACTGCGTTCCCTCGTTCTAGTCTCCTCCAGAAAAGAATATCCACCATCAAGTCGTCTCAGCATCTTACATGTTTCAATAAAAACACATCTCATTCTTCTAAACTCCAGTCGTTATAGACCCGACCTGATCACCCTTTCTTCATAAGATAAGCTGTTCCCAGGAACGATTCAAGTGAACCTTTTCTGAACCGTTTCTAATGCAATAATATCTTTTTTTTCAAAGAATAAAATCAAAACTGTACAAAGTACCATAGATGTGGTCTTACTCAGGCCCCGTACTTTGCTTTCCCAATCAAGGGACAATTAATTTAGCGTGGCCAATCCACCTACCCTGCACATCTTTGGGTTCTGGGAGTGAAACACACGCAAACACGGGGAGAATGTGCAAACTCCACACACACTGTAACCAAGGGTCGATATCGGACCCGGGTCCTCGGCACCGTGAGGCAGCAGTGCTAACCACTGAGCCACCGTGCCACCCCCCTCAGACCCTGTACCGCTGCAATAAAGCTTCCGACTTTTATATTCTATTCCATTTGCAATATAGATATAGATTGAGGCCCCAACACTGGTCCCTGTGGCACTCTACTAGTTGGAGCTTGCTACCCAAAAAAGATCACTATATGGCCCCATTGCACTCTCGGCATGGCTGCTGGTAAACTTTATGAAGTTGTCCACCTTCTTGATCAATGCATCAGTTGCTATATTGATACCATGAAGGGGCTGATTATTGTGATTCCTCTATGCCACATTGGTATTCCGCTGACACCTGAAAGGATCTTCAGGGTTGGAGGTTTAAGGCCAGTGTGGCCTTCATTGCCACAGGTATTGGATGACCGTTCACACAGTTGGAACTTATCTCCCCTGAAAGCATCACGCAGACTGAGGCCCCTGGAGAATTGCAACCTGTTATGAGACAGGCACTCTGTCATCTGCAGTCAATTTGATCACAGCCTGTACACTTGTCTTTCAGGGTAACACCTTTTCCTCTCCACCTCTCCACCCCCTTCTTCTTCATTTATACCCATTTGAGGATCCTCCACTAAAGTGGGCTATTCCCATGGCCCCTCTTCCTCCTTTGTCTCATTCTGCCCTGTGATGGACCCTCCATGGCTGAAGCCCCTCTTCCAAATGACTCCCTTACTGCTGCCCCCTTCAATGCTCAGCGTCATATTTTAGCTCAGAGCGTTCAGAAAACTCTCCCCCTCACCTATC